>NC_053500.1:82138016-82438016 GCF_905171775.1 Rana temporaria | reverse complement strand
TTTGTACAAAAAAACGCTCTATATGAGCGTCATTTTCTTCCAAGGAAACTGGCATTTATTTAAGCCCAGTGTGCATGGAACTTAAGGTATCAGAACACTGTGTTCTTATGTGTGCCTTATGGCAGTTTTCTTTTACTAAATTGGATTTTCTCGATCAGTTCAAAATAATGTCAAAAAAATATCATTTTTATACGTTGTGATTGTGTTCTTTCTAGATCTTGTCCAGTAGTTTCAGGTACAGCTAAGGTTTGTGCGCCCATATGACGTCATACGTTCAAGTTCAGGTGATTTTGATCTTTGTGCGAAGTGGTTGTTCTTTAGTGCCAGTGTTGTTTAGGGTGTTCTGGTGAGATTTGTGTATTGCTTTATGGCAAAGAGGGTTTTCTGTATCTAGACTTATCTGTAGTATCTTATTGAACTAGCACTTCAATTACTATTTGGCAGTTCGTAAAAAACAGACTGTAGGAATGCATAGGATTTTTAGTTTAGATACAACAAAGCAAGCTGCAAAGTCTAGTAACTGATAGAAACCAATCAGAATTCATATTTCACTGACCCACTCACCATAGATCGAAAACTGACTGTTTTTTTGTGGCTTAGCTTTGTGCACCATCACTGCTCACTGCACTTAACCAATTGCTCTTTACTGTTAGTTGAAGGCCCGCAAACCACCTGGAGATGTCAGCACATTGCATCTATTTCTACATGCCATTGCATTTTGTGTGTTTTCTACACTTGTCTGTAAAATGTGAGGATATTTATAATGTGAAATATTGAATTTATTATGATATAAACTCATTCTAAAAGTGCGCTATTTAGGAGTATTAAGACAGATTCTCTCTAGAACATAATACAATCGATGTACACATATTTAACACCAGCCTAAGGAACCCTGTTTTCAGCCATGTGACTGTAATTTTCAGGTTTCATTGGACTCAACTGAAAATAGCTGTCACTTAAAAAAAAAAGGGGGGATACTTATCCTGTCCTCTGGCACTAGCTAGCTTTGTAAATTAAGCCCAATATATTATGCAGCTGCAAGTTCATAAGGCTAGATACAAGACACCATCTCTTCCTGCAAAATGTACTCCTCTTTATTCATTACACCGCAAAGAGGAAGGAGGAAATGCTTCAATATATATATATATATATATATTGTGTGTGTGTGTGTGTGTGTGTGTGTGTGTGTGTGTGCGTTCAATTCATAGAGCTAACACACCAGGTTAAGAATGCTAATTTTCGAAAAAGTGACAGTTAATTTCAGACCAGTGAGATTTCAAAATGATGGCCACATGGCTAAATTAAGACACATATGGTTGTGATAAAGGTTTGTAATTTATTCATAATGTTGCTTTTGACCATGATGTCTGTAGTGTGTGTGTGTGTATTTTGGCGGCGGTAGGGTCTGTACATGTAGACCCATGGTGCCTTGGTGCACTTGCTCCTGTGTGGGATATGATGTTTCAGCACCACCAGTCTGGACAGCTCCAGATGCCTCCCGCACACTGTAGCCCCAGCGGTCTCTCGTCTATTCCCGCTACAGGCAGAGAACATCTGTTCAGGGTGTTCTGAGACCCCTGCAACAAACGAGATGACAGTCACCCCTCAGACCCCTACACTGCCCTTCCACTTGCTATCAAAGTGTTCACACGATTCTTTTTTTTGTTGGTGGTAAAGATGCCCTGATCTCTAATAGTGCAACCTATTCCCGTAACCACCCTTAGGGAGCTGTCAGTATGAATTACTCGAATAAGCTAGAAATTCAGTACAGTTTTTTTTTTCCAGAATTGTATCTTTTTATGATTATTATTTTTTTTATTTTTATTTTTTTATTATTATTATTATTATCATTTTCATTGTAAGCCAGGCTTTTTGTATGCCTAGGCGTACATTTGCTAGGGGTTTGCCCACCCAAGGCATCACAGAGCCCATCTGCACCCTCTCTCTATTCTATTTGTCGTTTATTGCTTTCAGCCCAGAGGAATAGCCATTTTGTTTATCCCCTGATGCCCAGCAAATATGACAAATGTTCAAAATTTATTAATTGCCCTCTATAAAGCCTTTTAATTACAAGTTAAACCAGGCACAGGAGACTCCCAGCTGTTTCAGCAGGGCTTATATCGTTGGACTGGATATTCCTACACATAAATAACAACACACCATGAACTTTCTACCCCCAGCGGCTTCGCCTAGGCGAACATAAATAGGGAAATAAATAGGCTTTTAGGTCAATTCAAATAAACACATTCGGAATTTTTTTTGTTTTAATATTTATTAATCTGAGTTAAAATTGACACATACACAACACGTCTTGTGCCCCCCACGCACTAACTGTTTTTTTTTTTTCTCTACAAGTTTAAGAATTGTCAACACATATCAGACGTCGCTGTTCTGGAAGTGTAAGCGTTAAAAAAATGACATAAAAATAAATAATAAGAAGAACAATATAGACATTATTTGATCAGGTGGCACAGATAAATAAATACATCGTTAAATACATTATTAAATAAAAAATACACAGGTTTTTTAATGAATGTGCATGAAATACTAATACCTTCTAATGCACTTGTATGATAGTATAATAAAATAAATACACAAAATGTATGACATAAATAATAAAAATCAAAAAATATGCATAAACATTAGGGCAGGTGAAAAAAAAAAACATTTTGCATATTGCTTTTTTCCCTCTCCTTTTGTGTCATTTTCTGCTTCCCATGCACAACAAGAAAAAATATTTTCGGCATGTAAAAATCTTTTCAGACATTTAAAAACATATATATTAACACACAGTTTATAAAATAACATTTAGTGGTTAACAACAACGTTTTTTTTGTTTGTAGGAGACGGAAATGTATGTCACGTGTCCGTTTAACCCTTTGATTGCCAGAGGCATTGCTGTAAGCTCCTCTTGGCCAAGCTAATTGGTTCACTAGAAATTGCACATTATTAAGAGTTTGCTTGGTCCCTATTACAATAAACTTTATATAAATTTTAATTTATAGTTTGCATAGATTTTCCGTTTGTTTTCTATTTCTTCCTACTTTTTTTTTTTTTGTATTTTATTGCTTGAAAAAAAATATTTCTGCATTGAATTAGAATTTAGATTTTTTTTGTGCCGGTGGATCTGCAGATTGTAAGAAGGAACTAGGAATTGGCTTAATGGTTCAATTTGGATTTAAATCTATTTTAAACAATTTAGTTTGTTATGCATGCAATATATATATATATATATATATATATATATATATATATATATATATATATATATATATATATATATATATATATATATATATATATATATATATATATATATATATATATATATATATATATATATATATATATATATATTCTAAACTATTAAAGGGTTGTTGATTGATAACACAATTCTAACTACAGCAACGTTGGTTGACTTTAGCTGTGTTGGGGTACAGCAAAATAATTAAGAGCAACACTACTAGGAAATTGCTTCTATATTGCATCTCAGGGGCGGACCCAAAGGTTTTGTAAGCACGTAATAGCTTCCGCACGCTAAGATATGGCAAAGAGCACACGCCTATGATTTTATCATGTATATAAACAAGTGCTTAAACCCAGATTACATTCTATGTGCAAACATGATGTGAATGACCTTCATGGAATATGGCTGTGAACAGGTGGGATGGCGTGGATGTGCCTCACAATGTGCAAGCTTTGGGGTCAAGAGTGTGTTGTTCCAATGCAATAAGTTACAGAACATCTAAAATATGATGTTTCTGCATAAGTTATGATTGGTCAGATAATAGATGAACTCAACAAAACTTAGAATTGTGCGTTAGCTCAATCTGCTGGGTGGCCTACATTTGGGGCCTCCAAACAAATATCATGAGTCTAGGATGGCATGGTCATTAGGAACAACACGCGGGTCTCCAAATTTAACTCAAATGGAGGACAGAAGTTCCAGCATCATACATTTGGCTGCATGAGACATTGTCCACCAGGCCCTGTTGCCCCACTGGTTCTTCCAAATTAATTGGCACAAGTTGTACAGTCACACATGAGAAAATTGGAACAGGATTGGTCAGTTATGGAAAAAAGCATTGAGTTCTTCATACACTGGGGCCCTATCGTGATGGACGTGCATATCATAAGGCAACAGGTTCTCAGAGTGAACTCCACTGCGCATCCCAGAAGATCCAAACAGCAGGCTATGTCCGGAAGGCCTGGAGCCTGGCAGGGTAGAATAGTGCATAGAGTAGTGGTAGTTTTTATCGTTGTCCGGTGATGAGTCCTGTTTGAGGGAGAAGTTGCCATTAATGCACAGTGGTGGGCTTAAAGGGGCATCATACTCAGAGCTGTTATAGTCTGGAGATGTGTTACCATAGATGGACTCATAGGTGGCACAGTAGCCGTGGCTCCTCAGAGCATGAGAGCTGGCTATTGAGCTTGACTGACACTGGGAGCCTGAGAGCCGGGAGCACTGGTAAGAAGAGTAAGGGTGCATGGCAAAAGAAGAATTCGGGCCATGATACCTCCCAGCATCTTGACCTTGCTCAGTCAGGAAATTCCTGGAGTTCAGCTGCAGACAGCCGGCCACCAGGTTGGTGGTGGGCTGAGAGAGACCCTTGCACAAGGTTTGCACATAGGCGACTAGATCAGGCCTTTTCCCAGACCTTAAGATCTCAGAAAGGGCCCAGATGTAGTTCTTAGCAAGCCTGAGGGTCTCAATCTTGGACAGCTTCTGGGTCTTGGAGTAGCATGGAACGACCTTCCTGAGATTGTCCAGTGCGGAGTTGAGGTCGTGCATGCGGTTTCTCTCCCGTGCGTTGGCCTTCTGTCTTCTCACCTTTGACCTCTCCATCCTGGCCTTGGTCATTTTTCTCTTTTTCGGCCCTCGTTTTTTGGGCCTATCCCCCTCATTCTCCTCTGTCCCTTCCTCCTCCTCATCCTCCTCATCATCTTCCCCACCAATATCTCCATCTTCTTTGCTTTCACTTTGAGATTCTTCCGTATGGATATCCTGTAGGCTTTTCTCACTCTCATCCCTGTCACTGAGATCCTCCTCATCACACTCATCTGTCCAGGAGGCAAATTTCTGCACCTCAGGAATCAGACTGGTGTCGCTGAACAGCCTGGTCAACATGATTGCTGGGGAGAGAACACACACAAAGTCAACACCACACATCTAGTACTAGGGAATGTAAGTCTCACTATTATCAAAGTACATTGGATATGACCACAGCTTACAGTTATATGTCTTACAAAAATATATATATATATATATATAAAAATAGTCAAAAATTGGATCATGCAGAGTAAATCTATCTGTATGAGTAGGGTAGGTAGTACAATTGTATCTGCTGGATTTCTGCATATGTGATATGTGTATAATATATACAATATGTTTGCATGTGTAAAAACTCACCATGCTCAACATCATGTAAACAATGCAGACAAACATATAGCAAACAGTCAAATATTACTGCACCACCAATTTCACTATTCCTATTAAAGCTTATTGATTTAGTACAGTAATGCAAAAAGCATTTTGGCCCAGGAATGCTATGTATGTTTTATAGGCCAGGGAGACAACGGAACGTACCTGTCACGACAAAAGGGATTATAAGGGACATAGGTGTTAAAGCAAAGTGTGCATAACTATTTAGTACTGTAATGGCTGTCTATGCTCATTAGCAACAAATACATGCAATATACATTAAATAGTTAAGTAGATAGTATAACATTTCCTAGTTTAGGTAAATATTTTTAACATTAGTCTTAGAATATTGTTTTTGCAGACGAATATAGGAAATTGCAATATGATAAATAATGTACTTATAGAGCACAAGTGTCACCGCTATGTCACCTTAGCATATCTCATATACAAACTAAAGAGCTTGATCATCAATGTAAACTATTATCACAGCTGGTTTGACTCTTCTCTATGTGCCATTCTATAGCTTAGTATGCAAACAGTCTATTCTTTTATCTGTGTGCTAAGAATATATCACAATAATATATCCGTATGATATAAGACACCCAGCCCTATAAAAACAAGTAATTCTTACAGAGCATGATTAGAATTAATTGTCTTTCAATTTAGCCATTACCGTTCCAAATTAAACCCTGTCAAATAATGTTGATAGATCCAATTATTATTTCATTACAGGATCCCCATTTCCCTGCCCCCTGTGTTTGTACGGCGTGATGGGGCATTTCTACGATATTGGCTAGGTGGGGAGCACACAGACAGAGCTCACAGATGATCCAGACTGACAGACACAATATAGACACCGACTTCACATAATGTCTACACAAGAGAAATAACATGACCTAATGACAGCTAGTCTGGTCTCTCTAAACTAGGGAAATCTGTAGAAATGTCTCTAAAACAAATGAAAACGTTTCTTTAAATTACTGCAGCGATGTTCGTAGGTCAAAAACACCTTTCTGGTTTTGCAAACTGCCGTATAATTTGTGTTCAAGCATGGATATAGATTTACATTTACATGCCGATCTGTATGCAGAATGCAATGTATTGCCGATAGATAGATAGATAGATAGATAGATAGATAGATAGATAGATAGATAGATAGTGTTTAAATAAATAAATATATATAATAATACAGAGAGAGAGAGAGAGAGAGAGAGAGAGAGAGAGAGAGAGAGAGAGAGAGAGAGAAATGTATCTATCTATCTATCTATCTATCTATCTATCTATCTATCCATCTATCTATATAGCTATATATCTACCTATAGCTATATATATATATATATATATATATATATATATATATATATATATATATATATATATATATAATAGATATAGATATATCTATAGCTATATGTAGCTATATATATATATATATATATATATATATATATATATATATATATATATATATATATATATATATATATATATATATATATATATATATATATATATATATATATATACACACACACACCTATCTGTCTAACAACCAGTACACATCCCATATACTTGTATATCTGATTTAAGAAGACAAGATCAGCATTGGATGGCATTGTATTTCCTTTGCCAACAGTCCCTGTCATTCAATAAGTGTATGCGAAGATCCTGTAAGCTCCCAGCAAAGGAAAAAAAAGCGGAAGATATCGCCGGGGAGACCAAGTCCATCCGAGGTGCCCCCCATCCGTTCTCTTCAGAAAGGTGGATAGTGGATGCCATAAAATGGGGAAGAGGTTTGGTGTCTTCCCTCTCTCCAAGCCTTCTCTGCTCCCAACTTACCTCCAGAGCAAGGCGCTAAAGAAATTTATGACATGGTTCACAGCATCTTCTGGGAGTAGAAGAGTCTCCTTGAGGTTCTCAGGCTCCTTCAGAGTGCAATCCAAAAGGAGGAGAGGGTGGCATGTCTACCGAGTCATGGTACCAGCTCTGATGCCAGGCCATATGGTTGGCACGTCATCCGCGGGAGCGATCACACGGGAGCCTCTGATTGACGTGCGGTTGGATTGAGGGAGATTTGGGTCCCTAGGGGAGGAGGACTTACCATCTGTCACTCTTCAAAAAAAAAAAAAAGAAAGAAAGAGAGAGAGAAAGAAAGAAGAGAGGAATATATATTCTTACAGTCTCCAGTTCTGTGAGCACTGCAAAATGGGGCAGAGGTATGCACACACCGAGAAGGGGGGCACGTTGACTTGCCCACTTAAGATAGAGGGTGTGCGCCCAAATTAGTAGACACGGGAGAATGGGGAAGTTATAAATAGGTAATTTAGAGGGAGGGGGATTCAGTGTCCAGATAAGAGAGGAAAGTGGGGCTTATTTAAGATACAGTAGAGAGAATAACTTCTCTTTATTAGGGGGAAATAAAAGAAGAGTTAGGACACAGCTTGGTGCCTTTTATAGACAGGACATGGGTATGTGAATTCATTATACATGCTATGCAACTGTGCATTTTCTCTGCTGTAGGGAAAGATTGCTCATTAACAGACATGTAGAAAATATATAATATAGATGTAGATATTAGCTGAATGGATAGATAGATAGATAGATAGATAGATAGATAGATAGATAGATAGATAGATAGATAGATAGATAGATAGATAGACAGACAGACAGACAGACAGACAGCTAGATAGATAGACACAAAATCATCTAGTTCAACACACAGAAAAAAAAAAAAAAAAATAGATAGATGCATAGACAAATTATAAGACTGAAGACCGATCATTAACATATGAAAACAGGATTTACTAAACCATAAGTGTGTGCACCACTGTATCTACATATGCTACACAGAGTGGGGAGAACTAGATAATCGTATTGATATCGTATTTACTATGCACCCATGATGTGCATGGGTACACGTGCACAAGTGTACATATGGCAAATTCACTAACAGCTATGGGTTACCATAAACCCTAAGGACCCATTTACACTATTGCATTGAGCAAATGCATGCGTTACCACAATGCCCTGCAACACACATTACATGCATTGCTGAATTGTGGTGCCATTCATTTTGAATGGCACCTCAACACACAGTGCAATGCACCCGCACCGCAGTGTGCCACAACACATGGTAGTGTGTTGCACGCATTACAAAATAAACGCCAAAACTGATTTTCAGGACCTTAAGGTTCATTGGCTGCCCATTAATTTTATTAGGCTGCCCTAATGTAACACATGTTGATGCGTTACATAAAGCACTGCAAAAATGTAAATGGGACCTTAAAGAAAATGTGATGTCTAATATTTTGGATTCGTATAGCCATTTTGCATTATCATTTTCTGCAGGAACAATACACCATTAAGTGCCCATTGATCTCCCTAAAGATGACTACAAAAATCTGCTTAAGATTAAAAAGTCATATTCCTTGCAGCGCAAATGTTACTGCAGTGCACATGTGTAATATAGTTCATATGTGCTAAAGTGCAAGCTTTTGACCACAGCAAGCTAGCATACACCATTTCCTACAGTGCTAATGGAAGTTCTAAAGATAAATATTCATACATATACTGCTTTATTTACTGGGATAGTACAGCATACCAGTCTTTTGGAGCTGTCCCTTTGTTTGTCATACCTTGGTGAGCAATCATGGTGCTTGTCAGATTGCATTTTTTTTTAACACTCTCATTTCTTAGTGCACCTTATTTTAGTATGAGACTGAAACACAGTATTATTTTGTATTTTTCTTGCACACTGCAAACTAGGGCTTCAAAACATGCATAAGATATTATTGTACACTTTAGAGTATCAGTAAGTGGATTGTGAAGATTTGGGTGCATGTAGATCCACATGCTCAAGAAATCACATTGCAAGCATATGCATTACCCTCATAGCAATTTCTCTTTGTTCTTGTGTATTTGCTATAATCGAATGAGGCCTTGTATATCCTATAATTTATCAGTGTAGAGCATGAACATTAGGTATATACTGTATATATATATATATATATATATATATATATATATATATATATATATATATATAATGTTCATGCTCTACACTGATAAATTATATATATATATATATATATATATATATATATATATATATATATATATATATATATATATATATATATATATATATATATATATATATATATATATATCATATACTCTCTTATACATGCATTTTCATAGTTACACAAGAGAGATGACCATCATGTACTAAATTAAGAACAAATTACTTTTTTTTTACAATTGCCAGTGGCATCTCCAGTCATAATGTCTAGTCAGTGAAGGAGTTAATGAATCAGGTGCTGTTTCTCCCAGCTGGCAGGGAGGGTTTGGTCCACAGACTCCCAGCTCCCTATGTGTGATCACCACAAAGAGTGGGAATCTCTGCTGCTCCCCATCTACAGAGATGTGTGAGAGGTATGGAGGAAAGAGATTTGGAGACTTGCCAAAAATCTGCTACAATAAAATCACCCCTCACCCACATCAGACACCTCCCCCTCCCTCACCCGTTCACATACATCCCTCGCACACATACTCATACACAATGTGTGCATCGAACACACAAGCACATAGATTTGTGTATGTATGTGTGTGTAGAACCAACAGTCTAATTACTGGCAGAAGCACACCAGAGGTATGACTGGTTGATAAATACTGTGCCAGCATATGCAAGAGAGGAGGTTGACAAACAGAGGGGCATTTGTGAAAGTCATTCCTTGCAAATGTTACTGCTTTTTCTTTGATCTAAAAATCACAGCAAATCTTTGCAGCATCTGAACAATTAAAGCTGCAATATTAATGTCACATAATGTACTCGCATATACTCAAGTCTGCAGGCCAGTTTTTATAAGTTCTTCTTCAGCTGCTTTGTTTCATGTTGATATCTAATATGCAAGGTCATTAGGATATTTAACAGGGATCAGAAGAGAAATATGGCTGGCTGTAATATAATGATGAGTTGCCGTTAAAATTGAAAAACAGTATCATGCCCCAGCTGTTTACCGTCAGTACAACCGTTTGCATGGACTCTGTCACAAAAGACCTCTGGGATTGATATTAGCTCTCCCTTATCCTCCGGTTTGGAGATTTCTCCATCCATTGGAGGTAATTGGCAGGCTTGTTTACCCCATATACTACTTTGGGGGCTAAGATTCTGCAAATCATACTCTGTGGCTATCCCCTAATGTTCTGGCTTTACATTTAAAATCTTGTGCAATCTACTAAAAGAATACTCCTATACCATAGATTCAAGGCTGGATTTATAGGCTGGATTTTGGTCACATATGGGTGCCTCTTCCTTCTTTCTATGGACCCACTGTGGTGGATCTGATGGGGGTCTTGGTGTCGCCAATGGTAGGGTCAATGCCAGACGCACAGCTGGTTTTAATTATGCGGTCATGTTCAAACTGCGTCATTACTATAGGAAACAGTCTTTCAATATAACCATCGACCCCTGAAGAAGGCCACGACCATAATTTTGAAACGTGTTGACCCTTCTCCTGTCTTACACCTTTTTAGACAGTAGATTCATGGTTACACTTGTTGTTGTCTTTCCTACTGTGATATTCAACCACTGTGTTTTTTTTTTCTTCAAATCTTTTATTTAGTCAAAGGGCATGGTCCAGGGACCCATGATATGTTATAAACATAGTATCACTGTTTACAAAGCAACCAAGTGCTGTTACATAAACATGACAACTTTTTGTCAACCAAAAAATACATTGTTCAGTATAACAGAGAGAGGCATCTGAAACCGTGAACACACAGAACAGAAAGAAAAATAAAGTTATTAGGGAAACTGAGAGAGAGTAAATTAGAGTAGATAGAGATATGAGGTTAGGGATAGGGTGAAGGGTGTTACGACAGGCCTGTCTTGTATCGAAATGTTTGGATCACAGCTGTGGAGGCTTCTCAGGTTTGAACCCAGGTTTCACTCTCAATCACTGTAGAGAGTTAGGATTCAGTCATCACAGCCTCAGGGTAACAAATTATATATAAAGAAGACGCTTATTCCTTCATAAGCGGCGTTATGTTAGAAACTAGAGCAAAGTCTATGAGGTGAAGAAATGATGAGGCTAGGCTGAACCGGCTCTGGGGAGCTTCCTAGAGTACTTGGTTATTATAGGCACAGTTCCTGGTCATACAAGGAGAGCATGGCAGATATGCTAGAACTACTATGGTATTAAGTTTAAATATCTTGGTCCACAAGCAGGTATGGGATTCTAGGCAGATAAGTTAGGCATGAATGAGCACGTGGGCATCAATGGCAAGTCCACAAGCATGTATGAAATTACTAGGCAGGTGAGCTAGGCTCAGACTACTTGCGGTTAGAGTAGAACGCTGTGCTGTGGTGTGGGTCCTGGTGGTCCGGTTCAGGGTTGATCTCCTGGAAGGTGAATGTTGCAGCGGTTGGATGAGGGTCCCCTGGTGACAGCAGGCGTCTTGAAAAATTGGTGGAACGCCATGCTGTCAGACCTGGCGATTTAAATAGGCCGCGAGATGAGGAAGGAGGAGGCGCAGCTCACTTGGGCGCACTTCCGCGTTCCAGCCTGGATCGCTGTAGCGGCGCACCGGAAGTGACACGCGGCTGAGCAGAACAGAGCGCAGCTGTCAGAGAAAGATACAGCTGCGCCCGTTCTATTAATAGGGAACGGTGGCGGTGTTACAAAGGGGAAGAGGGATTGGGGGAGGGGAGGAGGAAAAAAATGCGAAATCGTGAATCACCCAGACCAAATTCAAACGGTTTGTGTGTGATTCCGGAGGTATCGCAGGTAACTCAGGAAATTAGAGTCATCTTGGGGGTATTTTAGTCTGCTGATGTACTTTCAAAATGAGTTTGACCTTCATCTGAATAGACAAATGTGTTCCAAAGTGACCAAGTCTTGGAGTAACGTTCTTGTTGGTGCTGTGCTGAAAGCACTAGGTCTTCCAGTTCGTTGATTTCCTCTACCTTCCTGAGCCACATCCCAATGGTCAGGGATTGTGGGGATTTCCACTTAAAGGAACACTAAAGGTTCGTTTTTTATTAGATCAATTGATTGCTGTAAGCTAGAACATTTAAATATCTTTTTTCCTTTTGACCTCCAAAATACAGTAATCCAGGTTTGAAAATGCCATTTCCTGTCTCTCTTCTTCTTGCTTTCCACCAGCACCTGACCTGTTTTGCATGGTGGAAAGCAGAATGTGCTCACCCCCTCCCTATGACTACAGCCCTGCGTGAAGATGCTCGCTTATCCCTCAGGCCTCGTACACACGACCGGTTTCTTCGGCAGAATCCATCAAGGGACATATTTTTTTTTCAGAGGAAACCGGTCGTGTGTACCTTTTCGTCGAGGAAACTGTCGAGAAACTCGACGAGCCAAAAAGAGAGCAAGTTCTCTATTCCTTCGACGGGAGTCTCAAATTGGCTCGTTGAGTTCCTGGTGGGGCTGGTTTCCGACGAAAAAATCGAGCATGTGTATGCTAAGAAACCTGCGCTTGCTCAGAATAAAGTATGAGACGGGAGTAAAAGTAGCATTTGTAATGGAGATAACACATTTTTCAAGCTGTAACAGACTGAAAAGTGCAAATCGTCTCTTAACAAACTTTTACTTAACACGCAAACACATGAGATTAGCAAAACCAGCCCAAGTTTAGCCAGTGGAATCGAACTTCCCCTGCCGTTGTATGTGTTGTATGTCACCGCGTTTGAGAATGAGGAGATTTTGTCTTGACAGTGTGTATGCAAAGCAAGCTTGTCGAGTTCCTTGACAAGCCTAACAAGGAACTCGACGAGGAAAACGATGTGTTTCGCCTGCGGAGTTCCTCGGTCGTGTGTACGAGGCTTCACAAGCATGGAGGCTAAGCCTAATGGGAACTGTAGTTCCCATTAGGCCGTGATGTAGCAAGAATGAATGTGCACCGCAAACCAGGAAGTTAGTGAGAATAACGATTCAGGAGTGACGGAGGTGAATAAAACAGCTCGATTTCAACAGGTATCAAACTAGTTATAATGCAAAACATTACTTTTTACTTTATCAGCTACTGTCAGACTTTAATTTAAGAGGAAAATATTTTTGTCTTTACAACCCCTTTAAGAGGGATGCATGTTTTGGCAGCGTCAAGAAGATGGTGAATAATCAGCTTTTTGTAGGACATCACCAGTGCAGCTGATATGTGGAGAAGGAAAAAGGCAGGGTCACCTGGGATTTGCCGTTCCGTGAATTTTTGGGCAAACCGTGGTGTTTTTATGATGTTTATAAGTTTGATTCATGTAATTTATATGTGAATAAAGTATTATTACATTTTTTAAACTACTATCTGTATCTTTACCCTAAAAAATCTCACCTGAGGATCTTTTTGTCCATATGGCTGTAATATGGGCTGCGGTAATAAAGAGGCATTTGCCCTGGGTCTAAATGGGTAAAGGCTGGTATACAGACTGAAAATCGACTGTTTTTTTTTTAGTTGCTAAGTACTCAAAGTGTGAAATACTGTTTCTGGCAGCATCTTGGAGAGTCGGATTATGCTTTTGTGCAGATGTGCAGATAATGTGCATTAAGTAGAGTTGAGCGAACCCAAACTGTAAAGTTCGGGTTCGGTACGGACTTTGGGTTTTTCCTGAACCCGAATAATTGCTGAAAGTTCGTGTTCGGAGTTCGGGGGGAAAAAAATGTGCGGAGGTCCCCCCAAATTCAATAACCAGACCCTTTAGGTCTGGTATGGATATTAAGGGGAACCCCGCCGTCAATTTAAAAAAAAAATGACATAGGGTTCCCCCTAAATATCCATAACCAGACCCTTCAGGTCTGGTGTGGATTTTAAGGGGAACTCCACCCCAAATTTAAAAAAAAAATGGCGTGGAGTTCCCCCTAAAATCCACACCAGACCCCTTATCCGAGCACGTTGACCTGGCCGGCCGCAGAAAAGAGGGGGGACAGAGTGCGGCCCCCCCCTCTCCTGAACCGCACCAGGCCACATGCCCTCAACATTGGGAGGGTGCTTTGGGGTGCCCCCCAAAGCACCGTGTCCCCATGTTGATGGGGACAAGGGTCTCATCCCCACAACCCTTGCCCGGCAGGAGGCTTATCAGAATCTGGAAGACCCCTTTAACAAAAGGGGCCCCCCAGATCCTGCCCCCCCCCTGTGTGAAATGGTAATGGGGTACACTGTACCCCTACCATTTCACGAAGGAAGTGTAAATAGTAGTTTTCAGAAAAAAAAACACACACACCGTAGAACAAATTACTTTATTAATTAAACCAAATAAAAATCCAGCGATGAAAATAGACGATCGATGCTGCTCGCTGCTCCATCATTGTCTCTATCCAGCGTCGGGTGATCTCTCCAGCGACGGGTGATGTCTCCAGCGATTGGTCCAGCGATGAGAACATCCATCCATTCAGAGCACAGCTCCGCGAATGACGCGCCGATGCTTTGACGTTTCTTTTATAGGGGAGGCGGGTCACGCGTCACATGACCCCGTCCCGCTCTGACGCAAGGGCTGTCCCAGTGATGTAGCAGAGTGTGCGTCAGAGGGGGACAGGGTCACGTGACGCGTGGCCCGCCTCCCCTATAAAAGAAACGTCAAAGCATCGGCGCGTCATTCGCGGAGCTGTGCTCTGAATGGATGGATGTTCTCATCGCTGGACCAATCGCTGGAGACATCACCCGTCGCTGGAGAGATCACCCGATGCTGGATAGAGACAATGATGGAGCAGCGAGCAGCATCGATCGTCTATTTTCACCGCTGGATTTTTATTTGGTTTAATTAATAAAGTAATTTGTTCTACAGTGTGTGTGTTTTTTTTCTGAAAACTACTATTTACACTTCCTTCGTGAAATGGTAGGGGTACAGTGTACCCCATTAATATTTCACACAGGGGGGGCAGGATCTGGGGGTCCCCTTTGTTAAAGGGGTCTTCCAGATTCTGATAAGCCCCCTGCCCGCATACCCCCACAACCACCGGGCAAGGGTTGTGGGGATGAGACCCTTGTCCCCATCAACATGGGGACAAGGTGCTTTGGGGGGCACCCCAAAGCACCCTCCCAATGTTGAGGGCATGTGGCCTGGTGCGGTTCAGGAGAGGGGGTGCACACTCTGTCCCCCCCTCTTTTCTGCGGCCGGCCAGGTCAACGTGCTCGGATAAGGCGTCTGGTGTGGATTTTAGGGGGAACTCCACGCAATTATTTTTTTTACATTTTTGGGTGGAGTTCCCCTTAAAATCCACACCAGACCTGAAGGGTCTGGTTATGGATATTTAGGGGGAACCCTACGTAATTTTTTTTTAAATTGATGGCGGGGATCCCCTTAATATTCATACCAGACCTAAAGGGTCTGGTTATTGAATTTGGGGGGACCTCCGCGCATTTTTCTTGTTTTTTTTACTAAAAGTCTGTGTCCCATTGACTTCAATGGGGTTCGGAGTTCGGGTTCGGGTTTTTTGTTAAAGTTCGGGTTCGGGTCCAAACCCGAACATCCAGGTGTCCTCTCAACTCTAGCATTAAGTAATTTGTGTGTTTATATTCTGTATTGATAATAAAAAACTATAATGTGACAAACTCTATGAATGTTCACTACAGTAACCCATAGATTATACAATTTTCTTTCCTTCCAAAGAAAATTGCTTGCTTTCCCCATCAACACAGTCACTGGGGTAGATTCAGGTAGGACTTGCGCCGACGTATCTCGATAAGCGCCGTGTAAGTCAAAATTTGCGCCCCCGTAACTCTGCGCCGTACCCACAGAAAGAAATACGCCTGAAATTAGGCTTCTTCCGACCGACGTAATTTCTCTCCGCCGGCGTATTTTATGGTCATTTTTACGCCGTGCGCATCTTGCGCTCCCATTGTTTTCCTATGCAAATATGCAAATGAGGTAGATACGCTGATTCTCAAACATGCACGTGCACGCAAGTTGTACGGCCAGCGCAAACTTGCTCCTCATAAAAGCAGGGGCAACTTGGCACCAGACGGACACAGGTCAGCTGGAGATCAGCTACAGCAGTACCAATACGGACGAGCTGAGCAAGCTGAGCACCCACACTTGCAGGACAAAACATCTGTGTGCCAACATGCCAGGGGCAGCCATGGTCCTAGCAATACTACTTAGTGAACCGACTCGTAGGAGGGCACGGGAGAGGATATACCGAACGCGCATGAACGTCTTTGGCATAGGGGATTCGGAGGTGTTTCGCATCTTCAGATTCAGCCCTGAAGTCATCCAGAAAATAGCCACAATCCTGCATGATGACATCACCAGCAAGACACATCATGCACATGCAGTGGAGCCACTGGTTAAGGTACTGGCAACACTCCATTTCCTGGCAAGTGGCTCGTTTCAGCGTACAAGTGGAGTGGTGGCTGGGATGTCACAATCCTCCATGAGCAGATGTGTGCACCAGGTTGTCCCCGCAATCCTCAGACGCATGTCCCACCACTTCATTAAACCCACCCAGGAGGACCTGCGGCAGAAGGCAATGACAGATTTCTATCAAATTGACAGATTCCCACGCACTGTGGGGGCCATTGATTGCACACATGTGGCACTACGGCCCCCCCGTGGCATGGAGCACATATACTGCAATCAGAAGCACTGGCATTCCATCAATGTACAGGTGATAGTCGATGCCCATTGCCTCATATGGCACGTCCGTGCCAAACACCCAGGGTCCTGCCACGACAGCTTCATATACCGTCAAAGCCCCATCTCCACAGAATTTGAAGAGAACGTGTATGGGGACAGCTGGCTGATTGGTGAGTGACATGGGTGTCAGGCATGACTGTCCGCTCCCATGATACACACGAGGGGCACATGCACGACTAACATCCTCCTGTCTTTTCCCTTCCAGGTGACGTGGCATATGCACTTGGACCCCATCTCATGACTCCATTGCGGAACCCCCAAACCCCAGGAGAGGAAAGATACAATGAAGCACACACACATACCCGTGCAGTGGGGGAACGCACATTTGGCCTCCTGAAGTCCCGTTTCCAATGCCTGGATAAGTCCGGGGGGACCCTGTTGTATTCCCCAAACTTTGTGTGCCAGATCATCGGTGCATGTTGTACTGCACAACTTCGCCATGAGAAAGGGCCTGCAGATTGACATACGTGATGACCTGACCCCTGAACCACGCAATCCCCCCCTAACCAACTCTACCCGGTCTACTGAGGGAAGAGCAGTCAGGAGTTGCCTCATGGAATGCCTCTTTGCACGTTAAACACACACATTAATCATGTCACAAGGAGAATGCACGTATGCACACCACTGTGGTCCCTAGCACACACACCCCACATCCACATCAAATTGGATTAGACCAAAGTACACCGCATGGTACTTGGGAGCAGCAACGCCACGCCAAGGCTCCAATTATGTCGGCAGAGGGTGACACCCCTTTGCCAGCAGGAGTGACACCCCCCCCCATTCACACACCAGTCACACTGTAGTTTACACTCCTCACCGTGTGTAGGGACTACAACTTAAAAAAAAAATCAAACTTTGAGCATGTAAATCTAAAATAATCCAGCTCATATTCTGAGTACAAATACAAAAATAAAAATAAGCTCATATTCTGAGTATAAATACAAAAATAAAAAAAAGCTCAGATTCTGAGCATAAATACAAAAATAAAAATAAGCTCATATTCTGAGCACAAAACTTCAGAACCCTAAAAAAAAAAAAAAAGAAGTATGGCAAAAAAAATCAGCTTCTTTTTCTTTTGCCCAGGCTGGTGCCACGGGTGCCACGGCTCTGGCTCCTCAGTTGGCGTGATGGAGCCTGGGGTGGGGATGGAGCCTGGGGTGGGGAGGGAGGGGGAGGAGCATCATCCCCTACTTGCTCACTCCTGGCAGGTGGTGCCTGCCTGCCCTCCATGGCGTTGGCCAGGCGGGTGAGCACATAATTGGTCTGCGCCAGCATCCGAAGCTGGCGTGTTGTGTTCTGGTGCTGGTGCCGCTGTGTTTCTTTCCCCTCATCACGCACAGCAGCAGTGTTGGCCTCTACCGCCCCTGCCAACCTGCTCACCTTTGCTGTGAGCACTGCTGTGGCG
Organism: Rana temporaria; assembly: GCF_905171775.1. Lineage (NCBI taxonomy): Eukaryota > Metazoa > Chordata > Amphibia > Anura > Ranidae > Rana > Rana temporaria. The sequence continues at coordinate 82,419,548 of NC_053500.1, read as the reverse complement.
GCCTGCTGCTCCAACATGCAGGTGACCATCGCCACAGTATTGGAGCTGACTTCCTGCAGGCTCGCAGTATTTTTGGTGCCCAGCTCCGCATGCAGGGTGAGGGCCTGCTGCACTGACGCTGCGCATGCAGCCTGTGACTTGGCAAAGGAGGCCAGGCTGTCCGCCACCCGCCGCAAGTCTCCCACCATAGCCCCAATATGGCGGGTCTGCCGGCCCTGTTCCTCCTGCAGCCCTTCTTGGAGGCCTCCGGGTACACCCCTCGTCTTAGAAAGAGCCTTCCTGGGAGGAGAGGCTGGGGCCCGTACTGATGAAGAAGACGGGGAGGGGGCAGCACTGGAGGGGGCAGCACTGGAGGGGGCTGCACTGGAGGGGGCAGCACTGGAGGGGGCTGCACTGGAGGGGGCTGCACTGGAGGGGGCAGCACTGGAGGGGGCTGCACTGGAGGGGGCTGCACTGGAGGGGACAGCACTGGAGGGGGCTGCACTGGAGGGGGCAGCACTGGAGGGGGCAGCACTGGAGGGTGTTGACGTGATTGTCTGGGAGGTGGTGGGGAGTTCTGGGATGGTGGAATCCTCCTCCAGATATATTGAGTCCTCATGGTGGAGGTCAATGGACTCCTCCACAACAATCTCCATAGATGACCTACAGTTGTGTTGAAAATTATTCAACCGGGGCGTGGCCTGGACAGGCATGTGAGCGGACGCTTGGCACGGAGCTCCCGCTATTGACCCTGTATCGATCCTTCCCGCGGCGATCCTGTACCGCAAAAAAGAGCCGACAGACTCACCCTACCTTCCTCCACACAGCGGTGACCGCACAGAGTCCTCCCCGACCCCCGAGATGGCCCGTAGAGGCGACAAGGAAGCGGCAGCGGTGGCGGCCCTGGCCCTCCAAGATGGCGCCGGCTCCGTCCTCCCTCAGAGAGCTACGCGTGGCTGGGAGACGCACAAGGAGACGAGTAAGCCGGCTAAGACCCAAAAACAGCAGGGGAGGGAGCAGCCCAAAGACATGCTGTATTATGCCCAAAAGCTACAGGGCCCGAGCTGCTCCCTTTCCCCTCAGCTACCGATGCCATTACATGAGGCTGGGGGGCAAGATGGCGCCTCCGCCCTGGATGACACACTACCCCTTGAGGTGTCCCAAGAACAGATAGCAGACCTGTTTGAGAGGCCAGATGATGCTCCACAGCCCACGCTGAGTGAGATCCTGCAGGCAGTGCAACGCTGCACCACGTCTGTGACTGCATCAGTAGACGGCCTAAAGCTGCAGTTTGGGACCCTGACGGAAACAGTGTCATTTATCCGGCATGACATCCAGAAAATTAGAGAACGCACCACGGCGGTGGAGGGGCGAGTTAGCGAAGTGGAGGACCAGATGCCCCCCCTCATCAGAGATACCAGAACAGCGCTACAGCAAGCGGGCCAGGCGAACGCAAAGACGGATGACATCGAGAACCGCGTACGAAGGAACAACGTCCGCATAGTTGGGCTCCCGGAGAAGGTGGAGGGACGGGACCCCACGGCATTCGTGGAGTCATGGCTCCAGGAGATGTTTGGTGCAGAAGCATTTACTACACTTTTTGCGGTGGAGAGGGCACACTGCACGCCACCCAGACCTCTCCCGCCTGGTAATCCGCCGAGGCCCATGCTCGCCAGGCTTCTCAATTATAGGAACAGAGAAATAGTGCTCAGGCTGGCGCGGGAGAAGGGGACTGTACACTATAATGGAGCAAGGGTCTCATTCTACCCGGATTTCTCTGCAGAAGTACAGCGCAGGAGAGCTAAATTTGCCGATATAAAGAAGCGCCTACAAAAAATTCCAGTAACATACGCCATGCTGTACCCAGCCAAATTGAGAGTCACAGTCAGAGGCCAAGCCACCTTTTTTGAATCCGCAGCAGATGCTGCGGATTGGCTGGACCGCAACGAACAAGATTTGCGCAGGAGAAGGGACGTAGACGAGGGGGACTGAAGTACCAAACTACACTCAGTGGACTAGGTATGACACCGGTTGTGGGAAATACCTGTTATTATTATCTTTAAATGCGGGACATTGCTATTTCTCTTTCCAGTTGTGTTTTTGGCAGCGCGAGCTCAGAGCTTTTGTACAATGACCCTTCCAAGGTTGGAATCTGAGCGGAAGTGGGGGAGGCCCCCCCTCTATGTCGCACACGTTAGAAAACGACCCCAAGGTCGGGAGTGGACTGTTAGGTGCCAGGTTGGCACAGAGTCCCGGAGACAATGTTGTCTCATTTTTGTTTTTCTGCTGTTTTTTGCTCACCTCACTACACATTATGCTGCTTCCCCTCCCCCCTTATTATATTTTATATGCCTCCACCCACTTCGCATATGGACTGATGCAAATGGGCATGCATCATTTTTTCTGGACTCCAGTGCTCGAAGTGGACTTGTGACACTGCCGCCATGCGGCGTTACCATTAATCCCCACCAGATATGGCTACCACAACCATAGTATCATGGAATGTCCGTGGTGTCAATGACCCCTTGAAACGTACTATGATTGGCTCATGCTTGAGGAAGTTCCATCCCGCTGTGGTAGGTCTCCAGGAGACGCACCTCACGAAGGACACCATAGGGTGCCTGGGACTTTCCTGGGTGGGCAAGGCATACCACTCCACTCACACCTCCTATTCTCGGGGGGTGAGTGTTTTGGTTCACAAATCCTTGGCCTACCAGGAAATAGATTCGGTAATAGACTCCCAAGGGAGATATGTTTTTTTGTATTGCAAACTCTATACTGTGACAATGATACTTGCTTTTGTATATATCCCCCCCCCCTTCTCTAGAGAGGTTATACAATGTCTCCTGTCATACTTAGCAGATAAGCCTGATATGCCTGTTATGATTATGGGGGACTATAATGGATGCTTGGACCCTAGGCTAGATAGGCATCCGCCAGCCATACCACCATTGGGGGGCAGAGGCACCATTTTGAGCCGCCTGCTAGCGGAGGTGGGCTGGATTGATGTATGGAGAGCCAGACACCCGACGACCAAACAATTTTCTTGCTTTTCTAAGACCCATGGGTCGCTTTCACGCATTGACCTTTGCGTGGGGTCCACCCAGGTTCTGCACATGGTATCTAAGTCGGAATACCTCCCTCGAGGGGTATCGGACCACTCACCCCTGGCGGTACACCTTGTTACCCGCCCGGCCTCCTCCTTGCCCAGAGCCCCCTGGAAATTGAACGCATTTTGGTTAAAACTCTTCACCTCACATGAGCGAATAGGGCAGCAGATAGGAAAATACTTCGCGGAAAATGGCCAAGTGGGTGGTGCAGTCGAGGTGTGGGATGCATTTAAGGCCTGTCTTAGGGGCACATTCATAGCTGAAATCGCAGCCGTTAAACGTAACTCCGCAGCACTTCTGGAGCAGGTCGGGGATCAGGTGCAGAGACTGGAACTACAGTACGTGACAGACCCCTCGGACTCCGCGAGGGACGCTTGGATGTCGGGCCAGGATTCCCTGGACCGGCTGAGAGCGTCCACCGCGGAAAAAAAACGTTTTTTCACCAAGCAGGCTTACTACGAGGAGGGGGAAAAGACTGGCAGGCTATTGGCCAGGATTGCCAGGTCCCAACAAGCGTCCCCGGCCATTGGAGCGATTCGTAACTCTCAGGGGCGGCTAGTGAATGATCCAGAGCAGATAGTTGCCGCGTTGGCGACCTTCTACATGGATTTGTATAAACCTTGTGACGACTACCCTGATAGTGAGCTACAGACATACATAGATGATGTGACCCTCCCGGTGTTGTCCCGAAAAGCCCGCGCTGCGATGGACGCTCCCCTTACCCTTGATGAATTAACGGAGGCGGCCGCCTCCTTCCCTACCTGTAAGGCTCCGGGAGATGATGGCATCCCTATGGAGGTCTACACCCAATACGGGGGGGAGATTCTCCCTAAGCTGCTAGAGGTCTTCAACGCTGCTTTTGAACAGGGGAAGCTCCCTCCATCCATGACAAGGGCCAACATCATTCTTTTGCTAAAACCAGGCAAAGACCCCCTTGACCCAGGCTCGTATAGGCCCATATCCCTGCTGCAGAGCGACGTAAAAATTCTAGCCAAAGTACTGGCCATGAGGGTTAATAAGATCATCCTATCCATCATCCACCCTGACCAGGCAGGTTTTATGCCTCGCAGTTCCACCGCCACCAATCTCCGCCGCTTGTACCTAAACATGCAGACCCCTTCGGATTCCGTCGGCCAAAGGGCACTGTTGTCACTTGATGCCAATAAGGCTTTCGACAGTGTCGGCTGGCGGTATTTGTGGGCGGTATTGGCCAAGTTTGGCTTTGGCCCCAATTTTCTAAGATGGGTGAGACTATTGTATGACGCGCCCCAGGCGGCCATGCGGTTGTCGGACCGGATGTCTCCTGCCTTCGCTTTGGGCAGGGGGACCAGGCAGGGTTGCCCCCTGTCCCCTCTGCTCTTCGCCCTGGCGATTGAGCCCCTGGCGGCTCTGGTACGGGATTGCCCAGCAGTAAAGGGCTTCCGCTACGGAGACATGCATGAGAAGCTCATGTTGTATGCCGACGACATGCTCCTGTTTTTAGAGGATGCTGGGGACTCCCTGAGCCAGGTGATGTCCCTTGTGGTGAGGTTTGGACATTTCTCGGGCCTCACCATAAATTGGACTAAATCCGCGTTGATGTTCTTGGACGGACCTCCTACGACCGAGGGCGGCCCCTCAACCCCCGTCCCGATAGTGCCCTCTTTTAAATACCTGGGGGTGCATGTGTCCCCCAATGTGACTGACTATAGCCGATTGAATATCTTTCCCCTATTGACCAGGTTTAGAGACAAAATCCACATATGGAATAGGTTGCAAATGTCCCTCGCGGGTAAGACTAATCTCATCAAAATGATCCTGATGCCGCAGTTACTATACCTGCTCCACAATTCCCCGATAGTCATCACCCTTAAAACTTTTAGAGTGGTAAACTCGCTCTTTAGACAACTGTTATGGCACACTAGAGCCCTCAGGATAAAGCTGGAGCAATTGCAATGCCCCAAGGAGGGAGGGGGGCTGGCACTTCCTAACCCATGGATCTACTACCTAGCTGCGCAGCTACAGCACCTGATTGGTGCCATGTCCCCGGTCCCGACGGGTTCCTCGGCCAGGCTTCTGCTGTTTGGCTCTGGGGCCCGGTCGATACCGGAGGGTCTAGAGGCTCAGCACTTTCAGAAGCCCAATAGGAAAATGCCCACATATGTACTTACCCAGAAGGTGTGGAATAAGGTGAGGCAGCTGCAGGGGGTCATGGGGTTTACTGAATTTAGCCCGATATGGGATAACAACACGTTCACTGAATTGGCCAAACTGGATCAGGGTCCCAGGTGGCGCCTTCGAGGTGTCGCCCTCCTCAAACAGATTTTCCGTAGGGGCACACTGCTCCCATTTGACACTTTAAGGTCCAGGTATGCGCTCCCACAAAACATGCTCTTTTACTATGTCCAGCTGCAACATGCAATAAGGGCCCAGGGGAGTGCGGTGGAGTGGGCTCAGTCCCCCACTCCGGTATTCCGCATCCTACGGGACGCCTCAGAGACCAAAGGCATTATCTCGCAGTGCTACAATATGCTACTTGACTCATTCTTAGAAGGACACCCCATGAAAGTGGCAGATCAGTGGGAGGAGGACGTTGGGCCATTGACAGGAGACATGTGGGAGGAGGCGATGCAGGTGGTTAACAGGTGCTCCCTAAACGTTGCACAAAAGGTATCGCAATTATACATCCTACTACGGGTCCACTACACCCCGGTGAAGCTTTTTAAAATGGGCAGGGTCCCCGACCCCATGTGCAACAGGTGCAGGGTAGGAACGGGTGACTTGATCCACCTGCTCTGGCGCTGCCCCAAACTCCACAGGTTCTGGAGGGAGGTCCTGGACACGCTCAACTCTGTCTTCCAGACTTCCGTTCCCTTGGAACCGGTCTATTGCCTGCTAGGAGTATTGGAGGGAGCGGTGGCGGAGGAGATGACTAGAATGGCATTTAATAGAGCTTTATTCCAGGCCAGAAAGGTCATTCTCTTGAAATGGAAGCTGGAGGTACCCCCCACGTTTAAACTATGGGTGGCACATATGGGCAGGATGCTCGTGATGGAAAAATATATCTATCAGCACAGGGGTAGGGCGGGAAAGTTTGACAGAATATGGGATGCATGGCTCGCCACACCAGGTCTGAGCCCTGTGGAGCTCGTTCAGATGAGATTGCTAGGAGGCAATTAAACCCGTTAGAACTGGGAGAGTGGGATGGGAGGGCGCATTATAAAGCAGAATGTATTCATGCATGTTCCTAACGAAGAGATGTATGTGAAGTGTAATGTTTGTAACATGTATGAGATGTCATACTGTTGATTTCTTGCTTGTTCTGTGAGCAATAAAAACATTTATGATTAAAAAAAAAGAAAATTATTCAACCCCCCAATGCTGTAAAGGGTTTTAGTGAATTTAGTGTACATTTGTAATTGTATTCAGAATGAAATCCTACAATGACTTCTTAAAGAACCATATGCAACTAAAATGACATCAATTGGTTTTGTAATACAGTAGTAAATGTTTATTTTGTGAATTCTTCATTTACACAATTATTCAACCCCTTAAAGACTACTACTCTGAAGAACAGAGGTTCATTGAAGTGTTTTCAATCAGGTATTGAAAACACAGATGGATGTCAGGGAGCTGCAATAAAGCCTAATAAGCACCAATCAGGCAGCTTTCAAATGACTTTGATACTCGGTTCCTTCTAGACATTTACTAGTGTGGTTACAAACATGGTGAAGTCAAGGGAATGGTCCGGGAAGACAAGAGAAGAGGTGATTACTCTTCACAGGAAGGGCAATGGCTATAAGAAGATTGCAAAGATGTTAAACATACCAAGAGACACCATAGGAAGCATCATTCGCAAATTAAAGGCAAAGGGCACTGTTGAAACGCTACCTGGTCGTGGCAGAAAGAAGATGCTGACTTCGACTGCTGTGCGCTACCTGAAGCGTAGAGTGGAGAAAAGTCCCCTTGTGACTGCTGAGGAACTGAGAAAAGATTTGTCAGATGTGGGTACTGAAGTTTCTGCTAAGACAATACTGCTCGCACTGCATAATGAAGGCCTCCATGCCAGAACTCCCAGGCGCACCCCCTTGCTGTCTCCAAAGAATAAGAAGATTCGACTGCAGTATGCAAAAATCATGTGGACAAACCACAGAAGTTTTGGGATTGTGTTCTCTGGACTGATGAAACAAAATTAGAAGTGTTTGGGCCCATGGATCAACGCTATGTTTGGAGGAGGAAGAACAAGGCCTATGATGAAAAGAACACCTTGCCTACTGTCAATCATGCTTTGGGGCTGTTTTGCTTCTGCAGGTACAGGGAAGCTTCAGTGTCTGCAAGGTACCATGAATTCTCTTCAGTAACAGGAGATAGTGGATAACAATGTGATGCAGTCCGTCACAAACCTGAGGCTTGGGAGACGTTGGACCTTTCAACAGGACAATGATCCCAAGCATACCTCCAAGTCCACTAGAGCATGGTTGCAGATTAAAGGCTGGAATATTTGGGAGTGGCCATCGCAGTCACCAGACTTAAATCCGATTGAGAACATCTGGTGGGACTTAAAGAAAGCAGTTGCAGTGCGCAAGCCTAAGAATGCGACTGAACTGGAGGCTTTTGCCCATGACGAATGGGCAAAGATACCCGTAGATCGCTGCAAGACACTTGTGTCAAGCTATGCTTCAAGTTTAAAAGCTGTTATAACTGTAAAAGGATGTTGTACTAAGTACTAAGATTGAATGACAATTGGGGGTTGAATAAAACTGATAATGATGTGAGCACAGAAAAGACATTTGTGGTTATTTCATTATACAGTAAATGTTATGTTATATTTATGGTCGTTACCCTCTGACCGAGAGAGATGTGGATCACATAAACACGCGACAAGACTTACAACATAAATAGACCTGAAGTGTGCCTTGGTGGTCTGGTCAGTATGCCAAGAAAAGGGGGCATACCCAAGGTAAGTAATGGGTAGTTAATTGAAGAAGGATATGCTGAGAAGTGCCCTGAAAAAGGGAAGGGCGGGAGGGTGTCGAATGCGATTGAATGCGCAGACTCACGGACATGAGGTGAGCTGGAAAGAGTCGGCCCAGTGACGTGTAGTACCGCACACTGAACCGACAAAGAGCATGTGTGAGTGGGCTGCTTAAATACCCTCCGGGCTCCTCCCATAAACTCAGGCCACCATACTGGCCTTCTTATTTGTCTGACCTACACGTGCCTCTTTGATTTAATTGTAAGCAGGATGACAGGATGATCAAAATCAGTGTCAAACTGGGCAAAACAATCAATTTCAGTGGGGGTTGAATAATTTTGAATACAACTGTATGGGCGCTCTCCTCCACCAACATGCCCAGGATTTCCATGGGGGCCGACTGGACCACATGATGTTGTGTGGATGTTGTGGGTCCCCTGCAGCCGACGACGGACCAGCTTCATCCTCAACATCTGTGGATGACACAAAAAACACATGTTGGTGGAGCCACACACTTGTCACATGTTCCCTTCTACCCCCTCCCATGCTACACACCAAATAGGAGATAAAACACACTCACCTGTCCCCAACAGTGGAGTCGTATCCTGGGTGTTTTCCACCTCCCCCATGTGGCTGTGCTCTCCACACCCCCCCTGTGCTGTCTACACCCCCCCCTGTGCTGTCCACACCCCCCCTGTGCTCTCCACTCTCCCCCTGTGCTCTCCACACCCCCCCGTGCTCTCCACACCCCCCCTGTGCTCTCCACACTCCACATCCCCCCTATGCTCTCCACATCCCCCCTATGCTCTCCACATTTCCCCTGTGCTCTCCACACTCCACATCCCCCCTGTGCTCTCCACACTCCACATCACCCCTGTGCTCTCCACACTCCACATCCCCCCTGTGCTCTCCACATCCCCCCTGTGCTCTCCACATCCCCCTGTGCTCTCCACACCCCCCCCCTGTGCTCTCCACATACCCCCTGTGCTCTCCACACTCCACATCCCCCTGTGCTCTTCACACTCCACATCCCCCTGTGCTCTCCACACTCCACATCCCCCCTGTGTTCTCCACATCCCCCCTGTGTTCTCCACATCCCCCCCCTGTGCTCTCCACACTCCACATCCCCCATGTGCTCTCCACATCCCCCCCCCAAGCTCTCCCCCCTTCCCTGTGCTCTCCACACTCCACATCCCCCATGTGCTCTCCACATTCCCTGTGCTCTCCACACCCCCCCCCCGTGCTCTCCACACCCCACCCCCCTGTGCTCTCCACACTCCACATCCCCCTGTGCTCTCCACATCCCCCCTGTGCTCTCCACATTCCACATCCCCCTCTGTTAACTCCACATCCCCCTGTGCTCTCCACATCCCCCCTGTGCTCTCCACATCCCCCTGTGCTCTCCACATCCCCCCCCGTGCTCTCCACACCCCCCCTGTGCTCTCCACACTCCACATCCCCCCATGTGCTCTCCGCCACCCCCTGTGCTTTCCACATTCCCCCCATGCTCTCCACATCCCCCCATGCTCTCCACACTCCACATCCCCCCTGTGCTCTCCACACTCCACATCTCCCCTGTGCACTCCACATCCCCCCCATGTGCTCTCCGCCACCCCCTGTGCTTTCCACATTCCCCCCAAGCTCTCCGAATCCCCCTGTGCGCTCCACACTCCACATCCCCCCCTGTGCTCTCCACCTCCCCCCCTGTGCTCTCCACATCCCCCCCTGTGCTCTCCACACCCCCCGTGCTCTCCACACTCCACATCCCCCCATGTGCTCTCCGCCACCCCGTGCTTTCCACACTCCACATCCCCCCTGTACTCTCCACATCCCCCCCCTGTGCTCTCCACATTCCCCACCTGTACTCTCCACATCCCCCCCTGTGCTCTCCACATCCCCCCCTGTGCTCTCCACATCCCCCCCTGTGCTCTCCACATCCCCCCTGTGCTCTCCACATCCCCCCCTGTGCTCTTCACACTCCACCACTGTGCTCTTCACACTCCACATCCCCCCATGTGCTTTCCACATTCCCCCTGTGCTCTCCACACTCCACATCCCCCTGTGCCTTCCACATCCCCCCGTGCTCTCCATCTCCACACTCCACATCCCCCCTTGTTAACTCCACATCCCCCCTGTGCTCTCCACATCCCCCCTGTGCTCTCCACATCCCCCCTCTCCCCCCTTCCCTGTGCTCTCCACACTCCACATCCCCCATGTGCTCTCCACATTCCCTGTGCTCTCCACACCCCCCCCCCGTGCTCTCCACACCCCACCCCCCTGTGCTCTCCACACTCCACATCCCCCTGTGCTCTCCACATCCCCCCTGTGCTCTCCACATTCCACATCCCCCTGTTAACTCCACATCCCCCTGTGCTCTCCACATCCCCCCTGTGCTCTCCACATCCCCCTGTGCTCTCCACATCCCCCCCTGTGCTCTCCACACCCCCCCTGTGCTCTCCACACTCCACATCCCCCATGTGCTCTCCGCCACCCCCTGTGCTTTCCACATTCCCCCCATGCTCTCCACATCCCCCCATGCTCTCCACACTCCACATCCCCCCTGTGCTCTCCACACTCCACATCTCCCCTGTGCACTCCACATCCCCCCCATGTGCTCTCCGCCACCCCCTGCTTTCCACATTCCCCCCATGCTCTCCGAATCCCCCTGTGCGCTCCACACTCCACATCCCCCCTGTGCTCTCCACCTCCCCCCCTGTGCTCTCCACATCCCCCCCTGTGCTCTCCACACCCCCCGTGCTCTCCACACTCCACATCCCCCCATGTGCTCTCCGCCACCCCGTGCTTTCCACACTCCACATCCCCCCTGTGCTCTCCACATCCCACCCTGTTCTCTCCACATCCCCCCCGTGCCCTCCACATCCCCCCTGTACTCTCCACATCCCCCCCTGTGCTCTCCACATTCCCCCCCTGTACTCTCCACATCCCCCCCTGTGCTCTCCACATCCCCCTGTGCTCTCCACATCCCCCCTGTGCTCTCCACATCCCCCCCTGTGCTCTTCACACTCCACCACTGTGCTCTTCACACTCCACATCCCCCCATGTGCTTTCCACATTCCCCCTGTGCTCTCCACACTCCACATACCCCTGTGCTCTCCACATCCCCCCCGTGCTCTCCATCTCCACACTCCACATCCCCCCCTGTTAACTCCACATCCCCCCTGTGCTCTCCACATCCCCCCTGTGCTCTCCACACCCCCCCTGTGCTCTCCACACTCCACATCCCCCCATGTGCTCTCCACACTCCACATCCCCCCTGTGCTCTCCACATCCCCCCCTGTGCTCTCCACATCCCCCCTGTGCTCTCCACTCTCCACATCCCCCCCCTGTGCTCTCCACATCCCCCCTGTGCTCTCCACACTCCACATCCCCCCTGTGCTCTCCACACTTCACATCCCCCCTGTGCTCTCCACACCCCCCCCCTGTTCTCTCCACCCCCCCCCCCACTGTGCTCTTCACACTCCACATCCCCCCCATGTGCTTTCCACATTTCCCCTGTGCTTTTCACATTCCCCCTGTGCTTTCCACATTCCCCCCGTGCTTTCCACATACCTCCCCTGTGCTCTCCACATCCCCAATGCTCTCCACATCCCCCCCATGCTCTCCCCCACCCCCTGTGATCTCCACACACCACCCTCCCGTGCTCTCTGCCACCTCCCTGTGCTCTCCACCTCCCCATGCTCTCCTCTTCCTCCCTGTGTTCTCTGCCTCACTTGTGCTCTCACCCTATCCCACGTTCTTAAGGTTATTCCCTGTGCTCTCCACCCCCCTATGCTCTTTCCTTGTGCCCCCTCTCCTAACCCCCCCCCCCCCAAACACACACACCTCTTCCGGGATTCCGTCAGGGTGGATAGTGGGGAAAGGGCCGGTTAACATGTCACGGGCTGCTCAATCCAAAATGCCCGGGCCTATTTTTTTGTCCCAGTCCGGGCCTGACCAGACGTGTGCAGGTCAGCTGGAGAGCAGCTTCAGCAGCACCGTTACGGACGAGCTGAGCAACCACACTTGCAGGACAAGACTTCTGTATGCCAACATGCCAGGGGAATCCATGGTCATAGCACAACTAGTGTGCGCCCAGGCGCATAGAAGGAGGAGGAGGAGGGCACGGGAGAGGATATACCGAACGTGCATAAACATCTTTGGCATGGGTGATTCGGAGGTGTATCATATCTTCAGATTCAACACTGATGCCATCCAGGAAATAGCCACAACCCTGCATGATGACATCACCAGCCAGACACACCGCTCACATGCAGTGCAGCCACTGGTCAAGGTACTGGCAACACTGCATTTCCTCGCCAGTGGATCTTTTCAGCGTACAAGTAGAGTTGTGGCTGGGATGTCACAAACCAGCATAAGCAGATGTGTGCACCAGGTTGTCCCCGCAATCCTCAGACGCATGTCCCACCACATCATCAGACCCACCCAGGAGCATCTGCGGAATAAGGCAAGGGCAGATTTTGTCAGAATTGCAGGATTCACACGCACTGTGGGGGCCACTACAGCCCTCCCGTGACACAGAGCACATATACCGCAATCGGAAGCACTGGCATTCAACGTACAGGTGATAGTTGATGCCCAAGGCCTCATATGGCACGTCCGTGCCAAACACCCAGGGTCCAGCCACGACAGCTACATATACAGTCAAAGCACCATCCCAGAATTTGAACAGAACGTGTATGGGGACAGCTGGCTGGTTCGTGAGTGACATGGGAGTCAGGCATGACTGTCCGACCCCATGATGCAGACATCACGAGGGGCACATGCATGACTAACATCCTCCTGTCTTTTTCCTTCCAGGTGACTCTGCATATGCACTTGGGCCCCATCTCATGACTCCATTCCGGAATCCCCAAACCCCAGGAGAGGAAAACTACAATGCTGCACACATACTTACCCGTGGAGTGGTGGAACGCACCTTTGGCATCCTGAAGTCCCGTTTCCGATGCCTGGATAAGTCCGGGGGTACCCTGTTGTATTCCCCAAACTTCGTGTGCCAGATCATCGGGGAATGTTGCATTCTGCACAACTTTGCCGAGAGAAGGGGCCTGGAGATTGACATATGTGATGACCTGACCCCCCAACCAGACAATCCCCCCCTGCCCGAGGATACCCTGTCTGCTGAGGGATCAGCAGTTAGGAGATGCCTCGTGGAACGCATCTTTGCACGTTAAACACACACATCATGGCACAAGGAGAATGCACGCATGCACACCACTGTGGTCCCTAGCACACACACCCCACATCCTTATCACATTGGATTAGCCCAAGTAAACCGCACGGGACTTGGGAGCAGCAACACCGTGCCAAGGCTCCAAGTATGTTGCTGAACATTCATACCACATTCACACGGCCGAGGGTGACACCCCTTTGCCGGCAGGAGTGTCACCCCCCTCATTCACACACCAGTCACACTAATCTGCACGCCTCACCGTGTGCATTATTAACAAAAATAATAAACACTCTTCACCAGAGCAAAATAAAAATAATGAACACTCTTCACCAGAGCAAAATAAATATAATAAACACTCTTCACCAGAGCAAATAGAAAAAAACAAATAATTAATTTCCCTGGCTGCTGCCACGCCCACGGCCACGGCTCTGCAACTGCCTGGTTGACGGTGGGGGGGGACTTCAGGTGGAGGAGCATCCACCATGGCTGGAGGCCTGCCCTCTAATGCCACGGCTATACGCCTAAGAAGGCTGTTGGTCTCAGTCTGCACTGCCACAATGGCAGCTGTGTGGCCCTGGACGGTCTCATTCAGGGTCCGCACCTCTGCCACAAGGGTAGCCTGCACCTCCCCCAAGCAGGTTATGACTGCTGCTGAATTGCCTGCCACGTCCTGCAGACATTCAGTGACGTGTCCCCTGTCGCCAAGGCTGTCGGCCACTCTACGCAGGTCCTGGGCCATCTCACCCATATGGCGGGTCTGCGTGTCCTGGGCAGTGGTCAGGGTCACAGGCAGATATTCAGGAACCCCCCTGGTTATCCTTGTTGCCTTCCTGGGGCGAGGAGAGGCTTCAGGCCTGGCATAGGGGGAGGGATTTGAGGGAGTGGGTGGGTTGGGGATGGATCTAGAGAGACTTGAGGGAGTGGGTGGGTTGGGGATGGAGCAAGAGGGACTCGAGGTTTGGAGGCTGGATGTCCGGGAAGGACCAGCAGAGACTGATGACTCCTCCAGATATAGGGAGACCTCCTCACCCATATGCTCTGCATCCTCCTGAATGACCTCCTCACTGGAGGTCTGGTCACCACTCCCCTCCACCAATGCCTCTTGGCTTCCCAGGGGGTCAGGGGCAGAATCATCAGGGGATGGTGTGTGACGGGCAGAGGCACCAGATGGCCCAGCTCCCTCCTGGACATCTGTGGATGACACAAAACATGTTGGTGGACCCACACACTTGTCACATATTCCCTTCCCCCCTCACATGCTACACACCAGATAGTAGAAAAAACACACTTACCTGTCCTCAAGGGCGGCTCAACTGGGTCATAGCCCGGCATTCCCTCCACTTGCACCCTGGTAAGGCAGCGGGCAACAACCTCCTCCTCAGGTGTCAGACGGACCCTAGAGGGTGGTCCCCCACCAGTGCCCCTGGCATGCCTCGCCATAAGGGCCATCTTCTCCTTAACCCTCCGGCGAATATCATTTAACTTCTTGGCAATGGAGGCGATCATAGTACCTCTCCATGGCAGCAAGGATAATTGACTTATCCTCTGGAGTGAAATTTTTTTGCGGGTCCCAGAACGCTGGGCAGACATGGTCCCAATCAGAGTGCAAAAGTAGAGCCACCAATCCACCAAACCAAACCAAACAGGTGTACTTTTGCACTCGACGAGCGCATGTCTGGGCGTATTTATGCCCTGGGCCTAAACGGTGGGCCGGCGTAACTCAGGAATAACGCCAGGCGTAGTTGTGAGCATGCGCAGAGGTGCGCGGATCATGCGATCACGTGGCGGCGCATGCGCCGTTCGTTTGGCCCTTCATTTGAATGGGGTCACGGTTCATTTAAATGGATCACGCCCACTTCCTTCCTACTTTGAATTACGCCGTCTTACGCTGACGAATTTACACTACGCCGGCGCAAAAGTGCACACATCTGATTGCAGAATACGGAGCTTGCCTCTCTAAGTTACGTCGGCGTAACGCATCTGAGATGCACTACGCCGGCATAAAGATGCGCCGTTCTACGAGAATCTGGGCCATACAGTATACTGTAATATTACAGATTACAGTACTGTATAAAATGATTACACGCCCCATTTGGCCCTAGTGGTCTGTCCAGTGCCCTGCATGCACTTTTATATAATAAAGACTTGTAACACTAACGAGTCACATTACATCGGGGAGTGAAAATGGCTGATTGGGCCCAATGTGGACATTTTCACTTAGGAGTGTACTCACTTTTGTTGCCAACAGTTTAGACATTAATTGCTGTGTGTTGAGTTAGTTTGAAGGGACAGCAAATGTGCACTGTTATACAAGCTGTACACTCACTACTTTACATTGTAGCAAAGTGTTATTTCTTCAGTGTTGTCACATAAAAAGATATAATAAAATATTTACAAAAATGTGAGGGGTGTGCTCGCTTTTGTGAGATACAGAATATTACATCCAATTAGTTACTTTAGATGAGCTGTCCATCAAGATTAATTTGTATAGAGAAATCAATGAAATCATAAATCATAGCAGAGAGTGGCCACCCATTAGTTCCCTTCAAGTGAAGGGGAAAAGTTTTATTCAGGCAAAAGGCAGTTGAAAATTAGTCCAGCAAAAACAAAGACAGCACAGTTATTCTAAAAGCGGTACAATTATTTTGCATGGAAATTTGGCATTTTATATTGTAGGCCTGTAATTCTTTCATGCAGTTTTATATTATAAATACAGTTTTTTCTGCCTGGAAACTGGAGATTGTCCATAGCAACCAAAAAGTGTCGCTTTATGTCAAAAGTGGTTTTAGACAAGTTAGAAAACAGCGATAATAAATTAGAATCACTTGCAGGATTGAGCGATAGCGATTTGTGGGGAAATTCGTCATCAAACACTGAAAGTAATGACAGCGACAATTCTGCAACTGAGCAAATTTCAGTGTTTTTGATTTGATTAAATTATTGATTAATTTTTATTATTATTATTATATTATTTTTGTTATAATTATTTATAGTTATTTATTATATTATGATTTTGTGTTTCAAACTTTATCATACCCAGGATGTCTACTAGACTCTTGTTTGGACAGATTTAAGTGAGTTAGTCCTAAGAATTGCAGGCCTACAATATAAAACGCCAAATTTTCATGCAAAACAATTGTACCGCTTTCAGCATAAAAAATCTGACATAATCATACCGCCAGGGAGGTTAAACATGTTCGGATCTTTGAACAAAGGCACAATTCCTCCCTATTTACAAAAAGTCCACTTTTCCTTCCTCCTACAAACTTTTTTTTCTCAGGAAAGCACCTTCTACTCTTTCGAGGGAACCAACAGTTTTGTTGTTAGCTCAGCAAAGGCCCATCACAGGCAGGGACTCTTATGCCGCGCACACACAATAATTTTTCGGCATGAAAAAAACGATGTTTTTCGGCATGTAGAAAAAACTTCGTTTTTTCCAACTTCATCATTAAAATGATGTTGCCCACACACTATCGTTTTTAAAAAATGCTCTAGCAAAGCGCGGTGACGTACAACACGTACAACGGCACTATAAAGGGGAAGTGCCATGCGGATGACGCCACCCTTGAGGCTGCTTTAGCTGATTTCCTGTTAGTAAAAGACGATTCGCGCTTTTCTGTCTGTTACAGCGTGATGAATGTGCTTACTCTGGTAGTTTTACCAGAACAAACTTTCCCGTCTCATAACTAGCTTCTGAGCATGCACAGGTTTTTAACGTCGTTTAAGCCCACAAACGATCATTTTTTACAACCCGAAAAACAACATTGTTTGAAACGTCGTAAAAAAATGCAGAATGTTCGAAAAAAAAAAATTGTTGTTTTTCAGAACCCGAAAAATGATGTGAAGCCCACACACGATCATTTTAAATTACATTTTTAAAAACGTTGTTTTTTTCATGCCGAAAAATGATCGTGTGTACGCGGCATTAGTCCCTTGACAAAAATGTGCAGAGAGCCAACAACATGATATTCCTCTTTATGCTTCCCTTGTGGCCACTGATCCAAGCTCCACTTGTTTGCAGAAATTGCTAGCTCATCTGGCTGCCACCAGCCACTCCTGGCTGATCTTCCTCCCAGTACTCCTTACTGACTGTCAGCCCAGTCCTGCCCGCTGGAACACTTCCACCGAGATTCCCCAGGGCAAGGATGAAGACTGAGCCCCCTGCTGTCTTTAGAAAGCACTGTTAACACTGGCAGTCTCTCCCCTTGTGTTGTTTTTGCTCAGTACTGTTCTCTACTCACTGTCTGTCTTTTGCTCTGTTCCGCTGCCTCTCCTGAAGGGTCTCCTCCAACTTCCTCCTGTGGTGAGATCCTTATAGGCCAGCTATCCCGAGCCTCCATCCCAAGGTATCATCACCTCAGCACTTTATCTCCTTCTTCCACCCAGCTCCCCTGCTGGAATGGCTCATGTCTATTTATGTTGTTTTCTCTACCCTTACCAGCCTACTTCTGGGTTTCGCTGAGGCCCCATAAATAATCATGGCAGCTCCTCCCAACTCACACCCTCTAGTTCTAGAAGGTTCTCCAATCTTCCAGACACTAGGGGAGGCACCAGAGTGCTGCCAGGATTAGTCACCTAGCCCTAAACTCTAGTGAACCCTGGCCCAAGACTCACAGGCTGTAACATGAGTTAGGTACATTTTCCTACACTACCATAGCTCCCAACTGTCCCTGATTTCAAAGGACTGTCCCTGATTTGAAAAAAAGTCCCTCTGTCCCTCTTTCCTCATGTGTCCCTTGTTTTGGTCTGATCTATATAGTTGTATATAAAATGCACTTTTTATCTTTCAAAAAGTGTTTCCCAGTGCTAAACCTTTCATCCAATTTCTACACTGCTGTATTGGTAAATTTCAAAAGACAATATAAAGGAATAGTAGTGGTAAAAAAAAGCACTTGTGGGAGAAACTAATCTTTTTGTGTAAAATTGTCTTTTAACCTCCCTGGCGGTATGATTATTATAGATTGTAGGTGCTGAAAGCAGTACCATTATTTTGAATGGAAATTTGGCGTTTCATATTGTAGGCCTGTAATTCTTAGGAATAACTCACTTAAATCTGACCAAACAGGAGTCTAGTAGACATCCTGGGTATGATAAAGTTTGAAACACAAAATCATAAATTACAATATAATAAATAACTATAAATAATTATAACAAATAATAATATAATTATAATAAAAATTATTCAATAATGTAATCAAATCAAAAACACTGAAATTTGCTCAGTTGCAGAATTGTCGCTGTCATTACTTTTAGGGTTTGATGACGAATTTCCCCACAAATCACTATCGTTCAATTCTGCAAGTGATTCTAATTTATTATCGCTGTTTTCTAGCTGGTCTAAAACCACTTTTTACATAAAGGGACACTTTTTGGTTGCTATGGATAATCTCCAGTTTCCAGGCAGAAAAAAATGTATTTATAATATAAAACTGCATGCAAGAATTACAGGCCTACAATATAAAATTCCAAATTTCCATGCAAAATAATTGTACAGCTTTTAGCATAAAAAATCTGACATAATCATACCGCCAGGGAGGTTAAATAGAATAACTGTGCTGTCTTTGTTTTTGCTGGACTAATTTTCAACTGCTTTTTGCCTGAATAAAACTTTTCCCCTTCACTTGAAGGGAACTAATGGGTGGCCACTCTCTGCTATGATTTATGTTTTTATTGATTTCTTTATACAAATTAATCTTGATGGACAGCTCATCTACAGTATCAACTCATTGGATGTAATATTCTGTATCTCACAAAAGCGAGCACACCCCTCACATTTTTGTAAATATTTTATTATATCTTTTTATGTGACAACACTGAAGAAATTACACTTTGCTACAATTGAAAGTAGTGAGTGTACAGCTTGTATAACAGTGCACATTTGCTGTCCCTTCAAACTAACTCAACACACAGCAATTAATGTCTAAACCGTTGGCAACAAAAGTGAGTACACTCCTAAGTGAAAATGTCCACATTGGGCCCAATCAGCCATTTTCACTCCCCGATGTAATGTGACTCGTTAGTGTTACAAGTTCTTAGGTGTGAATGGGGAGCAGGTGTGTTAACTTTGGTGTTATCACTCTCAGGCCTCGTACACATGACCATTTTCCTCGACGGAATCCATCAAGAAACTTGGTGGCAGAGCTTTTATGCCGAGGAAAACGGTTGTGTGTATGCTTTTCATCGAGAAAACTGTTGAGGAACTCGACGAGGAAAAAAGAGAACAAGTTCTCTTTTTCCTCAACGGGAGTCTCAATTTCCTCGTCGGGCTGGTTTTCGACGAGAAACACGATCGTGTGTATGCTAAGAAACCCGCGCATGCTCAGAATAAAGTATGAGACGGGAGCGCACCTTCGGTAAAAGTAGCGTTTGTAATGGAGATAGCACATTCGTCACGCTGCAAAAATGATCATCTTTAGAATGGGAAAAAAATGAACAATAATTATCTTCTTTTGCTGCTGATATTCACACAGAGTTCTGACTAACTTTTTGAAACCTTTTTCATGCTGATCTCATGAATATTTTGGAATATTTTATATAGCCCGAAAAATTCTTTCTTTTTTCAAATACAGATCTTCATTTTTAATTATTATTTAATTATTATTAAATTTCTAGTCATCTCCATGTTTTTTTTTTTGTGTCAGGTTACCACCATTGTGACATTATTGTTTGGTCTTATCTGATCTGTCCCTTTATAATTAGACCTTTTGTAGTATTTTTAAAGTTAACCTGACTACTCACAAGCTACATTTTTGGTTGGAGGAAAAACACATAGACAAGTATGAACTGTAAACAAAAAATGATAATTTATTCTGGTAAAGAATATAAAGGAAATAAATACAAGGCAGCACTGAATGACCTGCTGCCATTTGTGCACTTGTGTGTGGAGACTAGGGATGAGCTTCGAGTTCGAGTCGAACTCATGTTCGACCCCAACTTTGCCTGTTCGGCGAACAACGAACAATTAGGGGTGTTCGCGGCAAATTCGAAAAGCCGCGGAACACCCTGTTAAAGTCTATGGGAGAAATCTAAAGTGCTAATTTTAATGGCTAATATGCAATTTATTGTCCTAAAAAGTGTTTGGGGACCTGTGTCCTGCTCCAGGGGACATGTATCAATGCAAAAAAAAGTTTTTTCGGGAGCAGTGAATTTAACCACTTACCCCCCGGACCATATTGCTGCCCAAAGACCAGAGTACTTTTTGCGATTCGGGACTGCGTCGCTTTAACAGACAATTGCGCGGTCGTGCGACGTGGCTCCCAAACAAAATTGGCGTCCTTTTTTTCCCACAAATAGAGCTTTCTTTTGGTGGTATTTGATCACCTCTGCGTTTTTTATTTTTTGCGCTATAAACAAAAATAGAGCGACAATTTTGAAAAAAATGAATATTTTTTACTTTTTGCTGTAATAAATATCCCCCAAAAATATATAAAAAAACTTTTTTTTTCCTCAGTTTAGGCCGATACGTATTCTTCTACATATTTTTCGTAAAAAAAAATCGCAATAAGCGTTTATTGATTGGTTTGCGCAAAAGTTATAGCGTTTACAAAATAGGGGGTATTTTTATGGCATTTTTATTAATATTTTTTTTACTAGTAATGGCGGCGATCAGCGATTTTTTTTTCGGTATTGCGACATTATGGCGGACACTTCGGACATTTTTGACACATTTTTGGGACCATTGGCATTTTTATAGCGATCAGTGCTATAAAAATGCATTAGATTACTATAAAAATGCCACTGGCAGTGAAGGGGTTAACACTAGGGGGCGGGGAAGGGGTTAAGTATGCCTGGGTGTGTTCTTACTGTGGGGGGGGGGGGGGGGCCTCACTAGGGGAAACACTGATTTTCTGTTCATACATTGTATGAACAGAAAATCAGCATTTCCCCTGCTGACAGGAACGAGAGCTGTGTGTTTACACACACAGCTCCCGTTCCCCGCTCTGTACCGAGCGATCGCGTGTGCCCGGCGGCGATCGCGCCCGCCGGGCACACGCACGGGAGTCGGGGGCGAGCGGGGGGTGCGCGCGCGCGCCTCCGGCGGCGCGCGTGCGCCCCTAGTGGCGGCTAAAAGGTAGGACGTCCATTTACGTGGTCTCGCCTAGGAGAGCCACCTTGTGGACGTAAAATGACGGTGCGGCGACGGCAAGTGGTTAATAATGCTAAAAGTGAAACAATAAAAGTGAAATATTCCTTTAAATGTCTTACCTGGGGGGGGGAGGGTGTAAAGTTAACATGTGAAATAGCGCATGTTTCCAGTACATAGAACTGTCTCTGCACAAAGTGTCATTTCTGAAAGGAAAAAAAGTCTTTTAAAACCGGACTTGCGGCTATAAGGAATTGTCGGCTCTGGCAATTCAGAGAAAATTCATTCATAAAAAAAAAACTAGCGTGGGGGTCCCCCCAAATTCCATTCCAGACCCTTCAGGTCTGGTGTGGATTTTAAGGGGAACTCCACCCCAAATTTAAAAAAAAATGGCGTGGAGTTCCTCCAAAAATTCACACCAGACCCCTTATCCGAGCACGTTAACCTGGCCGGCCGCATAAAAGAGGGGGGGAAAGAGTGCGCCCCCCCCCTCTCCTGAACCGTACCAGGCCACATGCCCTCAACATGGGGAGGATGTCCCCATGTTGATGGGGACAAGGGCCTCATCCCCACAACCCTTGCCCGGTAGTTGTGGGGGTCTGCAGGCGGGGGGCTTATCAGAATCTGGAAGACCCCTTTAATAAAGGGGACCCCCAGATCCTGCCCCCCCCTATGTGAATTGGTAATGGGGTATATTGTACCCCTACCATTTCACGTAGGAAGTGTAAATAGTTGGAAAAAACACACACACACCGTAGAAAAAAGTCCTTTATTAATAAAAAAAAAGAAGAAAAATCCAGCGGTGATAATCCACGCGTTCCCGGCTTCCTGCTCCAACGTTGTCCGTATACAGCGATGGTCGGTGAGCTCCGGTCCAGTGTTGAGAAGATCCATCCATCCATCCATCAGCCACGCTGACCTCCTCTCTCGCTGGACACAGCCCAGCGAATGACGCGGCTGAAGCTGTGACATTTCTTATATAGGGGAGGCGGGGCCACCTGTCACGTGACCCCGCACCCTCTGACGCACCCTCTGCTACGTCACTGGGGAAGCCCAGCAAGGGGGAAGATGGCGGGGTTCCCCTTAATATCCATTCCAGACCTGAAGGGCCTGGTAATGGAATTTGGAGGGACCCCCACGCTATTTTTTTTTATTTTTTATGAATGAATACTCTCTGAATTGCCAGAGCCGACAATTCATTATAGCCGCAAGTCCGGTTTTAAAAGACTTTTTTTTCCTTTCAGAAATTACACTTTGTTCAGAGACAGTTCTAAGTACTTGAAACATGCGCTATTTCACATGCTAACTTTACACCCCCCCCCCCTAGGTACGAAATTTAAAGTAATATTTCACTTTTATTGTTTCACTTTTAGCATTATTAAATTCACTGCTCCCGAAATAACGGCCGTTTTTAAAACTTTTTTTGCATTGATACATGTCCCCTGGAGCAGGACCCAGGTCCCCAAACACTTTTTAGGACAATAACTTGCATATTAGCCTTTAAAATTAGCATTTAGATTTCAAATGTTCGAGTCCCATAGACTTTAAATGGGTTCTAAAGTTCACACGAACATTTGGTGTGTTTGCAAGTTCTGGTGCGAACCGAATAGGGGGGTGTTCGGCTCATCCCTAGTGGAGACTAAAATTGGGAAATTGAGAGGCACATAGAGGAGGGAGCCCAATCTGGTCTTGAACTCCCAGAGATCAGGAACAGCAGCAGGTCAGATATATGTCCCAAGGTTGTGGTACTACAGCAGGCTGCCTTCTGTCAGACCACCTTAAAGCAAGGCCATCACTTCCTGGTCTTCCTGACAGCCTTCCTTGCTGCCTTCTCTGCAGCCTTCTCTGCAGCCTGCTCTGCAGCCTTCTCTGCAGCTTTCTCTGCAGCTTTCCTTCTCCGCTTGACTGGAGGCTGTGCCTCTGGAGGTGTACTCGTGCCAGGAGGAGGAGAAGAAGGTGGAGGAGGTGGAGGAGAAGAAGGAGGAGGAGAAGAAGAAGGAGGAGGAGAAGAAGGAGGAGGTAGAAAAGGAGGAGGAGAAGAAGGAGGAGGAGAAGAAGAAGGTGGAGGAGAAGAAGGTAGAGGAGGAGGAGGAGGTGGAGGAGATGAAGGCGGAGGAGGAGGAGGTTGGGAATAAGCTGGTGGGGGAGGATGGCCTTGGCTACAAATGACCATGTTCTCAGTAAGTAGCCCCCTCACTCCCTTATTCGCCAAACTTATAAGAAGGGGCTCAAATAAGAGGTGTTGGTCATTACGAGGGTGCCATAGCCCTCTTCAGGGGTGATTGGCTGCTAGAGGGTGGCCTGTGCCTCTCTAATCAGGGCAAGTGCTGCCTCGCTCACCCTCATATCCCTCCTGGCCCCTCTTGTAGGAGAGCGGATGGGAAGCACCTGGCACCTTGGGCTGCCACTTGGCCCTGCCACCTACTCTGTGCCACTCACTCCTGCCACCTCCTCTGTGCCACTCACTCCTGTCACCTCCTCTGTGCCATTCACTCCTGCAACTTCCTCTGTGCCACTCACCCTGGCCTCCTCTGCCTGGCACTTTCCAGACCCTCATCCTGGCTGATGTCCTCCTGTGTTTAAAAAAGGGACAGTTTTACTTTTGGGTTAAAAAATCACACACAATTTACAGCTCATGACTGTTGCAAATGGATTTTAAATAAATTGAAAAGACAATCATTCTGACTCCAGCAGTTTGCATTCTTTTCTCCCCAACTTTTTCGGCCAATACTGACTAATGATATGGAAAACACTTTTAGATCAAACATTCTTTTTTTTTTTACATATTAACATCTATTCTGCAGCCTTTAAAAAAATAGATTTAAAATACTATACCTGGCTCCAGACAGCCAAATCCGGGTCTTCCTCCAGGATGGAAGGCTCCTCTTGCTCCTTAAAGGTCTCACCTTGAGAAGGATCAGCTTGGCTGCAGGGAAGGCTGGAGGCTTGGCTGGAGGGAAGGCTGGAGGGAAGGCTGGAGCTTTGTCTTGTGGTTTTTCGGGTGGGTTGTCTGGAGGGAAGGCTGGAAAGTGATTCCCTTACTTCAAGGTGGTCATCCAGAAAGGACATTCTGCTGTAGTACCACAACTTCGGGACATATGCCCCCCTACTGCTGCTCCAGACCTCTGAGAATCCAGTACCTTGTTGCATGCAGGCCTGTATGTGCCTCTCAAGGTCGAAATTTTAGTCTCCAGCTGTGCAGCTGTTACATGGGGCATCTTTGTGTGCACAAATGGGAGCAGGCTATTCAGTGCTGCTGTTTTTAGATCTTTATTCCTGTGGTTGGGGTCTTTTGTCGCCCAAAGAACGGGCAGCTCCCTTAGCCTATCAATGAATAGCCCCAGGAATGGCTTTTCATTGAATGGATTCATCTTTTCTGCCAGACAAAAACAAAGACAAATATACTAATGTCAATCACAGTCTATAAACTCTAGTAATCTTTATACCCATATAGCCCTTAAATCTCTTTGCAGTATAGGCCACTGATGTCCCAAGTTCAAAGCATACCTTCGTCCACACGCTCGTCGTTCAAACGTCTTCCTCTACATTCCAAACGTACGTACGACACATGTGTGTTAAAGCTTTATATACACTACGCATGCATGACACTCCACACACGTCGCCCGCCCATGACGTCCTTACTCGATGTTTCCCCGCCCCTTCTCTTTCGGTGCACAAACGACATGGCGGAATTAGCTGAGCAGGTGTGTGATACTCGGCCAAGTTCGTCTGAACACAGCGTCATGGCAGAATTAGATGACCAGGTGTCTGATAATCGGCCAAGTTCATCAGAAAACTACGTCATGGCGGAATTAGATGACCAGGTGTCTGATAATCGGCCAAGTTCATCAGAAAACGACGAGATGGCGGAATCAGATGCACAGGTGTCTGTAATGAGGCCTAGATCATCCCGAAAACTCAACGTGGTGGTATCACATGAGCAGGTGTCTCCAATTCGGCCTAGTTCATCCCAAAACTACGACGTGGCGGAGTCAGATGAGCAGGTGTCTGTACTTATAAATTTGTCTAACGACGACACAACAAGCCCGGAGCCTGATGAGGAAACGTTAGAAACGCGGAGCAGATACAAGGCATCTAACATGTCCTACATGGAAATGGTGGAAATGGTTGACATCTTACAAAAGTCGGATTACGACTCCAAGCATGGGCCCTATACCCACCCTAATTTAAGGAAGGCCAAAATTATGGACAAAGTGCAAACAAGTCTGGATCGTCATTTTGGGGTGAAACGTTCAAAGGAACAGCTCAGAAAGAGGTGGTCAGACCTCAAACTGAGGGAGCCCGAACAATTAAGGAGCATTCAGAGAATGCTTGGAAAAAGTAAGTACTTCTCCTGTGTCCCTATATCATTATTGTTTTTCAGAACTTGCATGTTGCTCCATGTTGATACTTTTTCATATAGGACCTTAGAAAATAACGGTTGTTTCAGACACATCCGTTCGTCCACTACATACAATGTTTTTTGAAGATACAGAGTTAACTTTATTTATCTAGGCTTGATTGTATTCCAAAAATATCTTTAAAAATAGGTGTCTAGCTGATGTGTTTGTAACTAGAATTCAAATCAAAATTAGATCAGTCTAAAGGAGAGGACACTCCACAGCTTTTAACACATCTGCACTCAGGAGCACTAGTGTGGACCACCAGAACAACCTATTTAGGGTGACCTACACAGGTACTCCTGTGCATTTTTAGGGGTGTCTACATGTGTGAAACGTGTCCCAAGAATAGAGTTTGCCAAAAAACATGTCTTCTGCTTGTAACTGCCCAGACACTTGTACCCCACTTCCAAGCAATGTTTAATATTCAGATTTTTGCCCTCAAATATGTGTGTGTGATAAATGTACTTTTTGTTTCATTCTCATAGGGGACAGAAGGCTGGGAGGATACCACTCCTCTGAGCCTGAAAAAAACAGACTTTGCAAGGAGCCCACACCTCACCGCCCTCCTCGCAAGGAGCCCTCACCTCACCGCCCTCCTCGCAAGGAGCCCTCACCTCACCGCCCTCCTCGCAAGGAGCCCACACCTCAGCACCCTCCTCGCAAGGAGCCCTTACCTCACCGCCCTCCTCGCAAGGAGCCCATACCTCAGCGCCCTCCTCGCTAGGAGCCCACACCTCAGTGCCCACCCAGACCTCAGTATGTGGAGGAAGGAGAAGTAGTTGAAATTACTACAACAGGTCAGTATCTGTCACCACAGGTTCAGGTAATACAAGATGTAGGCCTGCAGATGTGTAATACACTTTTTTTTTTTTTAGGGGATGATTATGTGCCAGAAGAAAGGCCCCGATCCTCCCATTCCAAGACCCCAAATCTCCTCCTATAAATAAAGGCGTGGCCTTTATTGATAAAAGCTTGAAGGACATAATGGAGGACTGGGGGGGCAAATAAAAATAAAAAATGTTTGGGTTTCCAGTTTTACCAAATTTGTGAATTTTTTCATTCAAGCCCAAATTTGAGGATGCATACAGTGGGTCAACATGTGCTATCTGCCATCTATGTCCGTGTTTTGTGGGTGCAACCCCTTCCTCGCTACTCAAGTAGGTGAAAGGAAGAAGGAGTTGCACCCACAAAACATGTTCATTGATCACCCATGATGGCAGATAGCAGATGTTGACCCTAAAAAGACTGTGTGCATCCTCAAAATTTGGCTTGTCCAGGGGTGCCAACACCCCATCGTACTATGGGCAGGTAGACAATTTTGAAAAAAAAAACAATGTATGCGTTATTGCCTAGAGGTTTACATTGTTACATTTTGTGCTATATAAGAATCTGTTTTTATTTTTCATAAAAAAAAAAAATTTCAGTTTATGGCAACAAAAAATAAAAAATAAAAAATTGAGAAAGACCATGTGTGTAAATATGCACCAAGTAAAATTTGGGTCAAAGCAACAAGAAAGTGTGTCTTGTTTTTCTTAATTAACCTAGAACTTTAGATGTGTTTATTTTTGGTGTTACCTGTGAAATGGATGTTAGTTGATAATGAAAATACACTTGACACTACACGTAGTACACTAGGAAAAATTAGGAGACAGCTAAAATAAACACAAGCGAGACATCAAAAATTGTTTGTAAACAGATTTTTTTGTGGTTTTGGCTCAAAAGAAAAAAATACACATTGTCTTGCATAGGAATGGCCCCCCTACCCATGAAATATTCCACATACTGATCCCGGACTGCACGGGCACTTTGGGGGGCAAGCCAGTACGGGCAGGTTCTAGGCTCAGCAAGGAGACTGTCTCCTTAAAAAATTGTGCAAGATGCAGCAACAAAAATTATATAGTTCCATTTATACTCCGCCATATGAAATGAGGTTAGAAACAGGCGGAACCGGCTGGCCATTATCCCGAATGCGTTCTCCACAACTCTTCGGGCTCTGGCCAGCCGGTAGTTGAACACCCTCCTTTCTGGGGTGAGGGTCCTAAGGGGGAATGGCCTCATGAGATGCGGTCCCAGGCCAAAGGCTTCATCAGCCAGAAACACAAAGGGGAGTCCTTCAAAAATTCTCTGCATATGGTGGCAATGCAAGATCATCACTCTGGAGACGAAGAGCAAACTCCGTCTGCCTGAAGGCTCCCCCATCCGACATCCGGCCGTTCTTCCCCACATCCACATAGAGGAATTCATATTGTGCTGACACCACCGCCATCAGCACAATGCTATTAAACCCCTTGTAGTTAAAGAATTGGGAACCAGAACGGGGTGGTGGCATGATGCGGACGTGCTTCCCGTCAATGGCTCCACTGCAATTGGGGAAGTTCCACCACGTAGCAAACTCAAATGCCACAGTCTGCCATTCCTGTGGCGTGGACGGAAGCTGTGGAATCAAACCAAAAAAAAAATTACTTTTGCACATAACATTGCAAGCAGGTTATACAAAGACATAATAATCATTCTAACATTTATTTTAATGAGCATTTTACAATAAAAATATAAGGCACAATTATCACATTCCTCACCCCCTCTGATAGAGCATTGTCAAATTTTTTGGGGGGGGCTAGATGAGTTTGGGACCTCTACAAAAAAAAATGGGGAAGCTATACGTTATACGTTTCCCCTGAGGTACGTGACGTAACGTCATAGGGATTCAGAGGCCACCGCAGCTTACAGCATGCATGAGGTCAAAGGGGACATTCACAGCATATTACAATCATGGTAATTATGGAAGTAGGAAATAAATACAATACATTAGCATACATTAAATACATTAAATGTGATATTAAAGGAGAAAACTTACCCTCATATAGTCATCCTGCAGAACCTGTATAATAGCAGAACAGGTATCTGGAATTATGAGGCCCAGAGCCTGGGGGGAGATGCCTGTCATGAACTTCAAGTCCTGAAGGCTTCTCCCAGTTGCCAGATAGCGTAACGTGGCAACTAGCCCCTGCCTAGCACTGATGGCTTCCCACATAACGGTGTCCTGCCTGGTGATATATGGCGACACCAAAGCCAAGAGGTGCTGGAATACAGGGTCAGACATCCTCAGGAAATTCCTGTAGTCATCAGGATTATTTTCCTGGATCTCCCGCAGCAGAGGCATATGAGAGAATTGGTTCCTATGGAGCAACCAATTCTTGGTCCATGAACGCCTCCTCACCCTGTTCATAGACTCGTCTAGGTCTAAAACAAGAAGACCAACACAAACCGACTGCACAACACGAACTCTACGACGAGCAGGTGCCTGCAACATGGCTAAAAACGAACGTCTAATCAGAACGCACTAAAGAACAGCAAGTCCTATAAAGAACGACCTCAAAACCAGAAACGAGCGGACATTAACGCACTGTAAAACAAATACGACCTGACCACACGTCCTGAAAGACAAGATACGAACCCACAAGCACAAACTGAACGGCAGAAATCGATCTGAAAGCACGAAGACTGAAAAGCGCGAATCGTCACTCACCAAACTTTTACTAACACGCGGCAACACGAGATTAGCAAAAGCAGCCCCAAGGGTGGCGCCAATGGAATCAAACTTCCCCTTTATAGTGCCGTCGTACGTGGTGAATGTCACTGCGTTTGAGAACGAGGAGATTTGGTCTTGACCGTGTGTACGCAAAGAAAGCTTGTCGAGTTTCTCGACAAGCCTAACAAGGAACTCGTCGAGGAAAACGATGTGTCTTTTCCGACAAGTTCCTCGGTCGTGTGTACGAGGCCTCACTCTCTCATACTGGTCACTTGAAGTTCAACATGGCACCTCTGGTGAAATCTATGCCCAAGGGGGTTAAGGCAGTGCTGGAAAATAATGGTGGCAGCACAAAATATTGACACTTTGGACCCAATTTGTACATTTGTTGCCAGTAGAGTTGAGCGGACACCTGGATGCTCGGGTTCGGACCCGAACACGGACTTTGAAAAAAAAGTTTGGGTTCGGGACCGAACCCGAACCCAGACTTTGACCCGAACCCGAACCCCATTGAAGTCAATGGGGACCCAGACTTTTGACTACAAAAATGTCTCTAAAAAACTAAGGGAAAGGGCTGGAGGGCTGCAAATGGCAGCAAAATGTCGGGAAGAGCATGGCAAGTACTCTGGAAAAAAATGTGGATAGGGAAATAACTTAAAATAACTTAAAAAAAATAAAAATAAAAAATATAATGATTTTGACCCTGGAGGACGAGGTCCATACAGTTTTGTTCAAAATGATTCAACCCCCCAATGCTGTAAAGGGTTTTTGGGAATTTAGTGTATATTTGTAATTGTATTCAGAATGAAATCCTACAAGGACTTCATAAAGAACCATATGCAACTAATATGACATCAATTGGTTTTTTAATACAGTAGTAAATGCAAAATTCAAGGCAATGGGCACTGTTGAAACGCTACCTGGTCGTGGCAGAAAGAAGATGCTGACTTCGACTGCTGTGCGCTACCTGAAGCGTAGAGTGGAGAAAAGTCCCCGTGTGACTGCTGAGGAACTGAGAAAATATTTGTCAGATGTGGGTACTGAAGTTTCTGCTCAGACAATACGGCGCACACTGCGTAATGAAGGCCTCCATGCCAGAACTCCCAGGCGCACCCCCTTGCTGTCTCCAAAGAATAAGAGTCGACTGCAGTATGCCAAAAGTCATGTGGGCAAACCACACACGTTTTGGGATTGTGTTGTGTGGACTTATGAAACAAAATTACAACTGTTTGGGCCCATGGATCAACGCTATGTTTGGAGGAGGAAGAACAAGGCCTATGATGAAAAGAACACCTTGCCTACTGTGAAGCATGGCGGGGGGTCAATCATGCTTTGGGGCTGTTTTGCTTCTGCAGGTACAGGGAAGCTTCAGCGTGTGCAAGGTACCATGAATTCTCTTCAGTACCAAGGAGATATTGGAGGACAATGTGATGCAGTCCGTCACAAACCTGAGGCTTGGCAGACATTGGACCTTTCAACAGGACAATGATCCCATGCATACCTCCAACTCCACTAGAGCATGGTTGCAGATTAAAGGCTGGAACATTTTGGAGTGGCCATCGCAGTCACCAGACTTAAATCCGATTGAGAACCTCTGGTGGGACTTAAAGAAAGCAGTTGCAGTGCGCAAGCCTAAGAATGTGACTGAAGGTGGAAGCGGCGGTGGAGGAGGAGGAGGAGGAGGAGGAGGTAGCCAACACAGCAGGTTTTGGTTTTTAATTGATTTATTTTTTAAATTAGGGTAAACCCCAAAATAGTGAGACAGATCTAGGGTTGCTACCTCATCCCTTTAAACCTGAACACAGAGTTACACAGGTTCTGGGGCTAATTTAATGTCGATAGACTCGATAAGGCAACAAGTGAGTTTAATTAACAGCACCTTAATCAGCCAGAGAACCTGTGTAATTAATATGTTTTTGCTTTGAAAGGGATGAGATGGCAACCCTAGAAAGCTCAGAAAAAAACAATGGCTGGGTAAGGCCGGCCCGGTGTCTATTCTGCACAAGGTACGGACAACTCCTCTGGGATCCATGCCTGGTTCATTTTAATGAACGTGAGCTTGTCCACATTGGATCTGGACAGGCGGCTGCGCTTGTCTGTGATAACGCCCCCTGCCGTGCTAAATACACGTTCAGACAATACACTGGCCGCAGGGCAGGCCAGCACCTCCAAGGCGTAAAGGGCAAGCTCAGGCCATGTGCCCAATTTGGAGACCCAGAAGTTTAAGGGGGCATAGCTGTCATTCAGTACGTGTAGGGGTGTGCTCACATACTGCTCCACCATGTTGCTGAAATGCTGCCTCCTGCTAAAACGTTCCATATCAGCTGGTGGTGCTGTTTGTTGTGGCATGCTGACAAAGCTTTTCCACATTTCGGCCATGCTAACCCTGCCTTCTGAGGTGCTGGCGGTGCCCCTGCTGCGTTGGCGACCTCTTCCTCCGCCTTCTGCTTCCACTGTGGCCCCGCTGCCAGGTGGGAATTGCACCAGCAGTGCATCTAACAGCGTGCGCTTGTACTCGCGCATCTTGCGTTCACGCTCCAGTGAGGGGATTAAGGATGGTACATTGTCCTTGTAACGGGGATCCAGCAGCATGGCCACCCAGTAATCAGCACCTGTCATAATGTGCGAAACATGCCGGTCGTTGCGGAGACACTGCAGCATGTAATTGCTCATGTGCGCCAGGCTGCCCAGAGGCAAAGAAAAGCTGTCCTCTGTGGGAGGTGTATCATCTGTGTCCTCTGTATCCCCCCAGCCACGCACCAGTAATGGCCATGAGCTGGTCTGGATGCCATCCTGCTGTGAACATGGTTCCTCCTCCTCCTCCATGTCTTCCTCCTCCTCATCCTCCACCGCGTCATCCTCCAGAACTGTGCCCTTGCTAGAGAATTGTGTACCTGGCCTTTGTTGGTGCACGAACCCACCCTCTGAGCCACTTGTGAATGACTGCCCTGAAAGCCTTGCAAATGATCCCGATTCCTCCTCCTCCTCCTCTTCCTCCTGTGCCACATCCTCTTCCATCATCGCCCGTAGCGTTTTTTCAAGGAGGCATAGAAGTGGGATAGTCACGCTGAGAGCGGCGTCATTGGCACTGGCCATGTTGGTGGAGTACTCAAAACAGCGCAACAAGGCACACAGGTCTCGCATGGAGGCCCAGTTATTGGTGGTAAAGTGGTTCTGTTCCGCAGAGCAACTCACGCGTGCGTGCTGCAGCTGTAACTCCACTATCGCCTGCTGCTGCTCGCACAGTCTGGCCAGCATGTGCAAGGTGGAGTTCCACCTTGTGGGCACATCACATATGAGGCGGTGAGCGGGAAGGCCGAAGTTACGCTGCAGCGCTGCCAGGCGAGCAGCAGCAGGGTGAGAACGCCGAAAGTGCGCACAGACGGCCCGCACTTTCTGCAGCAGCTGTGGCATATTGGGGTAAGTTCTCAGGAAACTCTGCACCACCAAATTCAACACATGCGCCAGGCAAGGAATGTGCGTCAAACCGGCTAGGCCCAGAGCTGCTACGAGATTTCACCCGTTATCGCACACCACCAGGCCCGGCTTGAGGCTCACTGACGCCAACCACTCATCGGTCTGTTGTTCCATGTCCCTCCACAACTCCTGCGTGGTGTGTGGTTTTTCCCCCAAACAGGAAAGTTTTAAAACTGCCTGCTGGCGTTTACCCATGGCTGTGCTGAAGTTGGTGGTGAGTTTGTTACGCTGACTGGATGAGGAGGCGGTAGAGGATGAGGAAGCGGAGTAGAAGGAGTTAGGAACAGGAGGCAAACTGAAGCGCCCTGCAATCCTCGGTGGTGGAAGGACATGCGCCAAACTGCTATCCGCCTCAGGCCCAGCCGCCACTGCATTTACCCAGTGCGCTGTTAGGGAGATATAACGTCCCTGACCGTGCTTACTGGTCCACTTATCCGTAGTTAGGTGGACCTTAGCACAGATGGCGTTGCGCAGTGCACACCTGATTTTGTCCCCCACTTGGTTGTGCAGGGAAGGGATGGCTCGCCTGGAAAAGTAGTGGCGGCTGGGAACGACGTACTGTGGGACAGCCAATGCCATCAGGCTTTTAAAACTCTGCGTCTCCACCAGACGGAATGACAGCATTTCAAAGGCCAGTAATTTTGAAATGCTGGCATTCAGGGCCAGGGATCGCGGGTGGGTAGAGGGGTACTTCCTCTTACGCTCCAGTGTTTGGGAGATGGAGAGCTGAATGCTTCCATGGGACATTGTGGAGATGTTTGGTGACCCAGGTGGTAGTGTTGCTTGCCGGTCCTCTAATTGAGGGGTGGCAGGTGGCACTGTCACTACGGAGGTGTATGAAGAGGCAGAGAGGCCCGAGACTGATGCAGAAGAGGAAGCAGGAGGAGCCAGAGACCTTTCTTGGTTTTTGCGGTGTCTACTCCACTGCAGCTCGTGCTTTGCACTTAGATGCCTGGTCATGCAGGTTGTGCTCAGGTTGAGAACGTTTATGCCTCGCTTCAGGCTCTGATTGCACGACGTGCAAACCACGCGTGTCTTGTCTTCAGCACATTGTGTGAAGAACTGCCACGCTAGGGAACTCCTTGGACCTGGCTTTGGTGTGCTCGGTCCCTTGCTGCGATGGGCAGTAGCAGGCGTACTGTAGGGGGACGGACGCTCTGCTTTGGCACCCTGCTCCCTCTTCTGCTGTGCTGGTGGCTCTGTGCGACCACCGCCTCTTCCTCCGAACTACATGGGTCACCTGCATGAGGTTGATTCCATGTCGGGTCGAGGACCTCATCGTCCTCCACATCATCTTCCACCCAGTCTTCACCACTGCCCTCCTTGTCGGTCTGCACAATTGCAAAAGCACCAGCAGTTGGCAACTGTGTTTCATCATCATCATGCAAGACGTGCTGTGATGGTCCCCCCATGAACTCATCCTGAAATATAAGTGGTTGGGCATCAGTGCACTCAATCTCTTCCCCTTCTGGTTGAAAAACAATGTGAAGGAACTGGAGGCACTGTCAGCAACCCAATTTACTACTGCCTGTTCTGCTCCTGGCCTCAACATTCGTAGAGCTGGATTAGGCCCGACCAAATACCACTGCAGGCTCTGTCAGCTACTCGCACCTGAGAAAGGTGTTTCACTTGTGCTTGTAGCTGGCACAGATCGACCACGTCCTCTCCCTGTAACAGGAGCTCCACCAGCAGCACCACGACCGCGGCCACGTCCCTTATTTGACGTTTTCCTCATATTTCTCAAATTTAGGGTCTTGCCCTAATTTTGAGAAATTTTAAATACAAAAAAGTGTAAGCTGGTGAAATAGGCAGAGATTCACCTATATATTTCTCCACCTATAGCAATAAGCAGGAAGCCAGCACTAAACAATGTACTGCACAGACAGTATATCACAGGGGAAAGGTGGAGTGCTGGTGAAATGGGCAGAGATTCACCTATATATTTATCAAATTTAGGTTCTTGCCCTAATTTTGAAAAATGTTAAATACAAAAAAGTGTAAGCTGGTGAAATAGGCAGAGATTCACCTATATATTTCTCCACCTATAGCAAGAAGCAGGAACCCAGCACTAAACAACGTACAGCACAGACAGTATATCACAGGGGAAAGGTGGAGTGCTGGTGAAATGGGCAGAGATTCACCTATATATTTCTCAAATTTAGGGTCTTGCCCTAATTTTGAAAAATTTTAAATACAAAAAAGTGTAAGCTGGTGAAATAGGCAGAGATTCACCTATATATTTCTCCACCTATAGCAAGAAGCAGGAACCCAGCACTAAACAATGTACAGCACAGACAGTATATCACAGGGGAAAGGTGGAGTGCTGGTGAAATGGGCAGAGATTCACCTATATATTTCTCAAATTTAGGGTCTTGCCCTAATTTTGAAAAATTTTAAATACAAAAAAGTGTAAGCTGGTGAAATAGGCAGAGATTCACCTATATATTTCTCCACCTATAGCAAGAAGCAGGAACCCAGCCCTAAACAATGTACTGCACAGACAGTATATCACAGGGGACAGGTGCAGTGCTGTTGAAATATACAGAGTCACCTATAGATTGCTGACTGCCCCTATAGGAAAAATATTTCTGGAAACTCTCCCTGACTATGTACTTGACAGAAACACAGTATATCACAGGTGCACAGGTGGTGTGGCAGGTGTAGTGCTGTTGAAATACTCAGTCACCTATAGAGTACTGACTGCCCCTATAGAAAAAAAAAATCAGGAACCTGTCCCTGACTATGTACTTGACAGAAACACAGTATATCACAGGTGCACAGGTGGTGTGGCAGGTGTAGTGCTATTGAAATACTCAGTCACCTATAGAGTACTGACTGCCCCTATAGAAAAAATATTTCAGGAACCTGTCCCTGACTATGTACTTGACAGAAACACAGTATATCACAGGTGCACAGGTGGCGTGGCAGGTGTAGTGCTGTTGAAATACTCAGTCACCTATAGAGTACTGACTGCCCCTATAGAAAAATATTTCAGGAACCTGTCCCTGACTATGTACTTGACAGAAACACAGTATACCACAGGTGCACAGGTGGTGTGGCAGGTGTAGTGCTGTTGAAATACTCATTCACCTATAGAGTACTGACTGCCCCTATAGAAAAAATATTTCTGGAAACTCTCCCTGACTATGTACTTGACAGAAACACAGTATATCACAGGTGCACAGGTATTGTGGCAGGTGTAGTGCTGTTGAAATACTCAGTCATCTATAGAGTACTGACTGCCCCTATAGAAAAATATTTCAGGAACCTGTCCCTGACTATGTACTTGACAGAAACACAGTATATCACAGGTGCACATGTGGTGTGGCAGGTGTAGTGCTGTTGAAATACTCAGAGTCACCTATAGATTGCAAACAGCCACTATAGTTGAACAAAATTCCTAAACTATATGAAGCACAGCAGATGTCACGGGAATAGAGTGCTTGTTGATATTTCTGGAGCAACATAGACCTAAAACTGTCCCTATGATTCAGCAAACTTTCCCTCACATAAGTGAAGCAGTGACAACGAGCCAGATGCCATAAGATGATGCAGATATCAAAGAAATAAAGTGTGCTTTTTGATATTTCTGGAGCAGTATAACAGCATAGACCTAACACTTTCCCTCAGCAGATTCAGCAACCTTTCCCTCACATAAGTCAAGCAGTGACAACGAGCCAGATGCCATAAGATGATGCAGATATCAAAGAAATAAAATGTGCTTCTTGATATTTCTGGAGCAGTATAACAGCATAGACCTAACACTTTCCCTCAGCAGATTCAGCAACCTTTCCCTCACATAAGTGAAATCCAGTGAAAACGAGCCAGATACACCTAAGACTTTCCCTATGCAGCAGATTCCAGCAGCCTTTCCCTATCTAGAGTGAAGCAGAGTGACGATCTGTGCTGTGTGCCTCTATCTAATATAGAGGCACGTCACATGATGGGTCACATGCTGCACTGGCCAATCACAGCCATGCCATAAGTAGGCATGGCTGTGATCAGTTCCCAGTCACAGTAGTAACACGAATGGCGATTGGCTGCCGTGCAGCGCGCCAAAACATACAACGAACATACAACGAACTCCGAACCCGAACCCGGACTTTTTCCAATTAGTCTTTACAGTTCGGGTTCGCTCAACCCTAGTTGCCAGCGGTTTAGACATTAATGACTGTGTGTTAAGTATTTTTGAGGGGACAGCAAATTTACACTGTTATACAAGCTGTACACTTACTACTTTACATTGTAGCAAAGTGGATTTCTTCAGTGTTATCACATGAAAAGATATAGGAAAAATAGGATTTTTATACTCACCGTAGGCAGAAAATTATAGAAGTGTTAAACACATCACACACACCATACAGTCCCGCCCAGGGGGAGGTCCCTCTGGGTATAACCTCTCTCTCTCTGAGTATAAAAATCCTGTTTTCTCTTTCCTTCATAGATTAACAAAGTGGGACGTCCCAAATCAGTGTTAAAAAAACGAGGGGTGGGAACAGCATAAATATAAACTTCACCCCAAAACCAAACAAAGCTCCTCAACTGAGGAGTTGCAACTTTAAACAGCCACCTGCAAAACTTTGCGGCCGAAAGAAGCACCCGAAGATGCACTCACATCAACCTTGTAGAATTTTGTGAAAGTGTGAACAGACGACCTGGGAAACAGACGCTTGATGTCGGAAAGCCCAAGATGCACCTAGTGCCCTGGTCGAATGTGTCGTGACAGGAAAGGGCGGTGACCGACCCTTTATGACGTAAGCCTCAATCACTATCTGTCAGTTCCACCTCGAGATGGTGGCCAACGAGACCGCTAGGCCCTTCTTGGGACCAGCTACCAAAACAAACAGTGAGTCTGACCCCCGGAACAGAGCAGTAGAAGATAAGTATACTCCCAGAGCTCAGACAACGTCCAAAGAATGTAACTCTGCCTCTTTAGCATGCAACGGACGCAGACATAAGGATGGAAGTACAATGGCCCAGATTCACAAAAGAGATACGACGGCGTATCTCCTGATACACCGTCGTATCTCTGTTTTAGGGTCTTCCTAACTTTGTGACTGATTCATAGAATCAGTTACGCATAGTTAGCCCTAAGATCCAAAAGGTGTAATTGAATTACACTGTCGGATCTTAGGATGCAATACCTCGGCCGCCGCTGGGGGGAGTTTGCGTCGTAAACCAGCGTCGGGTATGCAAATTAGTAGTTACGGCGATCCACAAAATTTTTTTGCGTTCGCTACGTCGCTGCTAGTCTAGTTTCCCGTCGCAAAGTTAGTCGTCGTTTTTGCTGTCCTAACTTTACACAGCCCACGTATGTGCTGTATAAAGTATGGCCGTCGTTCCCGCGTCGAAATTTTAAATTTATTTGTCCTTGCGTAAGACGTCCGGGAATACGAAAGTACGCTACGCACGTCGCCGTTCGAAAAAATTACGTCACTTCGCGCAAAGCACGGCTGGAATTTCAAAACGGAGCATGTGCAGTAGGTCCGGCGCGGGAGCGCGCCTAATTTAAATGGCACACGCCCCTTTGAATTACGCGGGCTTACGCCGGAGGCCGCCAGCGTAAGTTTTCATGCAAGTGCTTTGAGAATCAGGCACTTGCGATGAAAACTTGCGGCGGTGTAACGTATCTACGATATGTTACACCGCCGCGATTCGACGTGAATCTGGCCCAAAGTCTTTATTGAGATGGAAGGCCGAAACTACCTTAGGTAGAAAAGAAGGCTGCGGACGCAGCACCACCTTATCCTTGTGGAAGATCAGATAAGGAGCCTTGCATGACAAGGCTGCCAGCTCAGAAACCCGTCTAACTGACGTAACAGCCACCAGAAAGATTTAACAAAGGAATTTCCCTAATTTTTCTCAAACGGTGGGTTCTGAAGCACCAAGAGGACCAAATTCAAGTCCCACGGAGTCCCACCGATCCTTTGAAAAAGTGACGTGGACAGTCACGATACACATGAGGACAGAGAGCTGTGGTGACATCGCTTCCGGGTGCAGCCGAACCCGGAAGTCTTCCTGCACACAGTACTGTCAGTATATGCTGAATTACCTCTGCTTAAATCCAAAAATCCAAGTATACCACATCCATCGCCACCCCTCTGTCCAAGGTTTTACTTACCTCTTCAGAAAAAGAAATCAGGAAGATAACGTATTTTGCAGTCAAAACTGGATTTAGGATTAAGTACATTAAGTCTGTGCCTAGGGGCCTCAGAAGCCCCATTTCGCTCCACACAGCATATATAAGCATGCCAGTCTCCTCCTCCCATTAGATCTGATGAAAATGCGGAAGCATTGAAACGCGTCTTCACCACAAGCTCCTTCTCTGACGCTGCAATCAAGCTTCTTGTTCCTCCCTGATGGTTGACATATGCCACAGCCGTGGCGTTGTCCGACTGGATCCTGACTGGATGCCCCTGTAGCCTCTGAGACCAATTGGAGAGGCACAGCCTGATCGCCCGAAGTTCCAGGACATTGATCGGCAAGCGGGATTCCTCCAGAGGCCAGCAACCTTGGGTCAATTGAACCCCTCAGACTCCGGCTGGCCTCCGTCGTGATCACCATCCAGTGAAAGTGAAGGAATGATTTCCCAGCCAGAAGTGCCGGTGATGTCAGCCACCAAACTGGGAAGGTCCTGATCTGGTGGCTCACCCGGATTTGACAATCCAGGGACAATGGGCACTTGTCCCATCTGGACAGAATTTCCTTCTGTAATACTCACGTGTGAAATTGCACATATGGTACCGCCTCGAAGGAGGCCACCATGAGGCCCAGGACTCGCATGCAAAAGCGGAGTGACGACCATCTTTGGGATGTCAACTTCTGCACCGCAGCCCAAAGGGTCTGCAACTTCTCCACAGGGAGGAAAACTTTTGGAAAAAGACAGTGCAGCACCAGGAAAACGTTTGCCTTTGAGGAGTCCAGAATCAACCACAGATACACTAGGTGTTGAGTCGGTACCATTACTGACTTCTGAGTGTTCAGCACCCAACCAAAATGTCGGAGGGTTATAGACACGCTCACCTCTAATTCTGAGCTTAAAGTGGCCCTCAGAAGAAGATCGTCCAAGTAGCCCACGATAGTGATGCCACGTTGTCTTAGTAGGGCCAAAATTGGGGCAAGCAGCTTGGTGAACACCCTTGGTGCCGATGCCAGGCCAAATGGGAGTGCCATAAATTGATAGTGGTCTTCCCCGACCGCAAAACGCAGATATCTCTGATGATTGGTGCATATGGGGACATGCAAATAGGCGTCCCTGATGTCCAAGGATGCCAAAAAGTCCCCCGGCTGGAGGGCAGTGATGACAGAGTGAACCGATTCCATCCAGACTCTTTGTACCTTCACAAAGCAATTGAGGGCCCTGAGGTCCAGGATTGGACGAACGCCCTCCATTCTTTGGTACTATGAACAGATTCAAGTAAAACCCCTAAAACCGTTCCTGTACTGGGACAGGAATAACCACCCCGCATTTCAGCAGGTCTTGAACTGCCCCAAGTAGGGCTTCCCAACGAGTCAGCTTCAGCTGGAGTTTGTAGGGGCAAAATCTGTTTGGTGGGCAAGATAGGAATTCTACCTTGTACCCTAAAGAAACTATTTCGCAAACCCACCGGTCGGGGACCTGAGATGTCCACCGGGTCGCAAATTTGCGAAGACGTCCCCCCACCCGAGAGATGGGTGGAGGCAGATCTTCACGCGGACGTAGATTTGTTTGCAGGCTTGTTGAGTTTGCGAAACCAGGGATGTCTCTGTCCCTGAGCAGGTGCTTTATCGGCCTGAGGTCTTTTACCTGCTGCACTGGGCAGACAACACTTGTGCGCAGTGAAGAAGGGCCCTTGCCTACGCCGTGGCTCCTTCTCCTTTTTGGATTGTGGGAGCAGCGTGCTCTTACCTCCTGTGGCATCTTTAATAATGTCATCCAGGGAAGCTCCAAAAAGTCTGTTGTCCTTAAAGGGCAAATCCATCAGGGCTTTCATGGAAGATTGGTCCGCAGACCATTTTTTTTACCAAAGAAGACGACGTAACACCACCGCTTAGCTTGAAGCTCTGGCCATCAGAGAAATAGTGTCCAAGGCTGATTTGCAAACGAATTTTAGGCCTTGTACCAGTTGGTCAGCTAGAGCTACCTCATCCGGAGAAGCCTGACATGCTTTTAACCCATTGTGCAGCATCTTGGCCCATTCAGTGAGTGTCTGGCACTGGTGTCCCAGATGCTTCCCTGGTCCCAGGCGCATCCTAGACGCTTCCCCAGACGCTTCACTTACTGGTGTCCCAGACACTTCCCTGGGCCCCAACTATCGTTGGGCGTGCAGCCGAACCCACTGCCGTGTACAGGTTGCGGGTGACCGCCTCAGCTTTCTTGTCTACAGGGTCCTTGAAGGCAGGGGCCCCCTCCACCGGAATGGTGGTTAGCTTGTTTAGTCTGGACACAGGAGGGTCCACTATCCGGGTCAAGGTCAATTTTTTCAAGAAACTCTCTTCAAGAGGGAAACGCAACGCCAGATTTTTAGGGACTGAAAAAACCTTCTGTGGTTTGTCCCACTCCTTGTATACAAGTTTGTCTATGTAAGACACACAAGGAAACACCTTAGCAGTGCGGGTCACCTTACAGAACCCAAAAGGGACCGGCGCTTCTGTTGCTTCTGCAGACCCCTCTATTTTTAGAGTATCTCGCACTGCGGTGATAAGGTCACTTACCAGAGCCCTATCGCGTGCTGACCCGGATCCGGAGTCTTCCTCACTGTCCGGCCGATCTTGGTCCGCATCCTCGGAAACATCAGAGCCAGGGCCATATGCTGTAGCTGGACCTGGCTCAGCATCTGAGTTGTCCCCAGAACATGGCAGGGGAGGGGGCGCTTTCTAGCCCCCATTCTCCCACGCGCTGCTTCCACCTTGGCAACAAAGGCATTTAGGATTGCGGACTTAGCGTCCCCCGATACATCGGGTGCAGAGGCATCAATTGCTAGCTCAGGTGTTTCAGGGGAAAATACGTCTGCTTCTGACGCCATGCTGACCCATGCACCTGACACAGAGACTCCCAGGCAAGGCACAGTAACCCACCCTCCTAGCTGTGGCAGAGACGGGGGTTCCCCCCAAAGGACTCACCACCCTGGAACAGTAGTACGGCTGCCGTCCGCTATCTGGTAGAGCTGCTTTCTTGTCAGCTACCGTCTAACCAGTCTGCAGCGTGTGTTTGTAGGTTTGCACCATTTAAATGCTGTCTGATCAGTGGAAACATGGCCACTGATCGGCCGATAGAGGCCAAACAACGCCGCGGGCCACAAGAACATGGCCGACGAGCGTAAATAGAGCATGGAGCACAGAAAAGATGGCCGCCGAGCGGACGCTAGAGGCCAAAAACAGCGCACGCCACAAAAACATGGCCGCTGAGCGTAGATAGAGCATGGATCACAAGAAAAATGGCCGCCGAGCAGACACCAGAGGCCAAACACAACGCGGACCAATATAACATGGCCGCCAATGCAGATTGAAACAAACACAGCATGGATCACAGCAAAAATGGCCACCGACAGCATGGAGCAGGACACACAGGTAAGCAGATCTCTTTATGGCAGCTCATAACATGTTATTTAGCGGACGTACATGCACAGTTCCCCACAGGTGAAGCTCCCCAGGTGAACCACCGCCCCAGCAGCCAACCTAGCTCAGGGAGCCTAGGGAGGGGGAAGGGAGGATAGACCCCCTTACTCACCTCTCGCCCAGCTCATTTTCTTGCCAAAGCAGGGGATTACTACTTACCCTTCCTGCGGGATTGTGCTAGAAGCATCCCAGACAGACCCTCTTCCGCATGGTGACGGAGGTGACTGTCGGCCCGGCTGCTGCGACTCAGACCTATAGACCGGTCGTATGCATGCCCTGGAGCATATAGCTCACCGGCCCCCGTAGAGCGACGGGCATGTCGTGGACAACCCAGCGCGTACCTTTGGTCAGCACTAGGGATGAGCCAAACACCCCCCCCCGTTTGGTTCACACCAGAACCTTCGAATGGACCGACCGTTCGCGCGAACAGTTAGAACCCCATTGACTTCTATGGGACTTGAACGTTCG
Organism: Rana temporaria; assembly: GCF_905171775.1. Classification (NCBI taxonomy): domain Eukaryota; kingdom Metazoa; phylum Chordata; class Amphibia; order Anura; family Ranidae; genus Rana; species Rana temporaria. The sequence continues at coordinate 82,376,757 of NC_053500.1, read as the reverse complement.
AATATAAAAGTGCTCATTTTAAAGCCTAATATGCAAGTTATTGTCGTAAAACAGGTTTGAGAACCCGGGTCTTGCCCCAGGGAACATGTATCAATGGGAAAAAAAAGTTTTAAAAACGGTAGTTTTTTCTGGAGCAGTGATTTTAATGATGCTTAAAGTGAAAAAAAAATAATGAAAAATTCCTTAAAATATCGTACCTGCTGGGTGTCTATAGTATGCCTGTGAAGTGGCACATGTTTAGAACTGTCCCTGCACAAAATGAGATTACTATAATATGGATGGAAATCATTGAGAAAAATAGCACAGACACAGACAGTACACACACCACGTAGCTTTAGGTGCACACTGCAGAGGACAATGGCAGTACACACACCACATAGCTTTAGGTGCACACTGCAGAGGACAATGGCAGTACACACACCACGTAGCTTTAGGAGCACACTGCAGAGGACACAGGCAGTACACACCACGTAAATTTAGGTGCACACTGCAGAGTACACAGGCAGTACACACACCACGCAGCTTTAGGTGCACACTGCAAAAGACACAGGCAGTACACACACCACGTAGCTTTAGGCGCACACTGCAGAGGACACAGGCAGTACACACCACGTAGCTTTAGGTGCACACTGCAGAGGACACAGGCAGTACACACACCACGTAGCGTTAGGTGTACACTGCAGAGGACACGGGCAGTACACACATCACGTAGCTTTAGGTGCACACTGCAGAGTACACAGGCAGTACACACACCACGTAGCCTGCAGGCGGCCTTTTATAGTGTGGGGCGTGTACTAAACCCCCTGAGCCATAGTTGGCCAAAGCCACCCTGGCTTTGGCCAATTATGGCTCTCCGTTTTTTGCAAGCTGTGATTGGCCAAGCATGCGGGTCATAGTGCATGCTTGGCCAATCATCAGCCAGCAATGCACTGCTATGCCGCAGTGAATTATGGGCTGTGACACGCCACTTGAATTTGGCGCGAATGGCCCAAAACGTTCGTAATTCGACGAACGATCGAACATACGATGTTCGAGTCGAACATGAGTTCGACTTGAATGCGAAGCTCATCCCTAGTCAGTACACGCTCGATGGCAGAATTTGGCGAGACTACAAGGATCTGGGATTCAGCCTGTCGCCCAGTTGGCAGTTGATCGAAGTTCACAGGAACAAAAAAATAAATAAATTTGAAATAAACCTCCAGGCCCTTGGGCCCGAAGGGAGCCATGTCTTCTCCTTAGCTAGGCACTAGCCTAGTCGGTCCTAAAGGAAGGCTAATAACCACTTTGTCAAGATTAAGGCTGTGTCCGTCCATGAACGAAAGAGGAATATATATTTTTTGTAGCATATATAGGATACATCTTTTGTTTGTTGTAGATAATTGTTTGTAGTTTTGAGGACATCTGAAACTCCACATATCATTGCCCTATACAGTTATTACTCTGTAGTTCAAGGTTATGCCCCCCCCCCCTTTTTTTGCCTAGTGGTTTTGTCTTGTTGCTCAGACAAGATTTCTACTGAGCTGTTTACCTCCCTATTTACAACAATACAGTTAGGCAGTGGTTCTAACTACCCATAGAAAGTTTAAATTAATAAACGTTTCAGTCTTTGCCCTCCTTATGAAGGCAATTTGTATTTCTTCCTAAAATTAGCACCAGCGAGGTTTAAGATTGATATAAATAATAACTATGTATGTTTATATACATAGAGGGCCTGATTTACCAAGCCTTTACTCCATGACTCATGGAGTAAAAGCAGGAGTAGCAGCCGTTTGGCCATTTACTAAAGAAATACGCTGCTAGTGCAGTGTATTTCCCTAGTTACTAATGTGCTCCGTGCGCCCAGGAGAGGGTGCATTGTGCACCAGTACAGACCTGGCGCACGGCACATTAAACTGTAAATTGCGGGGGTTCGGGCGGGAGTTTATTAGGGGGGGAGGTGGGGGGATGCAGGGGAAGTGAAGTGACATGTGTTTTGAAGTGTTTGGCGGGCCGAATTGAAAGGGAAAGTGTTTTTTGAAAACAGATCCCCGTACGCTTGCACAGTGCGCCTGAACCTCGGGAGGTTCATTTGCATACTGGGCATGCGCAGAGAGAAAAGTCAGGGATTCCCGTGCGCCTTGTCAGTACGCCGTGAAAATCTTGGTAAATACCAAGCGGCGTACCCGTGATTGCGCTGCGTGACGCGGCGCACGGGAATCTCCGAGCTGTTTTCAGCCCTGAAGGGGAACTCGGCGCCAAATTTCAAACTTGAAATCGGCGCGGGTCCCCCTTCAGGGCTACATTAGGCTCTTAGGCTTGGTCCGGAACGTGAGGGGTTAAACCCGCGCCGATTCGGCGCGGGGGTCCCCCCCAGATCCAAACCAAGCCCTCATCCCAAGCATGCAGTCTGGCCCGGACAGGAATGGGGGAGGGGACGGGCGAGCGCCCCCCCCCTCCTGAGCCGTACCAGACCGCATGCCCTCAACATGGGGGAGTGTGTGCTGTGGGGGAGGGGGGCACTGCCCCCCCACCCCACAGCACTCTTGCCCCCATGTCGATAGGGACAAGAGCCTCTTCCCGACAACCCTTGCCATTGGTTGTCGGGGTATGCGGGCGGGGCTAATCGGAATCTGCGAGCTCCCTTTAATAAGGGGGCCCCCAGATGCTGGCCCCCCACCCTATGTGAATGAGTATGGGGTACATCGTACCTCTACCCATTCACATGGGGGAAATGTAAAGTTAAAAAAACACACCACACAGAATAAAATATTTTATTAATCTGCTCCGGAGCCCCCCCTTTCTTCTTTAGCTCTCTTAGAAGGGGGGGTTTCTTCTCTCCCGATCTTCCGCCGGGACCCTGGGCTTCGGTGATTTCTGCCGGGGGAGGGCGCCATCCCTCGGTCCTCTCCGGAGCCTTCCGCCGGATGCCCCCACCCCATTTAAGCTCTTTTTCATTAGGGAGGGGCATCCGGACTTCGGGGTCTTCTGCCGGGGGATGGCGCCTATCCCCCGGTCTTTCCGGTGCCTTCCGCCAGGGTTCCGGTCTTCCTGGTCTTCTGCCGGGGGTGCGCCAACTCCCCGGTCTTTTCTCTTCTGTCTTCTCTGCTCCCTCTTCTGCCTGGCTCCCCCGCGGAGCCAGGGCTTTCTTCCGTCTTCTTTCTTCTCTCTTCCTTCTTCTGCCTGTCTCCTCCGGGAGCCCAGGGCTTGTCTCCGCTGTCTTCTCCCTTCTCTTCCATTGGATGTTGACACGACGAGGTCCGGCGCTGGAATGCCGTCTGAGCAGTGGGCATGGACTTATATAGGGCAATGCCACCATGTGACCTCAACCCATGTGACATCACATTCCCATCATGCCCAGGGAATGTGATGTCACATGGGTTGAGGTCACATGGTGGCATTACCCTATATAAGTCCATGCCCGCCGCTGACACGGCATGTCAGCGCGGAACCTCGTCGTGTCAACATTGAATGGAAGAGAAGGAAGAAGACAGCGGAGACAAGCCCTGTGCTCCCGGAGGAGACAGGCAGAAGAAGGAAGAGAGAAGAAAGAAGACGGAAGAAAGCCCTGGCTCCGCGGGGGAGCCAGGCAGAAGAGGGAGCAGAGAAGACAGAAGAGAAAAGACCGGGGAGTTGGCGCACCCCCGGCAGAAGACCAGGAAGACCGGAACCCTGGCGGAAGGCACCGGAAAGACCGGGGGATAGGCGCCATCCCCCGGCAGAAGACCCCGAAGTCCGGATGCCCCTCCCTAATGAAAAAGAGCTTAAATGGGGTGGGGGCATCCGGCGGAAGGCTCCGGAGAGGACCGAGGGATGGCGCCCTCCCCCGGCAGAAATCACCGAAGCCCAGGGTCCCGGCGGAAGATCGGGAGAGAAGAAACCCCCCCTTCTAAGAGAGCTAAAGAAGAAAGGGGGGGGCTCCGGAGCAGATTAATAAAATATTTTATTCTGTGTGGTGTTTTTTTTACTTTACATTTCCCCCATGTGAATGGGTAGAGGTACGATGTACCCCATACTCATTCACATAGGGTGGGGGGCCGGAATCTGGGGACCCCTTTATTAAAGGGGTCTCTCAGATTCTGATAAGCTCTCCGCCCGCATACCCCGACAACCAACGGCCAGGGTTGTCGGGAAGAGGCTCTTGTCCCTATCGACATGGGGGCAAGAGTGCTTTGGGGTGGGGGGGCAGTGCCCCCCTCCCCCACAGCACACACTCCCCCATGTTGAGGGCATGTGGTCTGGTATGTCTCAGGAGGGAGGGGGGCGCTCGCTCGTCCCCACCCCCATTCCTGTCTGACCAGACTGCGTGCCTGGGATAAGTGCTTGGTTTGGATCTTGGGGGTGACCCCCACGCTATTTTTTTTTGCGCGGGTTTAACCCCTTATGTTCCAGACCAAGCCTAAGAGCCTGGTATGCACCTGGAGGGAACCCACCTTATTTTTTTTTTGGGGGGTCTGGAGTTCCCCTTCATGAACAGCGATCTGTCATTTACACATGTCAGTCCCCCCCCCCTACAGTTAGAACACACCCAGGGAACATATTTAACCCCTCCCTCGCACCTAGTGTTAACCCCTTCCCTGCCAGTGGCATTTTTTGAGTAAGCAATGCATTTTTTACAGCACTGATCGCTAGAAAAATGCCAATGGTTCCAAAAAAGTGTTCGATGTGTCCGCCATAATGTCGCAGTACCGATAAAAATCGCTGATCGCCCCAATAACTAGTTAAAACAACAAAAAAAAAAATTTGTAGACGCTATAACTTTTGCAAAAACCAAACACTAAACGCTATTTGCGATTTTTTGGAACCAAAAAGATGTAGAATACGTATCGGCCTAAACTGAGGGTTTTTTAGTTTTTTGAATATATATTTTTGGGGATATTTATTATAGCAAAAAGTAAAACTAATTTTTACATATGTGGGCGGGACTTACGCAAGTCCCGCCCACATATATAAACATCGTTCAAACCACACATGTGAGGTATTGACGCGTGCGTTAGAGCGAGAGCAATACTTTTACCACTAGACCTTCTTTGTAACTATAAACTGGTAACCTGGAAAAAAAGAAAAAGGTTGCCTATGGGGATATTCACGGAATTCATTTTGGCCCCATTGCAGGAGTGTTTCCAATAGTAAAGCGTGACATGTAAGGTATCTATTTACTCAGTGTAACATCATCTTTCACATTATCCCCAAAAATTGGGCTCACTTTTGTGTTTTGTTAATTTTTAACCACTTGAGCCCGGACCATATTTCTGGTCAATGACCGGGCAAGTTTTTGTGATTCGGCACGGCGTCGCTTTAACTGACAATTGCGCAGTCGTGCGACGTGGCTCCCAAACAAAATTGGCAACCTTTTTTTTCACACAAATAGATTATTAAATGTGCGTGTTTACTTCTGTCTTTAACACCTCCCCTTCAGGCTGGAAAGCATCAGATCAGGGGAAACCAAAAAAAAAAAGCTCTCATTCCATTGCAGCTTGGTTCCTACATGTGTGATGAACTGAGCATGCTCAAACACTTAGAAAAAAAATATCCTTTCTTTTTAAAAGGTGAAAAACACTCATTGGATGCTCATAGAGCGTGGTTTGGATTAATTGCAGGTGTGCCCAATTACAAGCTCACCCAAACTAGAGACTGCAATTTGTTCATGTGATTCCAATTGCTTCATTACTAGCACTGTTATAAAAAGCTTGGATCGATCAGTCCTCAGCTGCCCTCAGAAGGGGCAGGCTGGCAGAAATGCTGTTGCTAAACACAAATGTGGTTTGTTGCATGGGTTTTGTTTTATTTTGCCAATGGTTTTGGTTTATTTTTAAATGATGTTCACTTTGATGTATTTGTCTATGTGGCCTTATTTTATGAAAAATGTGTAAAGCTATGGTTATTTAGAATTTTGAAATGTATTTTTGTTTGTTTGTCTTTTTTTGCTTTCCTTGTTTTGTTGACCAATAAAAATTACTTTAAAATTGTTAAGTTTGTCTTTTGTTACTTTTTCATGCTACATATGTTGACAGCTGCAGCTGAACTAGGTTTGGGCCTAACAAATTATGTGTGATTTTTGTCTAAGCTTCTTTCCTGGTGTGTAATCATGAAATGTTTGCCATGTTTATTCTCCATGACTTTAAAGACAAAAACTGGTAAGTATTTTATTTATTCTGCAGTGGTCCTCAGCCCTCAAGTACCCCCGACAGGACATGTTTTGTGGATTTCTCTTATCAAGAATTGCTGTCCAGACTGTATTTTAAAGCACATGTGCAAGATGAAGGAAAACCTGCAAACATGGCCTGTGGGGGGGGGTTTGCTATTGGTGGACAGGCTTGACGTGCTGATTTACAGCACTGTGCTTAAATCTAGCGCAAGGCAATCCTATTCAAATTGTGGGTGTTTGAGGGAAGCCAAGTGAGTGTTAGAACCCCTGCTTTGTGTTTTTTTATTTTTGTGTTGAGCTTTGTGTCCCTTTTCTTAAAATTGGCTTCACTTCCTGTCACACAGCTGAACAGGAAGTGAGGTTAAAACCCTACCAGTGTCATTTCTTGGGGACACAGGTCAATCTAACTAGTGTCCCCATTAAGCAAATTGCACTCCAGCACTGCTGTGTACACCCCAAATCATGGGTCTTCAAACTACGGCCCTCCAGTTGTTCAGGAACTACAATTCCCATCATGCCTAGTCATGTCTGTGAATGTCAGTGCATTACAAGGCCTCATGGGATGTGTAGTTCTAAAACAGCTGGAGGGCCGTAGTTTGAGGATCCCTGCCCCAAATGATTATTTAGTTTGGGGTTTAGTAAAGGCAAAGCCACTCTGCAGTACAAGCATAGTTGCTGAAAATCAGAGAGGAAGCACTGATGGTTTTAACATCCAATCCTGTAGAAGCAAAGTTGTTTTGTTTTCTTTCTTCCTTGCTTTGCACTTGTAGTGCAAAGTGGATTTGCCTTTAGTCAATGGACCCCAAAGTCCAAGATCCCTAATAATTTGGGGTGTACACAGCAAAATGCTAGAGTGCAATTTACATAATGGGAAACTATTTAGCTTGATCTGTGTCCCCAAGAAAAGATATTAGTAAGGTTTTACCCTCACTTCCTGTTTGGCTATGTGACAGGAAGTGAATGAATTAGAAAGGGTGAAGACACCTCACAAATGTTGTCACTATCAGGGGTGCAGACATCCCCAAAAAATGAGCAGATAATACTTATTTGCAAATTAATAATTTTTTAGTTAACATTGGGTGGGGTGCTCTAACGCACACATTCCTACATATTAGCAACGCTCTATCCTGGCCTATTGGCATGGTTATATTTTTTGGGGCTCTCAATAAAACTCTATGAAATTTGTGCTTAAACTAGAACCAGGGGCGGACTGACAACTCATGTGGCCCCTGGGCAATAGAAGATTATGGGGCCCCTCTGGCTTACAGATGACCACCACGCCAGGAGGTAGTGCAGAGGCGGGCAGCTAAAATCTTGGGATATTCACATTAAAAGCATGTCATTTTCGGACATATCAGGGACAGATCTAAAAAAAACACAGATTTTTACATACTGTCCCTGGTTTTACTGAGCCTGGCAACCCGGATGGGGCCCCCTAGTGGCATGGGGCCCTTGGGCAGTGCCCGAGTGACTCAATGGTCAGTCCGCCCCTGACAAGAACTATAATCAACAAGTTTTATTTTCTTTAATTTTGGATAGAGTGAGGGAGGGTTATAGGCCCTGTCAGTTTATTTTGTATTATCTGTGTCCAATTGGGGAGATTTGCCTTCACTTCCTGCCCCATAGCCAAACAGGAAGTGAGAGAAAAACTATGCAAATTAACCACTTCCGGCCCAGCCTATGGCCGATTTACGTCCGGGAAGTGGTTACACAATCCTGACAGGACGTCCTGCAGGATTTCATGCCGCACGCGCCTGTGGGGGCACGCAGTGCGGCGATCGGTGATGCGGGGTGTCAGTCTGACACCCTGCATCTCCGATCTCGGTAAAGAGTCTCTCACGGAGACGGAGACTCTTTACCACGTGATCAGCCGTGTCCAATCACGGCTGATCACGATGTAAACAGGAAGAGCCATCGATGGCTCTTCCTCACTCGCGTCTGACAGACGCGAGTATAGGAGAGCCGATCGGCGGCTCTCCTGACAGGGGGCGTTCGCGCTGATTGTTTATCAGCGCAGCCCCCCCTCGGATCACCACACTGGACCACCAGGGATGCCCACCCTGGACCACCAGGGTGTGCAAAAAACAAAAAAAATATAGAACAAAAAAACAAAAAGCAATAAAAAATAAGAAAAAAGATGCCAATCAGTGCCCACAAATGGGCACTGACTGGGAAAATCAGTGCCACCCCACAGTGTCCATCAGTGCCACCCCACAGTGCCCATCCATGCACAGTGCCCACCTATCAGTGCCCACCTGTGCCACCCATAAGTATCCATCAGTGCCACCCATAAGTGCCGCCCATCTGTGCCGCCCATGAGTGCCCATCAGTGCCGCCTATGAGTGCCCATCAGTGCCGCATAGCAGCGCCGCCAATCAATGCCACCTCATCTGTGCCGTCAGTACTACCTCATCGATGTCCATCATTCCTATCTCATCGGTGCCCATCAGTGCCGCCATATCAGTGCCCGTAATTGAAAGAGAAAAACTTATTTACAAAAAAATTAACCTAAAAAAATAAAAACTTTTTTTTGTTTCAAAATTTGCAGTCTTTTTTTAGTTGTTGCGCAAAAAAAAAAAAATGCAGAGGTGATCAAATAACAACAAAAGAAAGCTCTATTTGTGGGGAAAAAAGGACGCCAATTTTGTTTGGGTACAGTGTTGTATGACCGCGCAATTGCCATTCAAAGTGCGACAGTGTTGAAAGCTGAAAATTGGCTTGGCGGGAAGGTGCGTAAGTGCCTGGTATGGAAGTGGTTAAGGGAATCCAGTGCCCCCCCAGAACTAGTGTGTGGGTCCCCTGAAAATTACTGGGCGGGGTTATACAAAAACAGGGTGTGACCTTGACAGGAAGGGGTGGGTCATTTTTCTATTAGGAGGTGCAGATATGTAGTCAGGCCTAGGGCAGAACCAAACCTAAATATACTACTGCATATTAGGGCTTATTTAGACCGGAACCGATTTACAGCGTGTTTTTATATTGTGGGAGGAAACCCACGCAGGCACAGAGAGAACATGCAAACTCCATGCAGATGCTGTCACGGGCGGGATTCGAACCAACGACTCTTTTGCTGCTAGGTCAAAGTGCTATACACTACACCACTGTGGTGAACGAACATGATTGCAGCTGAAAGCATGAGAACTTTTATTTTTTTTTTCAATATTATGCTTTCCAGCCTTATTGACTTCGCCTCTCTCCATAAAGAGGACCTGTCACACACTAGTCCTATTACAAGGGATGTTTACATTCCTTGTAATAGGAAGAAAACTGATCATTTTTTTTTATTTTTTATTTCAGTGTAAAACATTATAAAACTAAATAAAAATAAATAAGAAAACCCCAAAAAAAATTTTTAAAGCGCCCCGTCCCAACGAGCTCGCGCACAGAAGCAAACGCATACGCGAGTAGCGCCCGCATATGAAAACAAGTGAGGTATCGCCGCGATCCTTAGAGTGAGAGCAATAATTCTAGCCCTAGACCTACTCTGCAACTCAAAAAATGCAACCTGTAGAATTTTTTAAACGTCGCCTATCGAGATTTTTAAAGGGTAAAAGTTTGATGCCATGCCACGAGCGGGCGCAATTTTTAAGCGTGACATGTTGGGTATCATTTTACTCGGCGTAACATTATATATAAAAAAATTGGGCAAAATGTATTGTTGTCTTATTTTTTAATTCAAAAAAGTGATTTTTATCCAAAAAAAGTGCGCTTGTAAGACCGCTGCGCAAATACGGTGTGACAAAAAGTATTGCAATGACTGCCATTTTATTCCCTAGGATGTCTGCTAAAAAAAAATATATAATGTTTGGGGGTTCTGATTAATTTTCTAGCCAAAAAATTGTGATTTTCACATGAAGGAGAGAAGTGCCAGAATTAACCCGGTGGGCAAGTGGTTAAAGTACTCATGGCTATAAAGAATAGAGTCATTGCTCATTAAAAAAAAAAAAAAAAAAGGGGGTCCCTCCAAATTAAATTACCAGGCCCTTCAGGTCTGGAATGGATATTAAGGGGAACCCCGCCGTAAAAAACCCCCAAAAAATGGCGTGGGGTCCCCCCAAATATCCATACCAGACCCTTCAGGTCTGGTGTGGATTTTAAGGGGAACTCCACCCCAAATTGAAAAAAAAAATGGCGTGGAGTCCCCCTAAAAATCCACACCAGACCCTTATCCGAGCACGTTGACCTGGCCGGCCGCAGAAAAGAGGGGGGGACAGAGTGCGGCGCCCCCCCCTCTCCTGAACCGCACCAGGCCACATGCCCTCAACATGGGGAGGATGTCCCCATGTTGATGGGGACAAGGGTCTCATCCCCACAACCCTTGCCCGGTGGTTGTGGGGGTATGCGGGCGGGGGGCTTATCAGAATCTGGAAGACCCCTTTAACAAAGGGGACCCCCAGATCCTGGCCCCCCCCCTATGTGAAATGGTAATGGGGTACATTGTACCTCTACCATTTCACCCCAAAAAAAATGTCAAAGTGTTAAAAATGACAGTAGCCGGTTTTTGACAAATCTTTTAATAAAATCTTCTTTTCTTCTTTCCTTCGGGTTTCTTCCGCTGCTTCTTTCTTCTCGTCCACATCTTGCCCGACGTGTTCTTCTATCTTCTCCGTCCGTCCTTCAGCCTTCTGGTCCCGCATCTTGCCCGTTGTCTTGTCCTGTCTTCTTCTCCGTCCGCCTCCTCGTCCGCATCTTGGGTCTTCTGCGGTGTTCTTCTCGTCCCCGGACCCAGCGTTTGAATTTGATTTGGCCGCCGTTTTCCCGCTCCTGGGACCCGCCCCCCTCTGACGCCACAAGTAAACTCCTTAGAAGGTCATGTGCGTCAGAGGGGGGGCGGGTTCACATGAGTGTGACACGGCGGGAACTTCTTCTCCGGGCGGCGCGATTGAAATTGAATTCCCCTGCTGTGTGACGCTCTGCGACCCCGCCCCCCTCTGACGCACATGACCTTCTAAGGAGTTTACTTGTGGCGTCAGAGGGGGGCGGGGTCACATGAGTGTGACACGGCGGGAACTTCTTCTCCGGGCGGCGCGATTGAAATTAAATTCCCCCGCTGTGTGACGCTCTGCGACCCCGCCCCCCTCTGACGCACATGACCTTCTAAGGAGTTTACTTGTGGCGTCAGAGGGGGGCGGGTCCCAGGAGCGGGAAAACGGCGGCCAAATCAAATTCAAACGCTGGGTCCGGGGACGAGAAGAACACCGCAGAAGACCCAAGATGCGGACGAGGAGGCGGACGGAGAAGAAGACAGGACAAGACAACGGGCAAGATGCGGGACCAGAAGGCTGAAGGACGGACGGAGAAGATAGAAGAACACGTCGGGCAAGATGTGGACGAGAAGAAAGAAGCAGCGGAAGAAACCCGAAGGAAAGAAGAAAAGAAGATTTTATTAAAAGATTTGTCAAAAACCGGCTACTGTCATTTTTAACACTTTGACATTTTTTTTGGGGTGAAATGGTAGAGGTACAATGTACCCCATTACCATTTCACACAGGGGGGGGGTCAGGATCTGGGGGTCCCCTTTGTTAAAGGGGTCTTCCAGATTCTGATAAACCTCCCGCCCGCATACCCCCACAACCACCGGGCAAGGGTTGTGGGGATGAGACCCTTGTCCCCATCAACATGGGGACATCCTCCCCATGTTGAGGGCATGTGGCCTGGTGCGGTTCAGGAGAGAGGGGGGGCCGCACTCTGTCCCCCCCTCTTTTCTGCGGCCGGCCAGGTCAACGTGCTCGGATAAGGGTCTGGTGTGGATTTTTAGGGGGACTCCACGCCATTTTTTTTTTCAATTTGGGGTGGAGTTCCCCTTAAAATCCACACCAGACCTGAAGGGTCTGGAATGGATATTTGCCGGGAACCGCACGTCTTTTTTTTTTGGGGGTTTTACGGCGGGGTTCCCTTAATATCCATTCCAGACCTGAAGGGCCTGGTAATTTAATTTGGGGGAACCCCTACACATTTTTTTGTTTGTTTTATGAATGAATCCCTTTAGAATTGTCAGAGCCGACAATTCATTATAGCCGCGTGTGAATTTTTAAATGACTTTTTTCCTTCTGAATGTCACTTTGTGCAGGGGGAGTTCTAAGTGCGGGAAAAATGCGCTATTTCACATGCTGACATTACACCCCCCCTAGGTACGAAATTTAAAGGAATATTTCACTTTTATTGTTTCACTTTAAGAATTATTAATTTCACTGCTCCCGAAAAAACGGCCGTTTTAAAAAATAAAAAAAGCATTGATACATGTTCCCTGGGGCAGGACTGAGGTCCCCAAACACTTTTTAGGACAAAACTTGCAGATTAGCCTTTAAAATGAACACTTTTGATTTCTCCCATAGACTTCTATAGGGAGTTCGGCGCGGCTTTACATATTAGTTTCAATGCGCCGGCTGCTACGCTGGTTCATGCGCCCAATTAAGCCTCCACCCGGAGTACTAATTAACGCATGAACCAGCGCAGCGCACAGAGCATAGTAAATCAGGCCCACAGTGTATACCTGTATACAAACACATATACACTATAGTTATATAATATTGTCTCCTAGGCACTACCTGCGTGCCTAGGAGAGATGCTATGCTAGAACCGGCGCTGGAATTGCACCGCTTCCTGCATCGCATCAGTGTGAATCCAGGGTTAATACTGTTTAAAGAGTTTGCATTGTTTTCACCATGAAGCATTTTGCACATGCACAAATCAATACAAACTCACCAAACAGCCCACATTCAGTGAAAATTAATGTGCTGCAAAGTTTGCATTGATTTCAGCATGGAACACTGCAATTCATGAACTTTCACTTAATGTGGATTGTTTAACCACTTCCCGACGGCCGTACGACTATTGACGGCCGCAGGGTGGTTCTACTTTTCCGGGGCGCCGTCAATTGACGTCCGCCCCGAGCGCACAGCGGGGAACTTCTGTGCTGGCCATGTCCCTTGGACACAGCCAATCACAGATCGCCGTGAACGGCCAATCGGAGTGGCCATTTGCTAGGCGATCTGTGCGGCCAATGAGAGATGATCTCATATGTTTACATATGAGATCATTTCTCATTGCCGGCTCTCACAGACAGCGGTGCTGTCAGGGAGAGAGGAGACCGATCTGTGTCTCTTGTACATAGAGACACAGATCGGTCACCTCCCCCAGTCACCCCCCCTTCCCCCACAGTTAGAACACAATATAGGACACACTTTTACCCCTTCCTCACCCCCTAGTGTTAACCCCTTCCCTGCCAGTCACATTTATACAGTAATTAGTGCATATTTATAGCATGGATTGCAGTATAAATGTGAATGGTGCCAAAAATGTGTCAAAAGTGTCCGATGTGTCCGCCATAATGTCGCAGTCACAATAAAAATCGCAGATCGCCGCCATTACTAGTAAAAAAAAAAAAAATAATAATAATTCTGTCCCTTATTTTGTAGTTGCGCAAACCAGTCGCTTATTGCGATTTTTTTTTTACTAAAAATATGTAGAATACGTATCGGCCTTGACTGAGGGAAAAAAAATAATAAAAAAAAATTTTAGCTATTTATTATAGCAACAAGTAAATTATAATTTTTTTTCAAAATTGTCGCTCTATTTTTTTTTATAGCGCAAAAAATAAAAACCGCAGAGGTGATCAAATACCACCAAAAGAAAGCTCTATTTGTGGGAAAAAAAGGACATCAATTTTGTTTGGGAGCCACGTCGCACAACCGCGCAATTGTCAGTTAAAGCGAGGCAGTGCCGAATCGCAAAAAGTCCTCTGGGCAGGAAGGGGGTTTAAGTGCCCAGTAAGGAAGTGGTTAATGAGTTTGTAGCATGAATCCCTGTATTGCAATATGATCTGTCGATACCAGATCATATTGCAATACAGTGATCCACGCTACAAATTTACCAGACTGACACGACAGGAATATTAATTGTACTTGCTGTCCTGGCCGCCGCATGAGGGTTAGTGATGTCGCAAACCTAAAATTTCGCGTTCGCGAACGGCGATTGCGAACTTGCGCATATGTTCGCAAATGCGCAAACCACCATAGACTTTAATGGGCAGGCGAATTTTAAAACCCACAGGGACTCTTTCCGGCCACAATAATGATGGAAAAGTTGTTTCAAGGGGACTAACACCTGGACTGTGGCATGCCGGAGGGGGATCCATGGCAAAACTCCCATGAAAAATCACGTAGTTGTCGTAGAGTCCGTTTTTAATCCATAAAGGGCATAAATCACCTAACATTCATAAATTGTTTGGAATAACGTGCTTTAAAACATCAAGTATGATGTTATATCGATCAGGTAGTGTAAGGCTTAGGGTTAGGGTTACAGATAGGGTTACAGACAGGGTTAGGGTTAGGGTAACAGATAGGGTTAGGGTTAGGGTAACAGATAGGGTTAGGGTTAGGGTTACAGACAGGGTTAGGGTTACAGATAGGGTTAGGGTTACAGTCTGTAACCCTAACCCTAACCCTATCTGTAACCCTAACCCTACCCTAACCCTATCTGTAACCCTAACCCTATCTGTAACCCTAACCTTGTCTGTAATAAGGTTAGGGTTCACAGTGACAGACCAAACTCTGAAGATCCAACTCCCTGTTTAACGCACCGCAAACACCTGCAAACAGTCCATTTGCACAACCACAAACTCCCCATTTACACAAGGTTGGATACCAAGCTAGCCATGTCCCGTTCCTTGTCCTCACTGATGTCAATGGACGTTTTGGAGATTGCAGGCGATGGGGGTTTTTCAAAGCCTATGGTCGTGCTGAGGTAGTTCAGTGACAGTTAAGTGACCCAGAAAACAATGATTCTGCAGTGTGGGCCCATTGTTGGCCTAGTAGGCTTTAATGATCACCTTAGATGATCACAAAGAAAATTTATGTTTTTTCTATGCAAAATTATCCAGCCGATCGCTTTTGGTCTGTTCACAATGAAGCAACGACCTTATCATCTGGGGTGTGCCAACATTGCCATTGCCAACACACTCATAGAAGTGGTCGCTTCATTGTGATACACAAGCCCCTTCACCACAACAAGGTAACGATCACAAAGGGGAATTGACACATGTATGTGCCTTTTTTTTTGGTTTTGTTTTTGCAGCCACAGTGTAGCACCAGTGGCCAGAAAAATTAGGCATGTACACATGCCTGAAAAAGTAGGTATTGTTGCAGCTGCTGCTGTAGCAGCGGCCAGAAAAATTAGGCATGTACACACAGGGCTGGTGCAAGGATTTTTGACACCCTAGGCGTAGCCTCATTTTGACGCCCCCCCCCCCTGTGCCATTCGCTCCGCCCCTCACTGAGATTTTTGCGGTGCCTCTTCACCTATTTCTTCTGCTGTGGTCCACATGCCTGCACCTGTGCCTCTGGACCCGGCCAAAAGACAACTAGAGGATGGCATTGGCTCACTTCCTCACGCCAGTCGTGGTCCACAGGCTAGAGCAGTATACAGAGAGGCCAACTGTGTAACTGCCAGTCTGTACGAGCGACAGATACACTGACAATGCTACGCTCCTAGAAAAAAACAATAAAAATTGCACATTTTTTGACCTGCAAAAACATCTGCATTTATTTTTATTTTTTTACAAGACTGGATTTGAACCTCCACACCTCAAATCACCCCAATTCCTGTATTTTTAGGTCTCAGGCCACCACAATTCTTCCACCTTTACACCTCAGATCACCCCATCACTGTATCATCCTGAACGCCTATTCCCCTCTGCACCCCCCACCTTTGTTCCCTTTAAACCCCTCCCCCCCACACACACACATCAGTTCCTATATGGGCCCCCTGCACATCTGTTCCTTCCCCCACACAATCAGTTCCTCTTTGTAACGCCCCCCTAACACACACATATCTGTTCCCCCTCCGTACCCACCTGCACCTCTGCCCCCCCCCACATACACACCAGTTCCCACTCTGTACCTCCCTGCACATATGGTTACCACTCTGCCCCCCCCCCAGTTCCCACTATGTACCGCCCACACACACACACACATCTGTCCCCCCCACACACACCAGTTCCCACTCTGTACCCCTCTGCACATCTGCCCCCCACACCAGTTCCCACTCTGTACCCCTCCACACACACACATATGTCCCCCCCACACCAGTTCCCACTCTTTCCCCCCTCAAGTTCCCACTCTGTACCCCCATGCACATCTTCCCCCCCCCACAGAAGTTCCCACTCTGTCCCCCCCAGTCCCCACTCTGTCCCCCCCCAAACACACACACCTGTCCCCCCCCCACACACACCAGGTCCCACTCTGTACCCCCCCACACACACACACCTGTCTCCACCCACACTAGTTCCCACTCTGTACCCCTCCACACACACACATATGTCCCCCCACACCAGTTCCCACTCTGTCCCCCCTCAAGTTCCCACTCTGTACCCCCCCCACAGAAGTTCCCAGTCCCCACTCTGTCCCCCCCCCACACACACACCTGTCCCCCCCCACACACACACCAGGTCCCACTCTGTACCCCCCCCCACACCTGTCTCCGCCCACACTAGTTCCCACTCTGTACCCCTCCACACACACACACATATGTCCCCCCCACACCAGTACCCACTCTGTACCCCCATGCACATCTGCCCCCCCCACAGAAGTTCCCACTCTGTCCCCCCCCAGTCCCCACTCTGTACCCCCCCACACACACCTGTCCCCCCCCACACATACCAGGTCCCACTCTGTACCCCCCCCACACACACACACACCTTTCTCCGTCCACACCAGTTCCCACTCTGTACCCCTCCACACACATATATGTCCCCCCCCCACACCAGTTCCCACTCTGTTCCCCCTCAAGTTCCCACTCTGTACCCCTACACACACACACACACACATACACACACATATGTCCCCCCCCACACCAGTTCCCACTCTGTTCCCACTCAAGTACCCACTCTGTACCCCCCCCCCCCCACATACACACCTGTCCCCCCCCCACACACCATCCATCTATGATCTCACCCACCCTGGCCGGTTCAACTTCCACCATCAATCACCATCAAGACATCACCTTCATCACGCTATTCACGGCCAGCTGCTGTCCCAGCTCTCTCCCCTCATCTCACTGCCGCTGCTACGGCGCTGCAGGCTGGGAATATCATGATGAAGGTGATGTCTTCACGGCGCAAACCGCCTCCTAGCCTGGCGGCTGGCGCCATAAGGCATGGGTTTTTAAAAATTCCGGTGAAGGAGGTAGTTTAATGATCCAAATCCCCAGCGAGTGGCTGGGGATCCGGATTTTGCCGCTCCCCCTACTCTGGAGCTCTAGGCAGCCGCCTGACTCGCCTATGCCTAGCGCCGGCCCTGTGTACACATACCTGAAAAAGTAGGTATTGTTGCAGCCGCAGCGGCCAGAAAAACTGATGTTTTCCAGGCAGAAAGTGCACTAAAACATTGTGGCTTGAACCATAGTTGGTGGCGGATAAGTCACGCAAGTCATCCGGCATGCAGAGATAAAATACAGCAGCGTGTGGACCATTTGTAGCCCAAGGAAGCTCATCTCATCAGGCCTTTAGTCAAATGTATCGCCCACTGTCAGTCCCTTTTTTATTTGTTTAGTTGTACTATGCGTGCAAGCTACTGTGACACCAGATATGAGTGGCACTGTGCACTGGCAGAAGTTGGCAGAGTAGACGCTGTAGGCCTGACACACGCCTGCAGACAACTAACTGCTATTCTATTGCAGTCACAATTGTGTTTTTTCTTTTTAAATTTAATATACTATGCCACCAGATATATGAGTGGTGGCACTGGGCAAGTGGGCACAGTTTACACTATGAGCCTGACACACGCTGGCAACTGACTACTATTCTATTGCAGTACATTTTTTGGGGTTTTTAAATGTTATGTACTGTGCCATCAAGATAGATGAGTGGTGGGTGGCACTGGGCACAGTGTACGCTGTACCCCTGACACACGCTGGCAGCCAGGCAACTGACTACAATTATATTGCAGTAATTTTTTTTTTTTTTTTTTAAATGTTATGTACTGTGCCACCAAGATAGATGAGTGGTGGGTGGCACTGGGCACAGTGTACGCTGTACCCTGACACACGCTGCCAGCCAGGCAACTGACTACTATTATATTGCAGTAATAATTTTTTTTTTAAATGTTATCTACTGTGCCACCAAGATAGATGAGTGGTGGGTGGCACTGGGCACCGTGTACGCTGTACCCTGACTGTCAGGGCACAGACCTTTTCACGGTCACATTCCCCAGCTGGTTCTGGGTAGAATCGAACCTGGGACTTCTTCGTTTTCAGGTCCGGCTCTTTGGGCCATATTCTCGTAGATCGGCGCATATTTACTCAGGTGTAGCGCATCATAGTTGCGCTACGCCGGCTTAACTTGGAGAGAGCTCTCCCATATTCCCGTACCACATGCGTCCTACGTTGCGCTCGCGGAGCTGAAATGTGTCGGCGTAAGTAGGCGCAAGTGACGGTAGGAGGGATGTGGGCGTGAAGAATGCTAATGAACCGTGACCCCATGCAAATGATGTCCAGACCGAACGGAGCATGCGCCGGACGTGCCCCGCCCTCTGCGCATGCACAAAACAACAGTAGTCGTAAATCCCTGCTGAGTTGGGCCGGCCCAGTGCATAAAAGCGTCACCACATGCGCCCAACGAGTGCAAAGTGACTCCATTTATTCTGTTGGTGGTGTCCGTGAGATTTTGCTCTTTAGCTTTGCAATGCCTGGACCCAGGAAGGAAAGGAGAAAAAAAAATTTCAGCCAAGATGAGAGGGCCATCATAGTCTCTGCCATGGAGAGATACGATTCAAGACTCCATGGTGCTGACAGTGGCAGCACAAGTAAAACCAAAAAGGAGGAGATCCTTAGGAAAGTGACTGCCCAGGTCAATGCCTTAGGCCATGAGGCAAGGACCCCCCAGGAAATTCTTAAAAAAATGAATGACCTGCGTGGTGTGGTCAGGAACAAGATGGCCATCATTGCAAAGCATGCCAGGGGCACAGGAGGGGGGCCACCCTGTTCTACCCGGCTCACTCAAGAGGAGGAAGTGATTGCCCACTGCCTTCGGAGGGAGCAGGTGGAGGGCCTGGAGGGCCATGACTCAAGTGAGCCACCCATGAGGACAGGTAAGTGTGTTTTATCTTCTATCTGGTGTGTTGCATGTGTGGTGGGGGTGGTGGGTTATGTGACAAGTGTGTGGGTCCACCAACATGTGAATGTTTTGTGTCATCCACAGGTGAGCAGGATGAAGCGGGGCCATCCAATGCTGCCAGTGGCCGTCACAGACCATCATCCACTGAGCAGTCTGCTTCTGTGACTGACCTCCTGGGAAGCCAACAGGCCTTGGTGGAGGGGAGTGGTCAGTCCTCCGCGCAGGAGGTTGTTGAGGAGGAGGTCCATGAAGAGGTGGTCCAGGAAGAGGTGGTCCAGGAAGAGGTGGTCCACAGCGAGCAGGAGGTCTTCCTTTTTTTGGAGGAGTCGCATGTGGTGGCAGGACCATCACAAAGCCCCCGCATCTCCAGCCCCTCAGGGTCCTCCAACACCCTCTCCAGTCCCTCCCGTCCCATCCCCCTCATCTCCAGCCCCTCAAGGTCCTCACTCTATGCAAGGGGCCCAGCCACTCCTGTCCCCAGGAGGGCTACCCACAGGACAAGGGGTGCGGCAGAAATGCTGCATGAGAATCTGGCCAGGCAGCAGGACCAGCAAACCCGTCATATGGGGGAAATCTTGGTGGAGTTGAGGCGCCTGTCTGACAGCTTGGCCTCCTCGGGAGCAGATGCTCTCCAAGATGTGGCTGGAAACTGCGCAGCCACAATCACCAGCCTGGGTGAGCTGCAGACTACAACTGCCGAACTTGTGGGGGAGGTCAGGTGCCTGCGAAGGGCTGTTCAGGCCCAGACAGCTACCCAGGAGTCATTGCTCACCCGCATAGCACTAGCTTTGGAGGGCAGACAGGCAGGCAGGGAGGCACCTGGGAATGTTCCTCCACCTGGAGATGTTCCTCCACCTGATGCCCCAGCTCCCCCCAGGCAAGTGAGGGCCAGGAACCTGGGCACCAGGCGTAGCCCGCGCCGGGGCAAGTGATTATTTATTCTTCATTTGCTCTGGTTAAGAGCTTATTTTATTATTTGCTCTGGTTAAGAGCTTATTTTATTATTTGCTCTGGTTAAGAGCTTTTTTTTTTATTTTGGGTGCTGCACACAGGCAGTGTTGCAGAGTACAGTGTGAATGGTGTGTGAATGTGGGGTGGTGACATTCCTGCCAGTAAGGGGGGTCACCCTCGGGCGCTGGTGATAAGTTCTCCCCAGGTCCGTATGAATGACGTATGAATGGACAGCAACATCATTGGGGCCTTGACGCGGCGTTGCTGCTCCTTAGTACCGTGCGGTGTACTTCGGTCTAATCCAATGTTCTGTGCATGTGGGGTGTGTGTTAGGGACCACAGTGGTGTGCATGCGTGCATTTTCTGTGTGCCATGTTTAATGTTTGTGTTTAACGTTCAAAGATTCGCTCCACGAGACATCTCCTGACTGCTGTACCATCAGCAGACGGGGTAGCCTCGGTTAGGGGGGGACATGGTGGTTGGGGGGTCAGGTCATCACGTAGGTCAATCTGCAGGCCCTTTCTCACTGCGAAGTTGTGCAGCACGCAACATGCAGCGATGATTTGGCACACGAAGTTGGGGGAATACAGCAGGGTACCCCCAGTCTTATCCAGGCATCGAAAGCGTGACTTAAGGAGGCCAAATGTTCGCTCAACCACTGCACGGGTGCGTGCGTGTGCTTCGTTATATCTTCTCTCTCCTGGTGTTTGCGGATTGCGGAATGGAGTCATGAGATGAGGTCCCAGGGCATATGCAGAGTCACCTGGAAGGGAAAAGACAGGAGGATGTTAGTAATGCATGTGCCCCTCGTGATGTGTGCATCATGGGGGGGGACAGTCATACCTGACACCCATGTCACTCACCAACCAGCCAACTGTCCCCATACACATTCTGCTCAAATTGTCTTGGGATGTCACTTTGCCTGAATATAAAGCTGTCATGGCTGGATCCGGGGTGTTTTGCACGGACGTGCCATATGAGGCCATGTGCATCCACGATCACTTGGACATTGATGGAATGCCAATGTTTTCTGTTGCGGTATATGTGCTCGGTCTCGTGGGGGGGCTGTATTGCCACATGGGTACAATCAATTGCACCCACAGTGCGTGGGAAACCATCAATTAGGCAGAAATCTGTCATTGCCTTCAGCCGCATGTCCTCCTGGGTGGGTCTGATTATGTGGTGCGACATGCGTCGGAGTATTGCGGGGACAACTTGGTGCACGCATCTACTCATGCTGGTTTGGGATATCCCAACCACGTCTCCACTGGTTCTTTGAAAAGAGCCTGTGGCAAGAAAATGCAATGTTGCCAGGACCTTCACCAGTGGCTGCACTGCATGGGATCGTTGTGTTGGGCTGCTGATGTCATTCTTCAGGGCTCTGGTAATTTCAAGGATGGCATCAGGGCTGAATCTATAACGGTGATACACATCCACATCAGCCATGCCAAAGAGGCTAATGCGCTGTGGGTAGATCCTCTCACGTGCCCTCCTCCGTGCCCTCCTCCTTCTAAGTGCCTCTTCCTCCTCACACACTAGCAGTGCTAAGACCACGCCTGCCCCTGGCATGTTGGCATACGAATGTGTTGTCCGAAAAATTTGGTTGCTCAGCTCGTCCGGGATGGTGCTGCTGTATTTGCTTTTTTCAAGCTAACTTACTCAGGTCTGGAGCAAAGTTAACCGAGCTTTATAAGGGGTAACTTTCAGCCGCACAATCGTCTTACGCGCACATCGCGTAGCCTAAGCCGATCGCGCGTAGGTTCGGGAATCAGCGCATCTACATCATTTGCATATTTGAATACTAATTCTATGGCAGCCTAGGATGCCATCAGCTGAAATATACGCCTACGCTGCGTAAACTTAAACTAGTTAAGACGGACAGGAGTAGCCTGATTTCTGGCGGATCTAGTTCTGTGACTACGGCGCATAGATAGGACGGCGCATCTTTACACTTACGCCGCGCATCTCCATATACGCCGGTGTAACTTGTTTGAGAATATGGCCCCCTGTCTCTGAGCCACTGCTCAGTTCTATTCTGTGTGCTGTCCATTGGAGCCTGGTTCTGAAACCTGTACTTCTGTGGACCAATCAGTGGCCAGTGCGGCCTATTTAAGCCAGCCCCTTCCCCTTTGCTAATTGCTGGTTCGTTGTCAGTGTGAGAGAACCTTGAAACCTGAATACCCTGACCTGTTTGACCCGGATTGGACCTTGACTATTCTCTGCCGTCTCCTACACTTGACCCCTGCCTGCTTATCGGATTTGCTGTTGTCTCCTGCCCCTTGACCTTGGCTTGCTCTCACGGACTTCCTCTGATCTCCCCAACTCCTGACCCACGGCCTGTGACCCGGATTTGCCTTGTTTCCTGTTGGTCCCTTCTGGACTTACCTGCCTGTTCCTGCCTGATCAACGACTGTCTTCGGTCCTCTGCACCTGCCCTGTTTTCGTCAGCTGCACCAAGTCTGCCTACCGGTGCCCGGCACTGGTGCCTCCTTGTGCCGTCCCTCCTCTGTTTTAACTCCAGGGAGTGGTCTGCACAGGGTCGCAAAGGTGAGCCGCCCTCAGCATCTCGGCCTCGGTGAGTACTTACCTTAATGGTCCTGACAGTACGAACCAGCCATTATGTCTGAGGCCGACAGGGCATGCTCACCCCTTGAAAACCTGTGTCAACAGGTGTCTGTTTTGACGGTTGCCGTTCAAAAATTGCAAGAGGGTAAACCTTTACATAATGGACTAACTAATAATATGGAGTCCGCAGACTTGTACAAGATGCTCACCTCCCTGGCTCTGCAAGTCTCCAGCCTGAACCATACTATTTAGGAACTACAACAAGAAGTCCAAAAATTTAAAGGGACAACACGCCCAGCCCCGGAACCAGCATGTTATGAACCTTTTGTTGTCATGCCAGAAAAATTTGATGGTAGCCGTGCATCCTTCTTGTGCTTTAAAACCGACTGTGAGCTATTGTTCACCCTTAAACCTAGGACCTATGCCACGGACTATATTAGGGTTAGAGCCTCCGTCAACTTGCTAACAGGGCAGGTCAAATCGTGGGCTCACCTGCTGCTGCAGGAAAAAAGTCCAGTCTTGGACAGCTGGGAGACGTTCATGTCTGCTCTGGACTCATATATCCCTGCTTCCAAGAGGACCAGCACTCCCAGGTCTGCTCTTAATTCACGAGGCCTACGGGTACCCAAGGATAGGAAGCCCCAGTACGGTTATGACCTCCAGCCAGCCCAGTGTGTGCCAAATTATGAGACTCCGTATGTGCCCAGCCTGGAAGTTTCCCCATCACAAGGTCTTGACATTTCTGCGGATGCACACACGCCTACCTTGGAGGAGGAAGAACCCATGCAGATCGGGGCCATCTGGTCCAGCCTATCTGAGGTACAAAGAGGGCGGAGGAGAGGCTATGGACTTTGCTTTTATTGTGGTGCTAGCGGGCACCTTATATCGCTCTGCCCAACTCGCCCACCTCGGCCAAAGCTTCTTCAGCTGGGTTCTATTGGGAGTTTTTTCTATGCCTCAGAATCTGTACCTACCTCTCCAGTGTCCCCAGTTCCGGTTCCAGTGTCTTCAGTTCCAGTGTCTTCAGTTCCTGTGTCCCCAGTTCCAGTGTCTGCAGTTCCTGTGTCCCCAGTTCCAGTGTCTTCAGTTCCTGTGTCCCCAGTTCCAGTGTCTTCAGTTCCTGTGTCCCCAGTTCCAGTGTCTGCAGTTCCTGTGTCCCCAGTTCCAGTGTCTTCAGTTCCTGTGTCTTCAGTTCCTGTGTCCCCAGTTCCAGTTCTTATGTCTTCAGTTTCTGTGTCCCCAGTTCCAGTTCCTGTGTCTTCAGTTCCAGTGTCTTCAGTTCCAGTGTCTTCAGTTCCAGTGTCTTCAGTTCCTGTGTCCCCAGTTCCAGTGTCTTCAGTTCCTGTGTCCCCAGTTGAAATTCCAGATCATATCTCCCCAAGTGAAGTTCTCCCTCCAGACTGCACATATGCCTCAAATGGTACCATAGTTTGTAAACGGGATCTGGAGATATTTGAACGAGCTTTACAAGCGAGGAGGGCACCCCCTACCAGAACTTCAGGATCAACTAAGTCCAAAAAGAAAAAGTAAAGATCTACATGCTCCATGTTCTATCCGAGCTTCCATCAGGAGCATCCGGAACTAATGGACAGTTTGGGCGTCCGGAGTCCGCCCCTAGGGGGGGGGCACTGTCAGGGCACAGACCTTTTCACGGTCACATTCCCCAGCTGGTTCTGGGTAGAATCGAACCTGGGACTTCTTCGTTTTCAGGTCCGGCTCTTTGTCTCTGAGCCACTGCTCAGTTCTATCCTGTGTGCTGTCCATTGGAGCCTGGTTCTGAAACCTGTACTTCTGTGGACCAATCAGTGGCCAGTGCGGCCTATTTAAGCCAGCCCCTTCCCCTTTGCTAATTGCTGGTTCGTTGTCAGCTTTACCCTGTGAGAGAACCTTGAAACCTGAATACCCTGACCTGTTTGACCCGGATTGGACCTTGACTATTCTCTGCCGTCTCCTACACTTGACCCCTGCCTGCTTATCGGATTTGCTGTTGTCTCCTGCCCCTTGACCTTGGCTTGCTCTCACGGACTTCCTCTGATCTCCCCAACTCCTGACCCACGGCCTGTGACCCGGATTTGCCTTGTTTCCTGTTGGTCCCTTCTGGACTTACCTGCCTGTTCCTGCCTGATCAACGACTGTCTCCGGTCCTCTGCACCTGCCCTGTTTTCGTCAGCTGCACCAAGTCTGCCTACCGGTTCCCGGCACTGGTGCCTCCTTGTGCCGTCCCTCCTCTGTTTTAACTCCAGGGAGTGGTCTGCACAGGGTCGCAAAGGTGAGCCGCCCTCAGCATCTCGGCCTCGGTGAGTACTTACCTTAATGGTCCTGACACTGACACACGCTGCCAGCCAGGCAACTGACTACTATTATATTGCAGTAATAACATTTTTTTTTAAATGTTATCTACTGTGCCACCAAGATAGATGAGTGGTGAGTGGCACTGGGCACGGTGTACGCTGTACCCTGACACATGCTGCCAGCCAGGCAACTGACTACTATTATATTGCAGTAATAATTTTTTTTTAAATGTTATCTACTGTGCCACCAAGATAGATGAGTGGTGGGTGCGGCACTGGGCACAGTGTACGCTGTGATCCTGACACACACACGCTGCCTAGCAGGTAACTGCAATTAGATTACAAAGAAAAAAAAAAAGCAGACTGATATACTAGCCCTAAAAAGGGCTTTTTGGGGTGCTGTCCTTACAGCAGAGATCAGATGAGTCTTTCAGGACTGGAGTGGACACTGAAAACACTAGCCTATAGATTTCCCTATAAATTCAGCAGCAGCAACACTATCCCTCCTCTCACTGAGAATGCAGGTTCAGAATGAATCTAAAATGGATGCTGCCCGAGAGGTGGGAGGGTCAGGGAGGGAGGGTATGCTGCTGATTGGCTGGAATGTGTCTGCTGACTGAGGTAGAGGGTCAAAGTTTGCTCAATGTTAATTAATAGGAGGCGGATCGAACAGCGCATATGTTCACGCGCATCGGCGAACGCGCAAAAAACGTTGTGAATTATTCGCCGGCGAACAGTTCTGTACATCTCTAATGGGGGTTCCCATCGCCCTCCTCTCTCTCCCTCTCCCCTATCGTCATTAACAGGCCCCACCCCTGGGAGAAGATGCAATGGGTGCATGGAGGAGGGTAGGCGGAGCCTCCGCCGGCGGAATAACGTGTAGCCAGTCACCGGACGCATTGTAGGGACGCCAGGTGCTCCCCCAGTGAAGGCGCTCCCCCCTTCTTCGGCCAAGGACGGAACTTTTGACAGAACTTTTTCAACAGGGTTCCCCCTGACAGCTGAATGTAAACTGTGTGGGGTTCCCCCCAGGTCCATACCAGGCCCTTCAGGTCTAGTATGGATTCGGAGGGGACTCCCATGCCAAAATTAAGAAAAAATGGCATGGCCCCCCCAAAATCCACACCAGACCCACCCTTACCTGAGCATGCCGCCCAGCAGGTTAGGAAAGGGAGGGAAAAAAGTGAAGGCCCCCTCCTGAACCACATGCCCTCAACAGGGGGGGTTGGTGCTTTGGGAAAGGGGCCCCCACCCCAAAGCACCTTGTCCCCATGTTGATGAGGACAAAGGCCTCTACCTGACAACCCTAGCCGGTGGTTGTTGGGGCCTGCGGCCCCCAAATCCCGGCCCCCCTATGTGAATAAGTATCGAGTACATCGTACCCCTACCCATTCACCAAATAAGCAGCTCTGTCTTCTCTAGCCATCTCTTCTCCTAGCTGTCTCTTCTCCTTCCTGCCGTCTCCTCCTCGTCTTTTCCCGCTGTCTTCTCCTTCCCCGCCGTCATTTACCCACAAAAAAAATAAAAAAGCCGCTCTTGTTCTGTTGATGTCTTCATCTGTTTTGTTCTTGCCTGCTCTCTGCTGACTCTTTTATGGCCATGGGGCATGGCCATCCGATGACATCACCCAGAGAGCCCACCCCTTGCAGCTTGTTACACAGCGGTCAGCTTCTTAGCTTAGCAACCATCTATATACAGTGGGCTAGATTCAGAAAGAATTTACGCCGGCGTATCTATTAATACGCTGCGTAAATTCAAATCTGCGCCGGCGTATCTTCTTTCTGTATTCAGAAAGCAAGATATGCCGAAATTAGGCTAAGATCCGACTGGCGTAAGTCTCTTACGCCGTCGTATCTTAGGGTGCATTTTTACTCTGGCCACTAGGTGGCGCTGCCGTCGATTTCAGCATAAAATATGCAAATGAGCTGGATACGCCGATTCAGAAACGTACGTGCCCCCGGCTGATTTTTGTACGTCGTTTGTGTAAGGCATTTTCCGGCATAAGGTTACTCCTGCTATATGAGGCATAGCCTCATATAGCGTCGTTCCCACGTTGAATTTTGAAAATTTTACGTCGTTTGCATAAGTCGTTTGCGAATAGGGCTTTGCGTAAATTACGTTCACTTCGAAAGCATTGACTATTTGCGACGTGTTTTTTGGAGCATGCGCACTGGAATACGTTCACGGCCGGCGCATGCGCCGTTCGTGAGAAATGTCATTTACATGGGGGTCATGTTTTATTTACGTAAAACACGCTCACCTCTTGACCATTTGAGTTCGGTGCGCTTACGCTGGCAGATTTACGCTACGCCGCCCCAACTTACGGAGCAAGTGCTTTGTGAATACTGCACTTGCCCGTCTAAGTTGCGGAGGCATAGCATAAATAGGATACGCTACATCCGCACAAACTTGCGTCCTCCTACGTGAATCCAGCCCAGTGTGTTTTACAGTGCGAGAGAAAAAAAACATAAAACGCAAAATGCATGAAAACTGCATGCAAAACCGAATAAAAACCGCTGGTTTGCACTGAAAAATGCATCAAGCGCAGATGTAAACCTAGACTAACTGAAGAAGAGGTAGATTAGACATTAAGGGGCAGATCCACAAAGATCTGCCCCGGCGCATCGTATCTGAGATACGCTACGCCGTTGTACCTTACCTGGCTTTGGTTCGAATCCATAAAGATTTCGCATCATAAGTTACGGCGGCCCAAGAAACAGATATTTCCGGTAGGAGGGAGGAGTCTTGGAATGGCGCGGTCAGCGTGGAGGAGCAGCTAGATGGGCGCCCTCGCTCTCCAGCCCAGCTGATGCATAGGAGCCGGACCTCTCCCCCTCCCTGATAGACCGCCCCCCCTCCCTCTCCCCTGCCTGGAAATGCGGTCTTTGTGCCGAGTCCTCGCCCTCATCGTCTCGGTTTGGTCGGCTGGAGATCTCCCGGACGTCCGCGGTGCACGGAAGGTGCACGATCGGGTGCGCTGCGGCTTCTCTCCCTGAGCAGCGGCGGTGACGGGGGTGTGTGGTATCGCGAGAGCGGTACTCGGAGACAATACTACGCCACTCTGTGTAGAGTGTGGGGAGGATGCAGTGACGCGAATGGGGACCGGAGCCCCCCCCCTGACGCAACAGAAAGTTTATTTATTTATTTTTTTTTGTTTTTGGTATGGTGCCCTCCTAATTCTGCAGAGCTTGTGGGTTCCCATGCTGGGGATGTGTCTTGGGCAGTAGTGGGGTGGTCAGCGGCAAACTGTGCAGGTCACGCAAGCAGGTCAGAGGCAGATGAAAGGGAGACCTAACATTAGCAGCACCACGTTGTCTTGCAGCATAAGTAACCCACCCCACCAAAGCAAAGAAAAGATTGTGTCCGCATCCAGCCCTACAAATCCTTGTAACAGGAGGGTAAGATCCGAAACAAACAGCAGCAGTCCATATGTGGCATTTTTATTTCCTTTGAAAACTACCAGAACGGTGAGTAGTTCATATTCATCAGAATGGTGAGTACAAGGCTTTAATACGGACTAAGATCTAATAACTAAAGAAAGCGGTTTTTAAAGAGACACTGGTACTAGAGGGCCAACAGCCGGGACTGACACAGAGACACAGCAATAAGTAACATAAGAGATATATGCCTGTTAATGTTGTTTTCTGTACCTGTAATCATTTTGATTTGGTGGCCGCTTCCCCCGCTATCTCTCCCTCTCCCTCTCCTATTGCGAGGGATCATTAAGATACAGTGAGATCCGTTTTTTTTTTTTTTTTTTTTTTGGAGCATACGTGGAACTCCACGAGAAGACAGTAATGTTATACAGTTCTCATTGTATGTTACTGGTTACAGCATATATATGACCGAGTAGAGAACGGGGCTAAAAACGGATAAACATTTATGTAAGAAAGTTGTATACAGTATACAGTATAACTCAAAGCAGCAAATACTTTTCCTTTCTCTGTCTGTAAGCTGAATAAGTATCGATACATGTAGTATACACTCTCCACTGCCGTAAAACGGACATTTTATATAAAATACCGGTAAAGTGTCCAGGTACATCTCAGGTGCGGCGAGAAGGATACACACCCAGGGCTATTGTATGACAGATAGGGCTGAAGGATGGCCACTAGGGGAAAAGGAGCGAGAGGCGGGGCAATCCCAAAGGGTCCCCGCTTAAGTCAAAGTCCAGGCCCGATGTGTAAATTTGTGACACACGGGATAAATGGAGACAATCCACAAATAGAGAAAGTAATAACCACTAGAGGAACTCAAGCAGAAAAGGAAAAAAAGAAAAAAGAAGATAAAAAAAAAGGGACTGGTAGTACTTTGGCGGACGCAGGATCACTTTCAGAGTCACTATTAGAGACTATAACAGACCAAGACAGAGAAACAGACAAAGATAAAGAAATAGACCCCGAACAAAGAAACAAGGACGAAACGCAGGACATGACACTTTTGCCAACAAAAAGGGAAATGGAGGGAATGTTTGCTGCTTTAGAGAGATCACTTAAATCGCAAATGGAAAAAATGGAGAGAAATATGGGGCATATACTGGAAAGAGTTGAAGAAGTGGAGAAAAAAGTCGATTGTAATGCAACTTCAGTTAAAAAACTAGAGGATGAAATAAAAGCATTAAAAATAATCCAACGAGAACAGGCGTATAAATTAGAAGATCAAGAAAACAGAGATCGAAGGAAGAACATCAGAATACGCGGAATCCCAGAAACAACACAAGCTGAGGATCTCCCAGAAATAATAAGAAAAGTATGCAATCCAATATTAGACAGAGAAACAACTTCCCCACTAAAAATAGAACGCGCACATAGGATAAGGAGTTCGAGAGAGAGAGTACAAGATTATCCAAGGGACATTATTGTTAGATTTGAAAGTTGGGAAGAGAAAAACCAACTATGGAGAAAACTGAGAGGGAAGTCGCCATTGGAATATGATAAACATAATATCCAAATATACCAAGACCTATCACAAGAGACGTTAAAAAGGAGAAGAAGCTTAAAACCCCTGTTGGGAATCCTGCAGGAACATGATATACAATACAATTGGGGATTCCCGGCCTGCCTAATTGGCAGGAAAAATGGTATCTCTGCAAGACTGAGGTTCCTAGAGGAAGTTCCAGAATTTTGTCAGCGTCTAGATATACCAATACCAAAGAGAGATTAATAATGTTGAGGCGATGGGGGAGGGGGGGGAGGGGGGGGGCGGCGGGAGGGGGGGGGATAGGGAGATTCAAAGATAGTAAACAACGGAAGCGGGGCTGGTGAGGGGGGGCCCTGGAGAGTATTCCTTCCCCAGAGTTCCCATTTTTGGGGGATAGGAGACCGGGCCAAAAAGAATTCCACCTTAGCGAGAGGAGCAAAAGAGCGCCTAGAGCGCCAAACAGGAAAAGCTCCAAATGACCGAAGGGTCAAGGATCGATCAGAAGGGAGGGGGGGAGAGGGAGGGGATGAGAAAGCCCCATACAAAGATCACAGGGGCAAAGCAGGAGTGGCTGGGAGGGAGGGGAGGGAGAGGGGGTTCGGGTAGGAGAAGGGAGGGGAGGACTAGGAAAGGGGACGTAGATCTGTGTGTCATGCAACTGGAAAAAACAAAAGCATTGGAGAAAGATAGAAGGAAAAAAAAAAAAAGAAAGAAATGACAAACATAAATTTCTTAACATATAATGTAAGAGGCCTCAATTGCCCGGAAAAAAGGCATATGATATTAAGAGAGGTCGAAAGGTATTCAGCTGAAATAGTTTTTTTACAAGAGACCCATATAACATTGGATTCTAGTGTTAGACTGTATTCTCGGGCAGTTCCCACCTGGTACTATGGGGACTCCCCAAAGAAGAGAGCTAGGGGGGTCGCCATAGGAATAGGGAAGAACATCGCTTTCACGGTAGAAGACAGGAAGGTAGACCCGGAAGGCCGTTATTTGTTTTTAAAAGGAGTACTCCAAGGAAAAAGATACACGTTAGCAAACATATACTGCCCAAACAGCCAACCACACAAATACCTGAGGGGGATTTTGAATGCTTTAATGGATTTTAAATGTGGACATGTAATATTAGCAGGAGACCTCAACCTTTCAATGGACTACCAACTGGATAGCACGTCCGGGGCACAGAGGCGTAATATTAAACAGCTAAGAATACTAGGAAAAAAAATGCACAGCTGCTGTTTAATAGATCCTTGGAGAATTGCATACCCAAATAAAAGGGACTATACTTATTACTCCTCTGTGCATGGAACATATTCAAGACTGGACTATCTATTGGTAGACCACGAGTTACTAGAAGAGGTAGTTAAAATATCAATAGGAGTAACAACAATCTCAGACCATGCCCCTGTAACACTGACAATTAGATTTAAAGAGATAGAGCAAAGAAAAGGATCATGGAATTTAAATGAAGAACTTATAGAGGACAGCGAGGTAGATAACATAGTGAGAACTGACTTGGATCAATACTTTACTCTCAATAACACTCCCGAAGTAAGCGTAGCCACAGTTTGGGAGGCCCACAAGGCATACATCAGAGGGAAACTAATTTCGATAGGAGCAGGGAAAAAAAAGATAAGAAAACTAAATATGGAAAATTTAACAAATGAGCTATTTAAACTGGAGCAAACGCATAAAGAGCGAGGGGAAAGTGAAATATATCAAGAAATTGTTATAAAGAGGGCCCAGCTCAGAGACTTGATGAAGGTTGAAACAAGGGACATATTCAAAAACGTTAGAAAAGAGAGGTATAAATGGGGGAATAAACCAGGGAAATATTTAGCTAAAATATCCAGGGAAAAAAAAAAAAAAAATTACATAGAAAAAATAAAAAATCAAGACGGCCTAGTGAAATATAAGACGTCTGAAATCGCGGATTCTTTTCGGACCTATTACAGCTCATTATATTCAATAAGGCTCAACGAATCTCAAGAGCAGGAAAAAACTAGAAAAACGAAAATCAGGGAATACCTAAAAGAAGTGAAATTACCTAAAATCCCTCAAAAGGATATTGAATCATTAGAGGCTCCAATAACGCAAGATGAGATATATAGAGCTTTCCAGGAAACACCGAGTGGTAAGAGTCCAGGCCCTGATGGCCTGCCGATTAAATACTACAAAAAATTTAAAGAACTCCTGGTCCCAGAGATGTGTAACTATTTTAATAAAATAGGAGAGGAAGAGGAAATGAGAAAAGAATCCCTATTGGCAAATATCTCTATTATCCCTAAAACAGGAAAAGATGGAACTCTGTGCTCCAACTATCGACCAATAGCATTGCTAAATGCAGACCTGAAGGTATATGCGAAAATATTAGCAACTAGGATAAAGGGTTTAATGCCGCAATTAATAAACGCAGATCAGGCAGGCTTTGTAATAGGCAGAGAAGGGAGAGATAATAGCATAAGGACCCTGTTGGTGCTACAACACGATCCAAAAAAGAAACCCCCAGTCGTACTCATGTCGTTAGATGCTGAAAAAGCATTCGACAGAGTCGACTGGGGGTTTATGATGGAAACTCTACAGAACACAGGACTGGGACCAAGGTTTATGAAATGGGTAAAGAATTTATATAGTCACCCGACAGCAAGGGTGAAGGTCAATGGGAGTGTGTCGTCTGTATTCGAAATGAAAAATGGAACCAGACAGGGGTGCCCGCTCTCACCTCTCCTATATGTAATAGCTCTGGAACCTTTGTTAGCTAAAATCCGGGAAAACCCGGATATAGGGGGGGTGAGAGTGGGAGATGAAGAACATAAGCTGGCGGCGTACGCAGACGACATACTCCTATATCTGACCAAACCTAGGGTTTCCCTCCCTAATGTCATAAAGGAAATAAAAAGATATGGTGAACTCTCAAATTTTAAAATAAACCCGATTAAAACAGTAATTTTGAACTTGGGGATAGATAAAAAAGAAGCAGAAGAACTACAGAAAGATTTTCCATTTACATGGGAAAAAGAAGCTATAACATATTTAGGAATAAAAATTACATCAACACTTGAAAAACTTTACTCGGTTAACTTTGTCCCCTTAATTAACGACATTAATCAAGATCTGAAAAATCTAGCAAAAAAACGCATTTCTTGGATAGGTAAGATCAATGCGTTTAAAATGATGATATTACCGAAGATTACATACAAACTTCAAATGCTCCCAATTAAAATACCACAAAGTTTTTTTAAAGTAATCAAAACAGTAATCTTGAAATACATATGGGCAGGTAAAAAGGCTAGACTAAGCTATTCATTGTTGAGCATGAAAAAAAAAGGAGGGGGGTTGGGGCTCCCTGACATAAAAAGATATTATTTCGCAGTTAATTTAGCTAGGTTGATAGAATGGTCAAATACACACACAAAAAAAAAATGGGTACAAATGGAAGAAAAATTTAGTAGCACACAATTAAATAGAAATATATGGATACCACCAAAAATGAGGGAATTGGGCACAAATACACATAGTATAACAAAGAATGTATTTAGAGTGTGGGATATACTATTTAGACGGGAAAAATGGGAGTATAACTCCCCATTAATCCCATTAGTAGGCACAAATTTTTTTCCACCAGGTAATGGAACACGTTTTGGAAAGTTATTGGGGGAGAAAAAATTAAAAGACATTGTCACACGGGGAAAAATTAAATTAAGACAAGATATAAAGATAGGAGAAGGGGAACAAAGGATGAGTGAATGGGAGTATTTGCAGCTAAAACACTTTGTGAGCACACTAGCACAACCGATTAGGGAAGACAAGACACTACACCCAATAGAAAAAATATGCAATATGGACAAGCCCCTGAAACATGGTATATCAAAAGCATACGGGATACTAACGGAGCTCGAGACCCAGGATACACTTCCCTTCTTAGAAAAGTGGGAAAATGACTTGGGCAAAAAGATTGATAAAATACAAACGATAGGAGCAGTATACAACTATGCTTCGGATATTACCACCATAGAAGCAAACTATAAATGCATGGTTCGATGGCACTTGACTCCATCAAGAATGAGTAAGATTCACCCACATAACTCAGAGTTATGTTGGAGAGATTGTAAACAAAAAGGAACAAATATGCACATATGGTGGGACTGCCCGAGAATACAGGAATACTGGAAAGAAATCGTGGAATATACGGTAGAAATAACAGGAGAAAGGATTCCCTGTAGCCCGCTGACCTGTCTGTTTCACGGAACTGAAAAAAAAAAAAAACAATATGGAACAACTCTGGTCCCAGTATTGCTAAATGCAGCAAAGGCCCTGATCCCAAAAAATTGGTTACTTCCAAAGAGGCCATCAATTAAAGAGTGGATAGAAAGGATGGAATATATAGAAGAGATGGAGTATCTTGCCTGTAGAGAGACAGGAGGAGAGGACAAATACAGGGCGGTTTGGGAAAAATGGAAAGTGTTTAAATCTACAGAAAAGTTTGTCCGGGGAATGACAGAAGTAGATAGATGAGAAACCCAATAGAAGATTGCATGACACACAGATCCAGGGTGGGGGGGGGGAAGGGGGAAAAAAAAAAAAAAAAAAGGGGCTAGTTATGATATAATAGTAAGTAATGTCGTCAGACCTATGAAGCGGTAAAAGAATAATGAATGGCTCAAAAAAAACATCAAATCTCTAACCGTATAATAGAAAAGGAATCTAAATATATAATTAATATAAAGGAAAAAAAAAAAAAAAAAAAATTTAACTCCACGGATGATGCGAAGCCACAAGAGAGACGCTAAGGGCGGTCGAACCGTGAGCTTGTCCCACGATCATACGTGAGCAGAGTCTGACGTGAGGAAAAAAAAAAAAAAAAAAAAAAAAAAAAAAAAAATAAGTTACGGCGGCGTAGTGGCGTAACAGTGTGGAATTCAAGTTGTGTGGGTATGGGGCGTGTTTCATTTAAATGAATCGTGTCCCCACGGCGAATGAACTGCGCATGCGCCGTCCCTAAATTTCCCGCCGTGCATTGCGCGAAATGATGTCGCAAGGACGTCATTGTTTAGACTTGGACGTAAATTACGTCCATCCCGCGATTCACGGACGACTTACGCAAAAAAAACTTACTTAACATAGCAAGTCTAGCTATACGCCACGAAACAGCAGCTTTAACTATACGCCGGAAAAATGCGACTAGAGACGACGTAAAAGAATGCGACGGCTGCTCGTACGTTCGTGGATAGTCGGAAATAGCTAATTTGCATACTCGACGCGGAAAACAACAGGAACGCCACCCAGCGGACGCCGAAGAATTGCATCTTAGATCTGAAGGCGTACAAAGCCGTACGCCTGTCGGATCTAACCCAAATGCCGTCATATCTTCTTTTGAGGATTCAAAACAAAGATACGACGCGGGAAATTTGAAAGTACGCCGGCGTATCAGTAGATACGCCGGCGTACTCGCTTTGTGGATCTGCCCCTAAATGTGTATTTATGATGTATGAAATAAAGCCGATTTCTGATTTCATTAACCATGATGACTGACTATAGTAATCACCATCACATGCCACCATGAGCATCTCGGACACAACAGTGTTTACTGCTTTTTTGGTACATCACATCTATGGACCTAGGACTGGGGTTGCCAAGGTATTGAGATTGACCACTATCTACATGGAGATAGAGACATTGGGCCAGATTCTCAGCAGAGTTACGACGGTGTATCTCAGGAAACACCGTCGTATCTCTGGGCCAAATCCTCAAAAGAGATACGACGGAGTAACTGCTGTTACTCCGTCGTATCCCTGGTCCTAACTATGGAACTGATCCACAGAATCAGTTTCCCATAGTTAGGACGAAGATCCGAAATGTGTAATTGAATTACACTGTCGGATCTTAGGATGCAGTACCGCATCCGCCGCTGGGGGCATTTTGCGTCGAAATGCTGCCTCGGGTATGCAAATTAGGACTTACAGAGATCCACAAAGCTTTTCAGCTTCGTTTTTTCTCCGTAAGTTTTATTTTGCATACGCAAAATTAGGGCTGCTTTTACAAGGTGTAAACTGTTTACACCTTGTAAAAACAGACCTTTCTTGCTCGCGACGCGATTTTTTTTAAATTTAAAAAAAAAATTTGGCGCCGTATCTTTTTTTTTTACCCGACGCAACTTTATTGTCCCGTCGCAATCCACAAAGCCCGACGTAACGTAATTTCGCGCTATGCACTTCGGGAAAATGACGTCACGAGCATGCGCAGTACGGCCGGCGCGGGAGCGCGCCTCATTTAAATGGGAATCGCCCCCTGGAGAAGAGGAACGCCTTGCGCTGGCCGGATTTAAGTTACACCGCTCAAATTTTCTAGGTAAGTGCTTTGTGGATCGGGCACTTAGTTAGAGATTTTGCGGCGGTGTAACTTAAATGGAAAAAGTTACGTTGCGCCGGGTTTTTGAGGATTAGGCCCTCTGTTTTTTGGCCCGGGTATCTATGCGAGTGATTCCTAGAATCATTTTCGCATAGATACGGCCAAGATCCCACAGGTGTAAGTGACTTACACTGTCGGATCTTAAATGTAATTCGCCGCCGGCCGCTAGGTGGCGTGTACGTTCAGGTCTCATTTGTTTATGCAAATGAGCCTGATACGCCGATTCCCGAACAAATTCGCGTCGCATAGCTGTCGCTTACGTCGTTTGCGTAAGCGTAAGGTTACCCCTGCTATATGAGGGGTCGTCTTTTCCCGTCGGGTACATCGTTTTCCTAAGTCGTTCTTGAATACGACTTTACGTCAATGACGCACACGTCGGCGTCATTGACTTTTTTTCTGTCGAGAACTGGAGCATCCGCACTGGGCTATTTTAAGCCCGGCGCATGCGCAGTTCGATCGGCACGGGGCACGCTTAATTTAAATACAAGCCGTCCCCTTTGAATTATGCGGGGATACGCCGGGCCTTTTACACTACGCCGCCGCAAACTACGGAGCAAGTGCTTGAGGAATACGGCACTTGCTCCAGTAAGTTGCGGCGGCTTAGTGTAAATGGCTTACGCTACGCCCGCCGCAAAAGTACGAGAATCTGGCCCATTGTCCACATGACCAAGTAGAACTGTGCCATTCTACTCACATTTCATAATGTTCTAAACACCTTGCACAATACATTTACATTGTTTGAATTACTACATCATTATTAGGACTCTCCCATCTCTCCTCTTATTTCCTTTTTCTGGTGGATATCTTGGAGAATTTATTTCCTTTCCTTGTGTGCCTTTGCAAAAAACACAATAAAGAGACATTTGGTTATTGGACCCACTGATAATTGGGAGATCATATTATTAGATAAAAAAATATATATTGAGGAAATTAGTAGTAAATTATCTAATATACTGTAGATACATATAGCCAGATTCACGTACGGCGGCTTAAAGTTATGCGGGCGTAGCGTATGTAATTTATGTTACACCGCCGCAGGTTAGAGAGGCAAGTGCTGTATTCACAAAGCACTTGCGTCCTAAGTTACGGCGGCGTAGCGTAAATGTCCCGGCATAAGTGCGCCTAATTCAAATTGTGAAGAGGTGGGCGTGTTTTATGTAAATAAAGCATGACCCCACGTAAATGACGTTTTAAACGAACGGCGCATGCGCCGTCCGTGGACGTATCCCAGTGCGCATGAACCAAATTACGCTGGAAAGACTCATTTGTTTCGACGTGAATGTAAATTACGCCCAGCCCCATTCACGGACGACTTACGCAAATGACGTAAAAATTGAAAAATTTGACGCGGTTCTGACGTCCATACTTAACATTGGCTGCACCATCTTTTTGGTGGTTTATCTTTACGCCTGAAAACGCCTTACGTAAATAGCGTATCTTTACTGCGACGGCTGTGCGTACGTTCGTGAATAGGCGTATCTCACTGATTTACATATTCTAGGCGTAAAACAGCGTACACGCCCCTAGCGGCCAGCGTAAATAGACAGCTAAGATACAACGGCGTAGGAAGACTTACGCCACTCGTATCTTAGCAACATTTAAGCGTATCTCAGTTTGAGAATGCGCTTAAATATACGACTGCGCAGATTCAGAGTTATGACGGCGTATCTACTGATACGCCGTCGTATCTCTACCTGAATCTGGCTATACATATACATACAGTATATTTGGGTTTCAATCCTATTTAAATTTTGAAAAGGTTAATTGAGGGAACTAATTTTCAAATGATATAATGGAGGAATTGAATCTAGAAAAATTAAGGTCCTTCAGCCCTAAGGCCTCGTACACACGACCGAGTTTCTCGGCAAAAAACAGCAAGAAACTTGCTGGGAGATATTTTTTTGCCGAGGAAACCGGTCGTGTGTACATTTTCGTTGAGGAAACTGTCGAGAAACTCGACGAGCCAAAAAGAAAGCATGTTCTCTATTTCCTTGACTGAAATGGAGAAAATTGGCTTGTCGAGTTTCGACGGCTTCACAAGGAACTCGACGAGCAAAACGATGTGTTTCGCCCGTCGAGTTTCTCGGTCGTGTGTACAAGGCCTAAGGGTACCAGTCATTTATTTTCTGAACAAGGTCCATAAGAATCCTGTGAAACTCCAAGGGAGTCCCAGTGGCATATATTTTTAACTTCCAGGCTTGGCAAATATATTGACTGTTTCCTACAGCCAATTGTGACATAAACCTTGTCATATTTTAGAAATACAAAATATGTTATTAGTTCCATCACAGATTAAAGGGTCACTAAAGGAATTTTTTTTTGCTGAAATTACTGTTTACAGGGTATATAGACATAATAGTTAACTGATTCCTTTTAAAAATGATTAAAAATAGATAAAAAACAATCATATAATGTACCTACAGTTTAGTTTTGTTTTTGCTGTTGTTTCCTGGTTCTCTGATGTACAGAGCCAGAGAGCCAATAGAGGGCAGGGAAGGTTTTGCAAAACGAAACTGGATTGGTGCTGAGGGGTTTTGGACACACCCCTTGATTAGTCACCACAGTGAGAAATCTCCCAGTACTGTGGTGATCAGGAAACAGACAACCAGGAAGTGTCCAGAACAGAGAGGAATTACAGCAACATCAAAGCAAAAACTAACAATGAGGACATGAAACCAGGACTGCAGTAAGATAAAGGAAGCTATTTAGCTAAAAAAAAAATCCTTTAATGACCCTTTAAGTATATGTTGATAAATCATATTTTAGTGATAGCTAAAGTGTCATCTCTGTTTACAATTATATCACACACAGATGGTATACATGCGATTAGATTTTTTTTGTAGGAAAACACAATGAACTGGATCATATATAGTTAGTATTTACTGTAAACTGTCTCCAGTTTTCTATGACTTACAATCGTTTCGAGTTTTTGGATTACCTCCAGACTAAAGATATGGCAATGAGAGCTACCTTCCAGTATGGTCGTCTTGTTTCCTCTTCCCAAGTGGAGCATGTCATTTTGGTGCATCATGTCCTTCTCTGGGCAACCATTGTAAATTGTACTATTTGTACTAAAATAAAAAATATGCAACATACGTTTGCAAAATGTGATAATGAATTAAAGTGTTTGTTTACCAATGCCAAAAGTCTGCCAAGCAAAATAGGTGTGTTGGAAGCTCTGGTGCACAAGGAGAACTATGATTTAATTGGTATTGCTGAATCTTGGCTTTAATTTTCTCATGACTGGGCTATCAATAGTCCTGGCTATGCTCTCTTTCAGAAAGACAGGGTAAAATGGAGGGGTGGTGGTGGTGTCTGTCTCTATGTGAGAAGTGATCTCAAAGCGAGTGTTAAAGAGGATCTGGTTGATGGAGAGTGTGATGAGTCTGCCTTTTTTCCAATCAGTCTCTCAGTGTAAGCCAAGACTACACTGTTACTGCTAAATGAGAAAGTGAAAATTATAACCCGATGTAAGAATTCTAAAGAATATAGCAAGCTGAAGACAGCAGATCTACATGTAAAACTTATGTAGGGAGATTTCATCTCTGTGTATCATCTGAGACTGTTCACTAGAGATGAGCTTCATGTTCGAGTCGAACGTATGTTTGACTCGAACATCGTATGTTCGATCGTTCGTCGAAATACGAACAAAACGGGTCGTTCGCGCCAAATTCGAGTGACGCACCACGGCCCATAATTCACTGCGGCATTGCGCGCTGATGATTGGCCAAGCATGCTGTATGTCCCGCATGCTTGGCCAATCACAGTGCCGTCAGTAAAGAGAGCCGTAATTGGCCAAAGCCAGGGTGGCTTTAGCCAATTATGGCTCAGGGCTTTAGTACACGCCCCACACTATAAAATGCCGCCTGCAGGGCGGCCTCGTGTAGTGTGTTGCGGCACTGGTTGAGATCAGTCAGAGAGAGAGAGAGTGTCTTTTTTTTCTAGCTAGATAGAGCAGGCAGGCTAGTCAGTCAGTTAAATTTACAGTGTGTAGAGGATATATATACATCCCAGGTGTTGTACATATATTTATAAACTGTATAGTTTAGTTAGATTGGTTCTCCCTAATCTGTCAGGCAGTTGATTGTGCTAGCTGCAGTGTTCTCACGTGTTGTATTGCCAGTGTGCTCAGTGCACCTAAACCCACTTGCTGTATACTGCAAGTTTGCTCATTACTTTGCACCTAAACCTACTTGGTTTATATGATGTGTGCCGAGTCTCCCATGGACCCCCCCCCCACTTCAGGCATATGAATCCGGTTATGCTGGGAGTGCTGCCTAAATTGTTGGAGTCTGTCCCCCGTTCCTGCTGACGCCATTGACGCCATTACTGTGCATCTCCATTGACGGGGGCGGTTACCTGTGTCGTTGGTCGGGCGCTTTTGTGTCCTGTGTCCTGTGGGGGCTTGTGGCTGCCTGTCCTCCCCGCCCGGGGAGCTTCTGGGGACGGGGGAGAGAGCGGAGGAGACCCGGAGGTGGAGGCTTGGCTGCAGCAGGTGAGCTAAGCGCACGATTGGAGGACGGCGGTCAGCTGACCAGACCACGTGATCGGCCCTGTCAGTCCCGGCGTAGCTCAGCGTTCCTCGGCTGTAGGAGCCACGGGAGATAACCAGGGGGTTCCCCCCACTCCCCCACGTTGAACCTGCTTAACAAAGAGGATACAGTCCCCCCTGTCTCGGTGTACTACAAGAGAAGGAGAAGGAGAGGGGAGAGGATATGATATTTGACTAAATGGGAAGGAACGGTGTTCTTTTTTTATAAATTAAACCCACAGCCCTGCAGTTTGATCTGTCTAAAGGGGGAGAAGCCGTGGAGAAACCTTATAAAGCATCACAAAAGTGAGTAAATCTCGCACGACAGTGGCGATTGGTTGCATTGTGCCCTGAGCTGAGCTGATCTGTGGTACGCTATATTATGCATTGATGTATGGACTGGTTATATGCCTAATGAATTAACTGTGCTGTGCTGTGCATTGATGTATGGACTGGCTACATGCCTAATGAATTAACTGCTCAATGAAGTGAAGTGAGAATATGCACATTGCACATTGCACCAAGGATAACTAGAATTTCTCCACTCTACACTTGTGATGCAGGGTTATTGATCTACTATTTACTACCCACGGCCACTGGTGCACTGCCGGTGTGATACCCTGCTTTTGGACTTGTTGTCTAGCATTAAGACACGGCGCTATTAATTTGCTCCCCTTT
This sequence comes from Rana temporaria, assembly GCF_905171775.1. Lineage (NCBI taxonomy): Eukaryota > Metazoa > Chordata > Amphibia > Anura > Ranidae > Rana > Rana temporaria. Next base: position 82,335,175 of record NC_053500.1, on the reverse strand, counting down.
ACTTATGGTGGCTCTACATGAGATGGTTGACTCTTGATCCTGAGATAGAGTTTTAGTAGAGGATAGAGAAAAACTTATTTTTTTATTTTTTTTGTTTGGGATTTTTTTTTTTTTTTGCTTTTGCCCATTCTCTCTAATTTTTTCTCGCGGTATTGTTCGTTCCAAGCCTTCCTGGCCTGCCCCCGGATATAAAGGATATAAAGGATATACTGGTTTCTATATGACTATAAATCGCTTATCAGGATCAATTAGAGATTGAGCATTAGTGGTAAATTCACTCTTAATCTACCTTTAAACAGAAGTTTTTTATTAATAATGTCTGGGCCGCAAACATTAAGATCAGCAAAGGACAAGGTGGGGGTAGCTGCTGCGGCAGCAGCCAAATTAGAAAAATTTGTCCTTTCAACAGAGCAAACCCCAAGTAAAAATGGCTCAATACCCCAGGCCTCTGCCAAAATAAACACAGACAGACGAAGTCAAGGTCAAACAGCGGCAGCGGCAGCAAGTAAAACTTATGTTAATAAGAATACAGCTGCTGCAGTTATGGACCCAAAAGTAATCCCTATGTCAGAAGATGCTCCCACAATAAAAGATGTATTCTTAGTGGTGAATGAATGTAAAAAGGCACTGGGAGAACTGTGTGATCAAATGAAAGGCGTTAAGGAGGAACTGGTCTCAGTGAGACAGGAGTTACGAAAAACCAACGAAAGGATATCAGAGGCGGAGGGGAGGATTTCACAAATAGAGGACGAAATGCACCCTGTCAAACAAGATGTTAAGAAAATGAAGTCCCAAGTGGATATACTTGAAGAAAAAATGGACGAAATAGAAAATAGACTCCGGAAGGATATTGTTAGGCTGGTGGGACTACCGGAGAGATGTGAGCGGGCTAGACCAATAGAATTCTTGGAAAATTGGTTTGTAAAATTATTTGGTAAAGAAAGCTTCTCACAAGCATTTAAAATAGAAAGAGCGCATAGAGTCCCCTTTAAGCCTCCCCCCACCGGGGGGCGCCCAAGATCAATGTTACTGAAATTTTTAAATTATCGTGACAAAGAGGCCTTATTGAGAAAGAGTAGAGAAATGGGAGAGGTTTTTTTTGAAGGCTCTAAAGTCTCATTTTATCCTGATTTTTCCCCCCAGTTACAGAAGAGGAGAGCGGGTTTTTTGGAGATTAAACGGAGAATGCAGAAGGCTAAACTTTCATACGCTTTATTATACCCAGCGCGGCTACGGGTGGTTGCGCTGGGTACGACATTATTTTTTGATAAACCTGAAGATGCAGCATTATGGATGGAGAGGGAAAGGGACCAATTATCAACAGGGGGTGGAGGAGACACTTAAATTGCAATTAAGGGAAGGGGGGGGGAGTTAGGAGTGAGGGGATTAATTTGTAATTTGTAAAAATAATGGGGGGGGGTGGGAGGAAGGGCATACACCTAAATGAGTGAGAGGAATTGGTCAAGAGTGGAACAGAGATAGAGGGGGTGTGAATGGTGAGGGGAGGGAGGGGTGGGGGGAGGAGAGGGGGGGGAGTGAATGAGGGTGTGTCAAAAGAGGTTAGGATGGTGTGGGAAACGGCCATAGGAAACACCCTAGGGGAACACCTGGGTAGGTGCAGAGGGGGGGAGGAGGGAGGGAGGGGAGGGGGGGAGGAAGGGTGGGAGGGGAAGGGTAGATAAGCACATGACACACAGGAAAGAATTGCTCACTGCAATAAGTAAAATATATGTAAAACACGAATCAAAGAAGAGTATAGAAAGTAATGATAATGCACAAAGGAATGGGAAAATGGGAAAATGGCAAAGTAATGCACAAGGGGTACAAATTTTTTATGGGAAAATAAAGTTTGAAAACCTATATGGAAATAACACTGAATAGCATATACATTTTTTGGGGATGCTGGATTATAAGTTCTAATAGACACGGTAATGGGGAAATTGGCGAGGATCACTCACAAACAAAGAAAATTAGGGTAAAGAATAGTTATATAATTATGTTTTGGGATTGGTACCCCCGACCCTTTATGGTATATCTTTGGTTGCTAAATGCAAAGTAAAGCGTTAAACTTAAGCTCATGGAACGTTAGGGGCCTGGGAACCGCAGCTAAAAGAGCTGCGGTCTTTGCCACGATGGAAAAACATGGGATAGAGCTGATGTGTCTGCAGGAAACACATTTAATGAAGAATACAAGTTATTTATTACAGAGTAAAAAATACCCCACCCAGTACCACTCAGTATATTCCACATATTCTAGAGGAGTGAGTATTTTGGTGAGAGCTGGAGTGAGATTTTCCTGCAGACAGATCAGCATAGACGAGTGTGGTCAATTTATTTTCTTGCATTGTACAATTGACAATAAAATGTATGTAATAGCAAATATTTATGTCCCTCCACCCTTTAAAATAGATATTATGCTCAGATTAAATGAATTTATACTGGGAAAGGAAGAGATACCGGTGTTGGTAGTAGGAGATTTTAACGAGGTCTTGGACCAAGGGGTTGATAGGTTTCCCACACCGTTGGGCCTAGACCTCATGAAGAATAGCCGCCTGGGTCAATTTATGGAAGAAGTTGGTTTAATAGATTTGTGGAGAGTGAGGAACCCGGGGATTCAACAATATTCTTGTTATTCAAGTGCGCACTCTACACTCTCTAGGATTGATATGGCCCTGGGAAATCATAAAGCATTACAGACTGTGGGAAAAGTAATATATTTGCCAAGAGGAGTGTCTGATCACTCTCCTATGGTTTTAACCCTAAATCTAGGCGGACAAAAAACTCAGAGAGATTGGAAAATCAATGCATACTGGTGTGAGTTAATAAAGAAGTCGGAAGAGGTTCTGCCTAAACTAAAGGAATTTGTAGATATTAATGAAGGCACCACGGGCACCGGGATATTATGGGACACCCTGAAGGCGTACCTTCGAGGTGTCTTGATCCAGCAGGTGGCAAAATTTAATAAAAAAGCCAGAGAGGCGGAGGAAAAATCCCGTAGAGAGGTGCTAGAGGCAGAAAATAATTATGTGGGGGACCCAACGCCGAAGGGGAGGAAAATATGGCTTGAAAAACAACAAGCATATAAGTCGGTAATTACAAGGGAAGTAGAGACTAGACGACTTTTCCTGCGACAAGCTTCGTTTGCAGATGGTGAAAGTGTTGGAAGGATGTTGGCGCAGGTGGTAAAGTCTAATTCTTCCCCCTCCGGCGTTCGGTCCATCAGATCAATAAGTGGCGCGATAACATCAGACACCTCAGAAATAGTGCAGACCTTCTGGGCATACTATCAAAAACTGTATACTACACAGAAGGGGGGAATGGAGAAAGAAATGGAGGATTTCCTGGAGAGACTAGAAATCCCGTTTATAACACAATCAGAAAGGGAAGAATTAGAAACCCCAATAACACTTGGGGAAATACAGCTGGCAGTAGCAGGTATGGCGAATCAAAAATCGCCAGGACCAGATGGGCTCCCGGTGGAAATATACAAATATTATGGAGATATATTGTTACCTGAGCTCATAAAAACATTAAATGGAGCGGCTATAGAAGGTAAACTCCCTGCCTCAATGCTGGATGCAACTGTTATAATCATACCAAAAGATGGGAAAGATCCTCTGGATCCTGCGGCATATAGACCTATATCCCTTTTGTGCTCTGACGCTAAAATAATAGCCAAGGTCTTGGCAACAAGGCTTAATAGGGTTATTTCAAAACGAATTCACCCAGACCAGACGGGATTTATAGCTAATAGATCTACCAGTATGAACATCAGAAGGACATTTCTAAACCTACAAACCCCAACACAGAATGAGGGAACAAGGGCCGTATTGTCACTGGATGTGACCAAAGCCTTCGACAGCGTAGAATGGGGGTATATATGGAGGGTGTTGGATAAATTTGGGTTTGGCCCGATATTCTCGGGGTGGATAAAAATGCTCTATGACAACCCTAGTGCCAAGTTAAAAATAAATAATGAATTCTCAAAAAAAAATTGTCCTCGAGAGGGGGACGAGACAGGGGTGCCCTTTGTCACCCCTGCTCTTCGCCCTAGCAATGGAACCTTTGGCAATCGCTATAAGGTCAAACATCGAGATATCCGGATTCCAGAGAACGACGGGAGATGAAAAAATTGCGCTTTATGCCGACGACATCCTGCTCTTCCTGGGAGACACGGAACAATCCCTGACAAAAGCAATGAGCCTGGTGGAGGAGTTCGGGAGTTTTTCGGGATTAGAAATAAACTGGGGGAAATCCGAGCTACTGCCGATAGATCCACTCGGAGAAACGGCGATACGGGGATTGCCACAGTTAACGGTAGTGGATACAATGAGATATCTGGGGATATTGGTGACGAAAAATCCCAATCAATATATTAATAAAAATCTCATCCCCCTACTTGCTAAGTTCAAACAAAAAATCTACATTTGGAAACGTCTCCATCTGTCAGTTGCGGGTAGATGTAGTTTAATCAAGATGATTTGGCAACCACAACTCCTATATATAATGCACAACTCCCCAGTATGGATCTGTAAAAAATGGTTCAATAAAATCGAATCTCTCTTCAGAGAGCTAATATGGAAAGGGGGACAGGCCAGGATACGTCTTTGCACATTGCAACTCCCGGTGGGGGAGGGAGGACTTGCAGTACCCCAACCCGAGATTTATTATTTATCTGCACAACTGCAACAAATAGGGGGAGGTAATATTCCAGGAGGAGGTACCCCCAACGGGACGATAATGATGAATGGGGTTTCCCATGACACTATTTTTGAAGCACTAGAGGCTGATTCCTTTAGTCATAGGAACCCAACAATAAAAATGATAACTAAAATATGGAAAATGGTTAAAAAACTAATGGGATATACCGGGTTTTCTGAATACTCCCCACTGTGGAATAATACTAAATTGAAGGAAATCCTCCAGATAGGAAAGGTCAGAGAATGGGAAATAAATGGCATTAAAAGATTGAAACAACTGTATAAAGAGGATAAATATAGGAAATTTCAGGATTTAAGAGAGGAATTTAAGATACCACAATATTCATTTTTTACTTATATACAGGTGGGGCATGCCCTTGAAGCCCAATTCAGGACACAAACCCTAGTGTGGTGTGAAATGCCCCTTTTCCAAAATTTAGGCAAGGTAGGACCAACTAAGGGACTTATCTCTGAATTATATAAACAGATAGGTAAAAAGGCTAATATGGGCTTGCATCTCCTAAAAATAAAAGAGAAATGGGAGGAGGACTTGGGGGAAGTGACACAGGATCAGTGGCGGAGGGTCTTGGAGATGGGACCGAAGGTTTCGGTCTCACCCCCACAAAGGGTCTCCCACCTGATGCTGGTAAATCAAGCTTATTATACACCCAAACGTCTGTTCAACTTTGGAAGAAGAACAGATGACAAATGTCCTAGATGCCAGGGGACTGGAGACCTAGTACACATGGTGTGGCGATGCCCAAAGTTGTTTTGATATTGGGAGGGAGTGATAAATGTCTTGGGGGAGACATTTGGTGAAGCCACACTATGTGTACTGGGATATAGGAGGGAACAGAAGGAGAAGAAAATCACTACAGTCGCATTATTGAGATGCTTGTTCCAAGCCAGAAAATTAATAATGACAAGATGGCAGGCGATAACACCCCCGGCAATAAGAGAATGGATTGGAGCAGTAAACGAGACGATCTGTAAAGAAAGGGCAGTTTATACAAAAAGAGGTAACCTTAAGGAGTTTGAGGAGATGTGGAGGCCTTGGTTGGAAGGGAAGGGCCCGCCCCTCTAGTGGGTAAGAATTATAGCTGGGGTGAAGTAGAATTAAAAATAGCACCCTAAAATAAAGACATATGTGTGCCAACTCAGGAAAAACTAGGATTGGGCTGGCCCTGAAACCTCACCGGGGGAGAGAGGAGAACGGATGGACGGACCAGTTATATAAAACTAAGGGTGAAGAGATTAAGTACTAACCACACCGTGAATAGGTATAAGAATAGTTCCCCTGATCAGTAGATGTGATATGAGCATTTTTTCTTTTTTTTTCTCTCTTTTTTTTTTTCCCCCTTCTCTCTTTTCTCTTGGATGTTGTTTTTCCTTCCTTTTATATAAACAAGATAACCAATGTGTACTTACCATTTATATTATCTGTATTTTAGATTAAGATTAAGATACATATAAGGAATGATGTTGGTTCCTGAAATTTTTTATGAATGATTTGTTTAATAATCAAATGTGAACAAGAAAAAAGACAAATAAAGAATGAAAATTAAAAAAAAAAAAAAAACCTACTTGGTTTATAGTGCAAGTGTGCTAATTACTTTGGGCCAGATCCACATAGGGAATACGCCGGCGTATCTACTGATACGCCGGCTTACTTTCAAATTACCTGCGTCGTATCTTTAGTTTGAATCCTCAAACCAAGATACGACGGCTTCTGGGTTCGATCCGACAGGCGTACGGCTTTGTACGCCTTCGGATCGTAGGTGCAATACTTCGCCGCCCACTGGGTGGAGTTCGCGTCGTTTTCAGCGTCGGGTATGCAAATGAGCTTTTCCGACGATCCACGAACGTATGCGTGGCCGTCGCATTCTCTTACGTCGTCTCTAGTCGGCTTTTTCCGGCGTATAGTTAAAGCTGCTATTTTGCGGCGTATAGATAGACTTGCCATGTTAAAGTATGGCCGTCGTTCCCGCGTCGAAATTTTAATTTTTTTTTTGCGCAAGTCGTCCGTGAATAGGGATGGACGTAAGTCACGTCTAAGTTCAAAAAGCGACGTCATTTCACGCAAAGCACGGCGGGAAATTTCTAAATGGAGCATGCGCAGTTCAATCGGCGGGGGGGACGCGCTTCATTTAAATGAATCACGCCCCCTACCCGCCGATTTGAATTCCGCCGCCAGAAATACACTATGCCGCTGTAACTTACGGCGCAAAATCTTTGAGGATTTGAAAGTACGCCAGGTAAGGTACGGCGGCGTAGCGTATCTCTGATACGCGGCGCAAGTGTAATTGTCTGTGGATCTGGCCCTATGCACCTAAACCCATTTGTTGTATACTGCAAGTGTGCTCATTACTTTGCACATAAACCCACTTGGTGTGTAGTGCAAGTGTGCTAATTACTTTGGGCCAGATCCTCAAAAGGGATACGCCGGCGTAACTGATTCCCATTTAAATGCCTAATTTAAATGGGAATCGCCCCCATGAAATAAGGAACGCCTTGCGCCGGCGGAATTTAAGTTACACAGCCAAAAATTTCTAGGTAAGTGCTTTGTGGATCGGGCACTTAGGTAGAAATTTTAAGGCAGTGTAACTTAAATTGGGAAAATTTACGTTACGCCGGATCTTTGTGGATTACCCCCTTTGCACCTAAACCCATTTGTTGTATACTGCAAGTGTGCTCATTACTTTGCACATAAACCCACTTGGTGTGTAGTGCAAGTGTGCAAATTACTTTGCACATAAACCCACTTGGTGTATAGTGCAAGTGTGCTAATTACTTTGCACCTAAACCCACTTGGTTTATAGTGCAAGTGTGCTAATTACTTTGGGCCAGATCCACAAATATCCTGCGTAACTTAAATCTTCCGATTTAAGTTACACCGCCGCAAAATTTCTACCTAAGTGCCCGATCCACAAAGCACTTACCTTGAAATTTGCGGCGGTGTAACTTAAATGTGTCCGGCGCAAGGCGTGCCGAATCTAATGGGGCGAGTCCCATTTAAATTAGGCGCGCTCCCGCGCCGGACGTACTGCGCATGCTCCGTCGGGTAACTTACCCGACGTGCATTGCGCTAACAGACGTCGCTCCGACGTCATTTGCTTAGACGTTAACGTAAATGGCGTCAAGCGCCATTCACGGACGTCTTACGCAAACGACGTAGAGTTTAAAATTTCGATGCGGGAACGACGGCCATACTTAATAGGGCTTAGTCAAATAGGACTTAGCCCTATTTTTACACGGCGTAACTCATTTAAATTAGGCGCGCTCCCGCGCCGGCCGTACTGCGCATGCTTGTGACATCATTTTCCCAACGTGCATAGCGCGAAATTACGTTAGGCCGAGCTTTGTGGATCGCGACGGGTCAATAAAGTTGCGTCGGGAAAAAAAAAGGATATGGCGAAAAAAAAAAAATTAAAACAAAAAAAAAACGCGTCGCTGAACAGAAGGGTCTGCTTTTACAAGGTGTAAACAGTTTACACTTTGTAAAAGCAGCCCTAATTTTACGATTGCAAACTAAAACTTACGGAGAAAAAACGAAGCTGAAAAGCTTCGTGGATCTCCGTAAGTGCTAATTTGCATACCCGAGGCGGCATTTCGACGCGAAATGCCCCCAGCGGCGGATGCGGTACTGCATCCTAAGATCCGGCAGTGTAAGTCCCTTACACATGTCGGATCTTGGGCCAGATTCACAAATAGATACGACGGGGTATCTCGAGATACGCGGCGTAAGTGTAGATGTGCGCCGTCGTATCTATGCGCCGTACCCACAGAAGCGTATACACGCGAAATTAGGCTTCACCCGTCCAACGCAACTGTCCTCCGCCGGCGAAACTTAGGTGCATATTTAGGCTAGGCGTATTCTTCGTTCCCATTGATTTGCTATTCAATTATGCAAATGAGGGAGAAATGCCGATTCACATGCGTACGATTGTCCAACGTAGGCTACGCGCGGTGCGCGTAAGCTGCTCTCCCGATCTAAAGTTACCCTTCATAAAAGCAGGGGTAACTTTGCAACGGACTTGCACAGGTCAGCTGGAGAGCAGCAACAGCAGCAGCGTGACAGAGGAGCTGAGCAACAACACTTGCAGGACAACACATCTGTGTGCCAACATGTCAGGGGCAACCGTGGTCATAGTACTACGGCGTCTACAAGCACGCAGGAGGAGGGCACAGGAGAGGGTACCCCGAGATCGCATGGACCTCTTTGGCATGGTTGAATCGGAGAAGTTTCGCTTGTTGAGATTTGACACTGAAGCCATCATGGAAATAGTATGATCCCTGCAGGATGACCTCACCAGCCCAACACATCGATCACAAGCAGTGCCGCCACTGCTCAAGGTCATGGCAACCCTGCATTTTTTAGCCAGTGGATCATTTCAAAGAACCAGTGGAAATTTGGCTGGGATGTCCCAATCCACAATGAGTAGGTGCGTGCACCAAGTTGTACCAGCTATCCTGAGACACATGTCCCACCACATTGTGAGACCCACCCAGGAGGTCCAGCAGGCGAAGGCAAGAACCGATTTCTATAAAATAGCCAGATTTCCACACACTGTGGGGGCCATTGATTGTTCTCATGTGGCACTCCAGCCCCCCCCCCCCGTGACGCTGAGCATATGTACCGTAACAGGAAGAATTGGCATTCCATTAATGTACAAGTAATAACCGATGCTCAAGGCCTCATATGGCACGTCTGTGCTAAACACCCCGGGGCCACCCATGACAGCTTTATCTACCGGCAAAGCGACATCCCAAGACAATTTGAAGAGAACGTGTATGGGGACAGCTGGCTGGTTGGTGAATGACATGGGAGTCAGGCATGACTGTCCCCCCCATGATGCAGACATCACGAGGGGCACATGCATGACTAACATCCTCCTGTCTTTTCCCTTCCAGGTGACTCTGGATATGCCCTGGGACCCCATCTAATGACCCCATTCCGGAACCCACAAACACCAGGAGAAAGAAGCTACAACGAGGCACATATACGTACCCGGGGAGTGGTGGAGCGCACGTTTGGCCTCCTGAAGTCACGGTTCCGATGCCTAGATAGGTCTGGGGGTACACTGTTGTATGCCCCAGATTATCGGTGCATGTTGCATTCTGCACAATTTCGCCATGAGAAGGGGCCTGCAGGTTGAACTCCGTCATGACCTGAGCCCCGAACCAGACATTCCCCCCCCAACTGAGGGACCCCCGTCTGCTGAGGGAATAGCAGTCAGGAGATGCCTCGGGGAAGGCTTATTTTCACGTGCAACACGCACATGAAACATGTCACAATGAGAATGCACGCATGCACACCACTGTGGTCCCTAACACACCCCCCCAAACCACAATAAATTGGATTAGACCGAAGTACACCTTGCGGTACTTGGGAGCAGCAACGCCACGTCAAGGCTTCAATTATGTTGCTGTATATTTTTCATAAAATAATTTCCTAAAAATCTATCCCGAATAATAATAAAATAAATACAACTGCAATCGAGTATCATAATAACATAATATCACTCATATCATAAGTATCATAACAAATTAATAAGACTCATTTCATGAGTATCAGTTAAGAAAAACAAATCATATCGAGTATAAAAAGAAAATAATCTAACTGGCACTCATCTGGCCCGACGTGGACTACGCCTAGTGCCAAGGCTCCGTGCCCTCTGTTCCCTGGGGGCAGCCGCGGGTGGGGGGGGGGTGGGTCATTGGGAGGAGGAACATCCCCCGGTCTCTCCCTGGCTGCCTGGATACCCTCTAAAGCCAGGGCTATGCGGGTGAGGACCGCAGTGGTCTGATTCCCCACCGCCTCAATGGCTGCTGTATTGGCCTGTATGGCCACTCCCAGGCTCCTGACCTCTGCAACAAGGCCTGAATTTGTGTCATCCAGGTCCCTAACGCAGGTCACCAACGCAGTGCTGTTGGCACTGACCTCCTGCACATTTTCGGTCATGGCGGCAGTGAAAGCAGCCTGGGTCTGCTGCATGGAGGCCAGGCTGGTTGCCACCTGGCGCATATCACATGCCACAGAACCCACATGGTGGGTCTGCCTGGCCAGGTCCATTGCCAAAGTGGCTTCTAATGCGTCAGGATCACCCTTGTCTTCCTAGTTGCCTTCCTGGGTGCAGGTGAGGCTTGTGGACGACAGTATGGGGAGGCCCCTGAGGGCACTTCCCTTAGGGAGGATGGGCTTCCCAAAAGGGTGGAGGCCCTTGGGGGGCTTCCCAAAAGGGTGGAGGCCCTTGGGGGGGATCCCACATTTGAGGGCCTTGGGGGGGTTCCCATGAAGTTGGAGTCCCTTGGGGGGGGTATCCCCTATGGAGGTGGAGGTATGGGAGGGTCCAGCGACGGTGGTCTCATTCCCCAGATAAATGCCATCATCCAGGTGCCCGTGCTCCTCCTCCACTTCCTCTAATGGAGAGGTGTGGACACTGGTATCCTGGGATGGGGTTGGTTGCCCAGCAGCCGAGGATGGGCCCGCTTCATCCTGCACATCTGTGGATGACACAAAACATTCACATGTTGGTGGACCCACACACTTGTCACATATTCACTCCCCCCCCACATGCTAGACACCAGATAAAAGATAAAACACACTCACCTGTCCTCAAGGGCTGATCAAAAGACTGAAAGCCCTCCAGGCCCTCCACCTGCTCCTTCTCCAGGCACCTGGCAATGACCTGCTCATCAGGTGTCAGGCTGATCTTCAGGGCTGGTCCACCTCCGGTGCCCCTTCTGTGTTTATTGATCTTGGCCACCTTCTCCTTCACAAGACGCCGCAGGTCGTTGATCTTCTTGGCTATCTTGTTTGGGGTCCGGTCGGCATAGCCAAGGGCACTCACCTCCGCTGCAATCTGTGCCAATATTTGATCCTTACGGACCTTGCTGGTCGAGCCACTTTCCTTGCCGTGGAGGTACTTATTATACCTTGTCATGGCATCAATAATGACCGCCTTCTCCTCATTATGAAAGTTTTTATCCCTCCTATCTTTAGATGCAGCTTCAGACATGTTTTTTGATAAGAACAAGGCAAAAGTAGCCACACCAAACGACCAAAACCAGCAGGTGTACTTTTGCACTTGACCGGCGCATGTCTGGGCGGATTTATGCCCTGGGCGGAAACGGTGGGCTGGGTTATCGTGGGGGGAATACGATAGGCGAATTGGCGCGCATGCGCAGTGGGACGCGGGGCATGCGATCACGTGACGGCGCATGCGCCGTTCGTTCGGACCTTAATTTGCATGGGGTCACGCTTCATTTAAATGGATCACGCCCACCTCCTTCCCACTTTGAATTACGTCGGGTTACGCCGTCTAAATTAAGTTACGATGGCGCATCACAGCGCGCATTTGCTTGCTGAATAGGCTGCTTGCCTCTCTAAGTTTCGACGGTGTAGTGTATCTGCGTTGCGCTACGCCCGCCTAATGATGCGTCGAGGTACGTGAATCTGGGCCCTTCTGTCTATCTCTTGGAAACTGATTCTGTGGATCAGTTCCAAAGATAGAAACAGGGGGCCAAATCCACAGAAAAGCTGTCTAACTTAACTTTTCAGAGTTAAGTTACACGGCCGCAATTCTCCGAATTTAGGTAGCGATCCTCAAAGCACTTACCCGGAAAATTGCGGCAGTGCAACTTAACTCCGTGCATCCTAAGGCGTTCCTAATTAAAATGGGCGACTGCGCATGCGTGTGACGTCATTTTTCCCGACGGGCAGCGCGCGAACGTAATTTACGCCGGGCTTTGTGGATTGCGACGGGACAATAAAGTTGCGACGGGTTAAAAAAAAGTTACGCGCCGGAAAAAAAAAATCAAAATTTAAAAAAAAACACGGCGATCGAAAAAAAGGTCTGGTTTTACATGATGTTCTAACTTTACACATTGTAAAACCAGCCCTAATTTTGTAAATCGTAACTTACGCAGAAAACACAAAGCTTAAAAGCTTTGTGGATCTGCTTAAGTACTCATTTGCATACGCTAGGCGGCATTTCGACTGCATCTTAAGATCTGAGGGCCAAATTCTCAAAAACCTGTGTAAATTTAGGATTATCTAACTTATGTCATTTAGGTTACGGCGCCCTAAGTTGGTGTCGTAAGTACCGTGGGCCAGATCCTCAGCCAGCGGTGCAAATTTAGTTTGTCCTAACTTATGTCATTTAAGTTACGTTGCCCTAAGTTGGTGTCGTAAGTGCCGTATCCACAGCGCATTTGCGTCTAAATGTGCGCCAGTGTAACTTAAATTCAGAGGCGTAAGGCGGGGTTTTTGCAAGTGGGAAGGAAGTGGGCGTGCTTCATTGTAATGAGCCGTGACCCCATGCAAATGAGGCGCCGGCCATACTGCGCATGCGCGCACGAATCGGGACCTCACTGGGCATGTGCAGAACTGGTCTCGGCGCAATCAGTGAGATAGGTAAAAGGCCAAGTGTACTTAGTTTGAGGATCGCCCTGTGTCTAAAAAGCACCACACACACACACTTCCCTTGCAAAAGTATATCCCATTGTTCCCCTTCCATGAGCAATTTGCTTCTGCTCTGTTTGTTTGTGTGTTGGTAAGTTGTGTTTGTGAGAAAAGTGTTTGAGGAGTTGGAGAGTCTAGTTGTTGTTTGTTTTTGAGAAGTGTCTTTATTTATTTTGTTTGTTATTGTTTTTGCTGATTGTTTTTTGGTGATTGTTTTTTGGTGTTTGTTTTTTGGTGTTTGTTTTTTGGTTGTTTGTTGGTGCGTGTTTGTTTTTGAATTACTATTAGCTGTGTCCTTGTGTGTTTAGATTTTGGTTAGTTTTTTGTGGTATATAATTTTGTCTGGTTTTTGGGTGTGTATTGTAGATTGATTGTCGGGTGTGTTTGTTGTTGCTGGGTGGTGTATGTGATGCCCCCCCAAACGCAGGAAGCTTAATTTCACCCTGGGAGAGAAGCAAATTCTTGCTCGGGGCATTGTGAAATATGGGCGATTTCTGCATGGCCCTGAGAGCCAGAACACCACCCCGGCCAGGAGGAGGCAGCTTATTAAAAAAATCACCGACCAGATCAATGCGGCGGGGGGGGGGGGGGAGACTAGGACCCCCGCTGGCATACAGAAAAAAATAAATGATCTGAGAAGCGTCGTCCGGAATAAGATGGCAAGGATCGACGCCCATACCAGGGGCACTGGAGGAGGGGGACCCTGCCCAGTCAGACTGACGGAGGAGGAATGGGCAGTGGCCCAGTGTTTCCACCCACAGCAGGTGGTGGGCCTGCCTGGCTATACGTCAGATGTTCCTAGGAGGACAGGTAGGTTTTGTTGTTTATTCTCTGTTGATTAGCATGTGTGGGTGGGGGAAGGGAAGATGTGCCAAGTGTGTGGTTCCTCAAACATGTGATTGTTTTCTGTCCTCCACAGATGGCCAGGAGGTTACACGCCAGGAGGTTACACGCCAGGAGGTTGGAGGCCAGGAGGTTGGAGGCCAGGAGGTTGCAGGCCCATCGGGCCAGGCTGCAGCACCACCCCCAAGACAGGCTGATGATGAGTCCCAAGAAGGGCAGGATTCCCCAGGGGAGGGGATTGGCCAAACCTCCACTCATGAGGAGGTTGAGGGGGAGGAGGTTGAGGGGGAGGAGGTTGAGTGGGAGGAGGATGATGAGGGGGAGGAGGAGGAAAATATGCAGATTGGCCGGGAAGTCCTCCTGGCCACTGATATGATGACCTTTGAGTCTTCCCCTGAGACTACCCCTGAGGCTGGCACCAGTCAGGCCACCATCAGGGGTAGCCCCTCCCACTTCTCCCCCAACAGGCCTCCAGTCACCAGGGTCACTCTCTCCCCTCCTCCAGGCCCGCAAGACTCAGCGGCAGCCAGGGGGCCAACCCAGGAGACCGTGGCTGTGGGCGAGCGTCTGTCGGCCAGTGTGGTGAAGGACAATGCCCGGCAGACCCGCACTCTTGGAAAAATCCTGGAAAAACTTACGCAGATGGAGCACAGCCAGGGTGAAATGATGGAGGCACTCGGTGATGTGGCCACCAACTCAACGGCGGTCATTACATGTTTGAACGACATACAGACCGCCACAACGCGCGTGGCCCATGAGCTGAGTGCCCTGACCCAGGCTGTGCAGGACAATACAAGGTCTGGCCAGGCCAATGCGGCTGCCCTCACTGCCTGTCTCACTCGCATTGCAGGGGCCATGGAGGGCAGGCCAGCAGGGGCGGCTCCTCCTTCCCCAGCTCAACCCCCCCAGGAGGCTCCTCCTTCCCCAGCTCTACCCCCCCAAGAGGCTCCTCCTTCCCCAGCTCTACCCCCCAGGAGGCTCCTCCTTCCCCAGCTCACCCCCCCCCAATGGACATCCTCCGCGACGGCGTGGCCGTGGCCGTGGCCGTGCCCCTGCCCGTGCCCCTGCCCAGCCAAGGCGTAGCAATCGCCGGCGCTAATTAATTTGCTGGGATACTTTTGTTTTTTTGTTTCTGCATTTTTTTTTTTTTTTTTTTTAATTTGGTCTTCTGTACTTATGATTTGATTTATGTGTGTGAATGATGTGTGAATGTGGGGGGGTGGCATTCCTAATTAAGGGTGTCACCCTCAGTTTTGGTGGAGAAGGGATCAACAGGACCAGGGAGAAGTGCAATCCCAGGTTCCTGAATGGTGTATGAATGCACAGTGACATAATTGGAGCCGTGGCGTGGCGTTACTGCTCCCAAGTCCCAAAGGGGGGGGGGGACTTGGATCTAATCCAATTCGATGTGCATGTGATGTGTCTGTGCAAGGAACCACAGTGGTGTGCATTCATGCATTATCATTGTGACTTTATTGATGTGCATTTACAGGGAAAAGATACATTCTTATTGTGACATTAATCATGTACATTTACTGGGAAAAAATGCCTTCGGCAAGGCCTCTCCTGGCTGCTGTGCCCTCAGCAGACCGGGTAGAGTTGGTTGGGGGAGTATTGCCTGGGTCAGGGGTCAGGTCATCACATAAGTCAATATGCAGTCCCCTTCTGAGGGCAAAGTTGTGGAGTATACAACATGCCCCAATTATTTGGCACACAAAGTCAGGGGAATACAGCAGGGTACCCCCAGACTTATCCAGGCATCTGAAGCGGGACTTCATAAGCCCAAAGGTCCGTTCAACCACTCCCCGGGTTCGTATGTGCGCCTGGTTGTAGCGTTGCTCTCCTGGGGTTTGGGGGTTCCTGAATGGGGTCATTAGATGAGGTCCCAAGGCATATCCTGAGTCACCTGTAAGGGAAAAGACAGGAGGATATTAGTCATGCATGTGCCCCTTGTGATGTGAGCATCATGGGGGGGACATACCTGACACACATGTCACTCACCAATCAGCCAGCTGTCTCCATACATGTTCTGGTCAAAATCTCTTGAGATCTGGGTCTGCCGGTAAATATAACTATCATGGCAGGATCCCGGAAATTTAGCACAGACGTGCCAGATGAGGCCATGGGCATCTACGATGACTTGCACATTGATGGAATGCCAGCCTTTACGATTCCGGAACATGTGCTCAGTATCATGGGGTGGTTGTAGTGCCACATGGGTACAATCAATGGCCCCGATGGTGCGTGGAAATCTGGCAATGTGATAAAAGTCGGTCATGGTCTTTAAACGCTGATCCTCCTGGGTGGGTTTTTGAAACTGATTTCCCATGCGCCGCAGGATTGCAGGGACCACTTGGTGCACACACCTGCTGATGGAGGATTGTGCCATCCCAGCCACGCCTCCACTTGTGCGTTGGAATGAGCCAGTGGCCAGAAAATGCAAAGTGGCCAGTACTTTGGTGAGTGGCTGCAGTGCATGGGAGCGTTGGGTTGGGCTGGTAAGATCATCCTGAAGTATTGTTGTTAATTCCAGGATGGCCTCACGGGTAAATCTGTAGTTGCGGTAAACTTCAGAAGCAGGCATGCCAAACAAATCTTGCCGTGGGCGGTATACCCTCTCCTGTGCCCTCCTCCTCCTCCTCCTCTGTGCCCTCCTCCTTCTTTGTGCCTCTATAGAGACTAATGCAGCTAGTATCATTGATGGTCCTGGCATTTTGGCAGAGAGATTTCAGTCCTGAACGTGTGTGTGCTGAGCTCTTCAGCAATGGTGTTGCTTCAGCAGACATTCAGACAGCATGTGTAAAATTAGGGCTGCTTTTATAAAGTGTAAATTCCCACCAGAAAACTAACAGGTGCGCACAGGGCGTAATCTACGGCGCACACACTTAATTCTGTGGATCGCCCTATCTCCCTCATTTGCATCTTTGCCTATCAAATAAAGCGGCGTGCCTAGCGTAATTTGCGCACGAGAATGCGCCGGTGTAATTTTTTTAGGTAGGACGGAAAAGCCGGAATTTCAGGCGCTTCTCGTTTTGAGGATCGGGCGCAAAGATACACGCCGTGTAAATTTAGAAATATTGAGTTAAGTCGGCGTATCTCTTTTGTGGATCTGGCCCCGTATTCTCAGCGCATTTGCGCACAAAATTGCGCCATCCTTAACCTAAGTTTCAATGCGTAAGGCGTGGTTATGGCAAGTGGGAATGAAGTGGGCGTGCCTCATTGTAATGAGCCGTGACCCCATGCAAATGAAGTGCCGGCCGTACTGCGCATGCGCGCACAAATCTGGACCTCACTGCGCATGTGCAGAACTTTGGTCATCGCAATCAGTGAGATAGGTAAAAGGCCAAGCGTACTTAGTTTGAAGATCGCCCTGTGTCTAAATAGCCCCAGTCAAACAGACTTCTATTGCAAAAGTATTTCCCTGTGTTCCCTTCCTAAAGCAAGTTGCTTCTGCTTTGAACGTTTGTCAGTGTTTGTTGGTAAGATTTGTTTGTGAGAAAAGTGTTTGTGGAGTTGGAGGGTATAGTTGGTGTTTGTTTTTGCTAATTTGTTCTTTGTTTTGATTGTTTGCCTGTTTGTTTTTGATAAGTGTTTCTTTTTTGGTGTGTGATTGTTTTTTGTTTCCCTTTTTTGCCTGTTTGTTTTTGAATTTATAGTAGCTGTCTGTATATTTTTTTTTTTTTGCTTGTTTTTATTTTCTTTGTTGTGTGTGTGTATTGTTGTTTGTTTTTTGGGTGAGTTCCCTGTTGCTGGGTGTTGTCTGTCATGGCTCCCAAGCGCAGGAAGCTTAATTTTACCCTGGCAGAGAAGCATATACTTACTCAGGGCGTCATTAAATATGGGCGATTTCTCCATGGCCCTGAGAGCCACAACACCACCCCGGCCAGGAGGAAGGAGATCCTTAAAACTATTACCGATCGGATCAATGCGGCGGGGGGGGGGGGGGGAGACCAGGACCATCGCTGGAGTTCAAAAAAAAATAAATGACTTGAGGAGCGTGTCCCGGAACAAGCTGGCAACGCTGCATGCCCATACCAGGGGCACTGGAGGAGGGGGACCCTGCCCAGTCAGGATGAGTGAGGAGGAATGGGCAGTGGCCCACAGCAGGTGGTGGGCCTGCCTGGCTTTGACAATGATCCTCTTATGAGGACAGGTAATTTTTTGGAATTTCTATCTGGTGATTAGCATGTGTGGGTGGGGGAAGGGAAGATGTGCCAAGTGTGTGGATCCAACAACCTGTGATTGTTTTGTGTCCTCCCCAGATGGCCAGGAGGTTGCAGCCCCATCAGCCCAGGAGGTGGCAGCCCCATCAGCCCAGGAGGTGGCAGCCCCATCAGGGCAGGAGGTTGCTGGCCCATCAGGGCATAAGGTGGCAGCCCCATCAGCCCAGGAGGTGGCAGCCACATCAGGTCAGGAGGTTGCTGGCCCATCAGGGCATGAGGTGGCAGCCCCATCAGCCCAGGAGGTGGCAGCCCCATCAGGTCAGGAGGTTGCTGGCCCATCTGGGCAGGCTGCTGCACCACCCCCAAGACAGGCTGATGCAGAGTCCCAAGAAGGGCAGGATTCGCCATGGGAGGGGAGTGCCCACAACTCCCCTAATTTGGATGTTGAGTGGGAGGAGGATGAGGGGGAGGAAGATGACAATATTGTGATTGGGCAGCAAATCATGATGGGCCAAGATATGACCTTTGAGTCATCCCCTGAGGGAACCCCACAGGCGCCCAGCAGTCAGGCCACCATCATGGGTCGCCCCTTCCAACCCTCCTCCAACATGCAGCAGCACCCATGGCTCACTCCAACTCCTCCTCCAAGGCCACAAGCCTCAGGGGCAAGTAGGAGGCCGACCCCGGAAAACAGGGGGGGTTGGTGCGTCTGCCGGTCAGTCTGTTGACGGACAATGTCCGGCAGACCCGCAGTCTGTCTACAATCCAAAAAACGATGACCAAGGTGGAGCGCAGCCTGGGTGCAATGAGGGAGTCACTGGGTGAGGTGGCCACCAACTCAGTGGGGGTCATCACGTGTTTGTGGGACCTGAAAAACGCAACAACAGGCGTGGCCCAGGAGGTGACTGCCCTCACCCAGGCTGTGCAGGCCAATATCTGGGCTGTGCAGGCCAATACGGCTGACATTACTTCCTGTCTGACAAGGATAGCCGTTGCCTTGGAGGGAAGGCCAGCAGGAGGACAGACACCAGGGGAGGCTCCTTCTTCCCCTGCACAGACCCCCCCCCCTGAAAATACTCCCTCCCCTGCACAGACCCCCCCCTGAAAATACTCCCTCCCCTGCACAGACCCCCCCCCCCGTGAAGATCCCCCAGTCGGCCGTGGCCGTCCCCGTGGCCGTGCCCGTGCCCGTGGCCGTGGGCAGCCCAGAAGGAGCACTCGGCAACATCCTTAATTTGCAGGGGTACTTTTGATTTTTTATTTTTTTTTTTGATTTTTTGCTACTGTACTTATGATTTGGTTTATGTGTGTGAATGATGTGTGAATGTGGGGGGGGTGGCATTCCTGAAAACATAAGGGTGTCACCCTCAGTTTTGGTGGAGTATGGATCCCCAGGACCAGGGAGAAGTCATCCTAGGTTCCTGAATGGTGTATGAATGCACAGTGACATAATTGGAGCCGTGGCGGGGCGTTACTGCTCCCAAGTACCAAAGGGGGGGGGTACTTGGATCTAATCCAATTCGATGTGCATGTGATGTGTCTGTGCTAGGGACCACAGTGACGTGCATTCATGCATTCTCATTGTGAGATAATTAATGTGCGTTTTGTACCAAAAAAACATTCTCATTGTCATATAAGTAATGTGCATTTTATGTACAAAGAAAATATTTAAAGGTCACATAATATCTGTGATTTTTTCTGGGCAAAGCAAAAAAATATAGATAATTAGGGTCAATTTACTGGGCAAAGATGCCTTCAGCCAGTTGTCTCCTTATTACCTGGCCCTCAGCAGTCCTGATAGAGAGGTTTGGCCTCCCTATCAAACCGGTAGTTGCCAATCACCTCATAATCTGGCATTTGCCAAAGATCACGCCGTGGATGATAAACTTGCGCCTGTGCCCTCATCCTCCTCCTCTGTGCCCTCCTCCTCCTTTGTGCCTGTAAGGCACCAAGTGCCGTCAGAATCATAGCTGGTCCTGGCATTTTTACACAAAGATCCTTCTCAACTATAGCTCTAAGCTCTAGTCACTACCTACAGCAAACCCTTCCACAGCATGTGTAAAATTAGGGCTGGTTTTATAATGTGGAAATTTAGTCAGAAAAACTAACAGGTGCGCACAGGGCGGAAAATACGGCACACACACTGAGGGCCATATTCTCAAACAAGTTACACCGGCGTATATGGAGATGCGCGGCGTAAGTGTAAAGATGCGCCGTCCTATCTATGCGCCGTAGTCACAGAACCAGATCCGCCAGAAATCAGGCTACTCCTGTCCGTCTTAACTAGTTTAAGTTTACGCAGCGTAGGCGTATATTTCAGCTGATGGCATCCTAGGCTGCCATAGAATTAGTATTCAAATATGCAAATGATGTAGATGCGCTGATTCCCGAACCTACGCGCGATCGGCTTAGGCTACGCGCTGTGCGGTAGGTACCACGTGGGTACCTGCCGGAGCATGATGGGACGGTGATGCCTATATAAATGGGATGCAAGGCACGCTTCCATCATTACAGCGACAAGAGGCGACGAGGCAACATCGGAAGAGGGGAGAAGAACAGAAGAGAAGACCCTGACGTCACAGAAGACCGCGCCGGCTGCCTGTTACTAATTGAGCTAACACACAAAGATAGCAGGCAGCCAGCGCTGAAGAAGAAGGCACCGGACATCTGCAGAAGAACCGGGGTTCGCCAAGTCAAGAGCGGAAGAGGGGAGAAGATGGAAGAAGACCCCCGGAGAGCGGAGAAGCCCCCCCCCGGAGAGCGGAAGAAGAAACCCCCCCGGAGAGTGGAAGAAGACCCCCGGAGAGTGGAAGAAGAAGCCCCCCCTGCTAATAGAGCTAATAAAGAAGACAGGGGGGGCATCCGGAGCAGAATAATAAATTATTTTAAAAACCCTTGTGTTGTGTGTTTACTAACTTTAACTTTTTGCCTACAGGTGAATGGATAGGGGTACGTTGTACCCCATATCCATTCACTTAGGGTGGGGGGCCGGTATCTGGGGGCCCCCTTATTTGAGGGGACTCCCAGATTCCTATAAGCCCCCGCCCGCAGACCCCGACAACCAACGGCAAGGGTTGTCGGGAAGAGGTCCTGTCCTCATCAACATGGGGACAGGGTGCTCTGAGGTGGGGGGGCCCGCAGTGCGCCCCCCTGCCCCAGAGCACCCAACCCCCCCCATGTTGAGGGCATGCGGCCTGGCACGGCTCAGGAGGGGGGGGACGCTCGCTCGTCCCCACTCCTTTCCTGACCGGCCGGGTAGCGTGCTTTGGATACGGGTCTGGTATGGATTGTAGGGGGACCCCCTACGTAGATTTTTCGGCGTAGGGGGGGTCTCCTTACAACCCATACCAGACCTAAGGGCCTGGTATGCTCCTGGGGGGGAACCCATGCCGGTTTTGTTTTTACAAATTGCCGTGGAGTTCTCCCTCGGGAATGCATACCAAATGCCGTCGCTGGAATGGGCTTTTACATGGTGTGACTAGTTTACACTTTGTAACACCAGCCCTAGTTTTACACTTGCAAACTAAAACTTACGGCGAAAAAACGAAGCTGGAAAGCTTTGTGGATCGCCTTAAGTGCTAACTGCCTAACTTTGGAAAACTGCTTCTGTGGATCAGTTCCAAAGTTAGGACAAGGGATACGATGGAGTAACAGCAGTTACTCCGCCGTATCTCTTTTGAGGATATGGCCCCAGTTTCCCATAGTTAGGACGAAGATCCGACATGTGTAATTGAATTACACTGTCGGATCTTAGGATGCAGTACCGCATCCGCCGCCTCGGGTATGCAAATTAGGACTTACCGAGATCCACAAAGCTTTTCAGCTTCGTTTTTTCTCCGTAAGTCTTATTTTGCAAACGCAAAATTAGGGCTGCTTTTACAAAGTGTAAACTGTTTACACCTTGTAAAAACAGACCTTTCTTGCTAGCGACACAATTTTTTTTTAATTTTAAATTTTTTTTTTGGCGCCGTATCTTTTTTTTACCCGACGCAACTTTATTGTCCCGTCGCAATCCACAAAGCCCGACGTAACGTAATTTCGCGCTATGCACGTCGGGAAAATGACGTCACGAGCATGCGCAGTACGGCCGGCGCGGGAGCGTGCCTCATTTAAATGGGAATCGCCCCCTGGAGAAGAGGAACGCCTTGCGCCGGCCGGATTTAAGTTACACCGCTCAAAATTTCTAGGTAAGTGCTTTGTGGATCGGGCACTTAGGTAGAAATTTTGCGGCGGTGTAACTTGAATAGGAAAAATTACGTTACGCCCGCTGGCTGAGGATTTGGCCCTTTGCACCTAAACCCACTTGGTGTATAGTGCAAGTGTGCTAATTACTTTGGGCCAGATCCTCAAAAGGGATACGCCGGCGTAACTGCTGTTACGCCGTCGTATCCCTGGGCCATATTCTCAGAGAAGTTACGATGGAGTATCTCAGGATACTCCATCGTAACTCCCTTTTTTGGCCAGTGTATCTATGCTCCTGATTCTCAGAATCATTTTTGCATAGATACACTTAAGATCCGCCATCTGTAAGTCACTTACACTGGCGGATCTTAAATGCAATGACGCCGGCCGCCGCTAGATGGCATTTACATGAAGGAGTCATTTGCATATGCAAATGATCCTTCTACGCCGATTCCCGAACGAGTTCGCGTCGCGTAACCGTCGCTAACGTCGTTTGCGTAAGCGGAAACTTACCCCTGCTATATGAGGGGTACGTTTCCGCAAGTCTCGCGTAGGCCATGTTACGGATGGCGTCGGGTCCCCGTCGTGTTTTTTCGTCGGATACGTCGTTTACGTAAGTCGTTCTTGAATACGACTTTACGTCAATGACGCACACGTCGGCGTCATTGACGTTTTCCGCCGAGAACTGGAGCATGCGCACTGGGCTTTTTGCAGCCCGGCGCATGCCCAGTTCTTTTGCATCGGGGGCGCGCTTCATTTGAATAGAAGCCGCCCCCTTGGAGATCCGCCAGGCTACGCCGGGACACTTACACTCCGCTGTCCCAAGTTATGGAGCAAGTGGTTGGGGAATACAACACCTGCTCCAGTAAGTTGGGACAGCGGAGTGTAAGTGCCCTAAGCGAAGCAGGCGGAGATTCTTTCAGAATATGGCCCCCTGTTTCTAACTATGGAACTGATCCACAGAATCGGTTTTCCATAGTTAGGCAGAAGATCCGGCATGTGTAAGGGACTTACACTGTCGGATCTTAGGATGCAGTACTGCATCCGCCGCTGGGGGCATTTCGTGTCGAAATGCCGCCTCGGGTATGCAAATTAGCACTTACGGAGATCCACGAAGCTTTTCAGCTTAGTTTTTTCTCCGTAAGTTTTATTTTGCAAACGCAAAATTAGGGCTGCTTTTACAAAGTGTAAACTGTTTACACCTTGTAAAAACAGACCCTTCTGTCCAGCGACGCGATTTTTTTTTTGTTTTGAATTTTTTTTTTCGCGCCGTATCTTTTTTTTTTTCCCGACGCAACTTTATTGACCCGTCGCAATCCACAAAGCTCGGCGTAACGTAATTTCGCGCTATGCACGTCGGGAAAATGACGTCACGAGCATGCGCAGTACGGCCGGCGCGGGAGCGCGCCTAATTTAAATGGGAATCGCCCCCATGAAAATAGGAACGCCTTGCGCCGGCGGAATTTAAGTTACACAGCAAAAAAATTCTAGGTAAGTGCTTTGTGGATCGGGCAATTAGGTAGAAATTTGAAGGCAGTGTAACTTTAATGGAAAAAATTAAGTTACGCCGGATCTTTGTGGATTACCCCCTTTGCACCTAAACCCACTTGGTTTATAGTGCAAGTGTGCTAATTACCTTGCACCTAAACCCATTTTTTGTATACTGCAAGTGTGCTCATTACTTTGCACATAAACCCACTTGGTGTATAGTGCAAGTGTGCTAATTACTTTGGGCCATATTCTCAGAGAAGTTACGATGGAGTAAGTCAGATACTCCATCGTAACTCCGGGCCATATTCTCAAACAAGTTACACCGGCGTATATGGAGATGCGCGGCGTAAGTGTAAAGATGCGCCGTCCTATCTATGCGCCATAGTCACAGAACCAGATCCGCCAGAAATCAGGCTACTCCTGTCCGTCCTAACTCGTTTAAGTGTACGCGGCGTAGGCGCATATTTCCGCTGAAGGCATCCTAGGCTGCCATAGAATTAGTATTCAAATATGCAAATGATGTATATGCGCTGATTCCCGAACCTACGCGCGATCGGCTTAGGCTACGCGCTGTGCGCGTAAGACGATTGTCCGGCTGAAAGTTACCCCTTATAAAGCTCGGTTAACTTTGCTCCAGACCTGAGTAAGTTAGCTTGAAAAAAGCAAATACAGCAGCACCATCCCGGACGAGCTGAGCAACCAAATTTTACGGACAACACATTCGTATGCCAACATGCCAGGGGCAGGCGTGGTCTTAGCACTGCTAGTGTGTGAGGAGGAAGAGGCACTTAGAAGGAGGAGGGCACGGAGGAGGGCACGTGAGAGGATCTACCCACAGCGCATTAGTCTCTTTGGCATGGCTGATGTGGATGTGTATCACCGTTATAGATTCAACCCTGATGCCATCCTTGAAATTACCAGAGCCCTGAAGAATGACATCAGCAGCCCAACACAACGATCCCATGCAGTGCAGCCACTGGTGAAGGTCCTGGCAACATTGCATTTTCTTGCCACAGGCTCTTTTCAAAGAACCAGTGGAGACGTGGTTGGGATATCCCAAACCAGCATGAGTAGATGCGTGCACCAAGTTGTCCCCGCAATACTCCGACACATGTCGCACCACATAATCAGACCCACCCAGGAGGACATGCGGCTGAAGGCAATGACAGATTTCTGCCTAATTGATGGTTTCCCACGCACTGTGGGTGCAATTGATTGTACCCATGTGGCAATACAGCCCCCCCACGAGACCGAGCACATATACCGCAACAGAAAACATTGGCATTCTATCAATGTCCAAGTGATCGTGGATGCACATGGCCTCATATGGCATGTCCGTGCAAAACACCCCGGATCCAGCCATGACAGCTTTAAATTCAGGCAAAGTGACATCCCAAGACAATTTGAGCATAATGTGTATGGGGACAGTTGGCTGGTTGGTGAGTGACATGGGTGTCAGGTATGACTGTCCCCCCCCATGATGCAGACATCACGAGGGGCACATGCATGACTAACATCCTCCTGTCTTTTCCCTTCCAGGTGACTCTGCATATGCCCTGGGACCTCATCTCATGACTCCATTCCGCAATCCGCAAACACCAGGAGAGAGAAGATATAACGAAGCACACGCACGCACCCGTGCAGTGGTTGAGCGAACATTTGGCCTCCTTAAGTCACGATTTCGATGCCTGGATAAGACTGGGGGTACCCTGCTGTATTCCCCCAACTTCGTGTGCCAAATCATCGCTGCATGTTGCGTGCTGCACAACTTCGCAGTGAGAAAGGGCCTGCAGATTGACCTACGTGATGACCTGACCCCCAACCACCATGTCCCCCCCTAACCGAGGCTACCCCGTCTGCTGATGGTACAGCAGTCAGGAGATGTCTCGTGGAGCGAATCTTTGAACGTTAAACACACACATTAAACATGGCACACAGAAAATGCACGCATGCACACCACTGTGGTCCCTAGCACACACACCCCACATGCACATCCCATTGGATTAGACCGAAGTACACCGCACGGTACTAAGGAGCAGCAACGCCGCGTCAAGGCTCCAATGATGTTGCTGTCCATTCATACACCTTTCACACGGACCTGGGGAGAACTTATCCCCAGCGACCGAGGGTGACACCCCTTACTGGCAGGAGTGTCACCCCCCCCACATTCACACACCATTCACACTGTGCTATGCACTACTTTGTGCAGCACAAAAAATACAACAGCTCTTACTTAGAGCATAAATAAAATAATATTAAAAAGCTCTTACTTAGAGCATAAATAAAATAATATTAAAAAGCTCTTACTTAGAGCATAAATCAAAAATCATACTTAGAGCATAAAGAAGCCCAAATAAATCACCGGCCCCGGCGCGGACTCCGCCTGGTGCCCAGGTTCCTGGCCCTCTCTTGTCTGGGGGGAGCCTCATTTGGGGGTGGTGGGGCATCAGGTGGAGGAGCCTCCCTCGGTGGATTAACATCCCCAGGTGCCTCCCTGGCTGGCTGTCTGCCCTCTAGAGCCACTGCTATACGGCTGAGCAGGGCCTCCTGGCATGCAGTCTGGGCCTGCACAGCCATCCGCAGGCCCCTGACCTCCCCCACAAGTTCGGCTGTGGTGGTTTGCAGCTCACCCAGACTTGTAATGGTGGCTGCAGAGTTTCCTGCCACATCCTGCAGAGCGTCGGGCACTGCTCCAGAGGAGGACAGGCTATTATTGAGCCGCCTCAACTCCTCCAAAATGTCCCCCATATGGCGGCTCTGCTGGTCCTGCTGCCTGACCAGCTTTTCCTGCAGGACTCCTGCCACACCCCTGGTCTTATGGGTGGCCTTCCTGGGGACAGGAGTGCCTGGGGCCCTTGAATAGGGGGAGGGCCGTGAGGGGCTGGTGGTGAGGGGCATGGGACGGGAGGGGCTGGAGAGGGTGATGGAAGACCCTGAGGGGCTGGTGATTGGGTGGTGCTGTGATGTTCCGGGCATCTCATGTGAGTCGTCAAGAAATAAAATGACCTCCTGCACACTCTGGGCCACCTCCTCTTCATTGCCCACCACCTCCTCATGGGCAATATCCTCCTCAACCACCTCCTGTGCGGAGGACTGGCCACTCCCCTCCAAAAAGGCCTGTAGGCTTCCCAGGGGGTCAGCCACTGTAGCAGACTGCTGGGGGGATGGTGTTGGACGGACAGCAGAAGACGGCCCAGCTCCCTCCTGCACACCTGTGGATGACACAAAAAAATCCCATGTTGGTGGACCCACACACTTGTCACATGTCCCCCCCCCCAAACATGCTACACACCATATAGAAGATAAAACACACTTACCTGTCCTCATGGGTGGGTCACTGGAGTCATGGCCCTCCAGGCCCTCCACCTGCTCCCTCCGCAGGCATCTGGCAATAATTTCCTCCTCCTCTGACAGCCGGATCGGACAGGGTGGCCCACCTCCAGTGCCCCTGGCATGTTTGGCAATGGTGGCCATTTTATTTCTGACCACCCCCCGCAGGTCATTTTTTTTTTTTAAGATGTCCTGGGGGGTCCTCACCTCATGGCCAAGGGCATTGACCTGTGCCGTCACTTTGCGTAAGATTTCTTCCTTTTTGATTTTGCTGGTATTGCCACTCTCAGCACCATGGAGCCTGGCATCATAGCGCTCCATTGCTGAGATAATAACTTCCCTCTCAGCAGGGCTGAAGTTTTTTTTCCTGCGGTCTTTCCTTGGCATAGCAGCAGCAGCAAAGTGAAAACTCCAATAGGGAAATACAAGGGAGTCACTTTGCACTAGCTGGGCGGATGCTTGAAGCTTTTATACACTGGGCCGGCCCAACTTAGCATGGATTTACGCCTATTGTCATTGTGCGCATGCGTAGAGGGCGGAGCACGTCCGGCACATGCGCCGTTAGGTCTGGACATCATTTGCATGGGGTCACGGATCATTATAATGCTTCACGCCCACATCCCTCCTACCGTCACTTGCGCCTACTTACGCCAACACATTTAAGTTACGCGAGCGCAGCGTAGGACGCAGGGGGTTCGGGAATATGGTTCGGCTCTCGCCAAGTTAAGCCGGCGGTGCGCATCGGAGGTCCGCTCCGCCTCACTAAATATGCGCCGATCTACGAGAATATGGCCCTCCCTTTTTAGGCCAGTGTATCTATGCTCCTGATTCTCAGAATCATTTTTGCATAGATACACTTAAGATCCGCCATCTGTAAGTCACTTACACTGGCGGATCTTAAATGCAATGACGCCGGCCGCCGCTAGATGGCATTTACGTGAAGGAGTCATTTGCATATGCAAATGATCCTTCTACGCCGATTCCCGAACGAGTTCGCGTCGCGTAACCGTCGCTAACCTCGTTTGCGTAAGCGGAAACTTACCCCTGCTATATGAGGGGTAAGTTTCCGCAAGTCTCGCGTAGGCCATGTTACGGATGGCGTCGGGTCCCCGTCGTGTTTTTTCGTCGGGTACGTCGTTTACGTAAGTCGTTCTTGAATACGACTTTACGTCAATGACGCACACGTCGGCGTCATTGACGTTTTCCGCCGAGAACTGGAGCATGCGCACTGGGCTTTTTGCAGCCCGGCGCATGCCCAGTTCTTTCGCATCGGGGGCGCGCTTCATTTGAATAGAAGACGCCCCCTTGGAGATCCGCCAGGCTACGCCGGGACACTGAGGCCCCATACACACCATAGAATCTATCCGCAGATAAATCCCATCAAATGGGTTTCTGCGGATAGATCCTATGGTGTGTACACTCCGTCGGATATCTATCCGCAGATAAATCTCCCCTGGAATGGATTTCCAGCAGATAAATATTTGTCGACATGCACAGAATATCTATCTGCTGGAATCCATTCCAACGGATGGATCCGCTCGTCTGTACAGACTTACCGGATCCATCCGTCCAAAGGGATTCCCCGCACGCGCCGTAATGAATAGACGCATGCGTGGAATTCCTTATATGACAGTGTCGCGCCCGTCGCCGCGTCATAATAGCGGCGACGGCGCGACACGTCATCGGCAGAGGATTTCAGCGCGGATTTCAATGCGATGGTGTGTACACGCCATCGCATTGAAATCCTCTGAAATCTTAGAGAGGATTTATCCGCGGATACGGTCCGCTGAACCGTATCTGCGGATAAATTCTATCGTGTGTATGGGGCCTCACACTCCGCTGTCCCAACTTATGGAGCAAGTGGTTGGGGAATACAACACCTGCTCCAGTAAGTTGGGACAGCGGAGTGTAAGTGCCCTAAGCGAAGCAGGCGGAGATTTTTGGAGAATATGGCCCTTTGCACCTAAACCCACTTGGTTTATAGTGCAAGTGTGCTAATTACTTGTAGGTAGATTCAGTAAGAGTTAGGCCGGCTTATCAGTAGATAAGCCGACCTAACTCAGAATATACGCCGACTTATGTTTAAGCGTATGCTCAAACAGAGATACGCTTAAACATATCTAAGATAAGACGGCTTGCGCCGTCCTATCTTAGGTTGCAATTTTTCGGATGGCCGCTAGGTGGCGCATCCATTGCGGTCGGTGTAGAATTTGTAAATGAGTTGATTCGCCGATTCACGAACGTACGCCCGGCGCCGCAGTAGATTTACGCCGTTTCCGTAATGCATTAGCAGGCCTAAAGTTATTCCATCTATTAGGTAGAATAACAATGTTAAAGTATGGCCGCCGTTCTCGCCGCGAGATTCAAATTTTTTACGTTGTTTGCGTAAGTCGTCCGCGAATCGGGATTTACGTCATTTACGTCCACGTCAAAATCAATAGGCCCGTGCGGCGTACTTAGCCGCAATGCACACTGGGAAATGTAGGCGCCCGGCAAATGCGCAGTAAAAAAAAACGTCAAAAACGTGAGGTCAAGCCTCATTGCCATAGAACACGCCCCCGCCAACACATTTGAATTAGGCGCCCTTACGCCCGCCGCATTTATGCTACGCCGCCCTAAGTAAGGAGGCAAGTACTTTGAGAATACAGGGCCAGATTCACAAAGCACTTACGCCGACGTATCTAGAGATGCGCGGCGTAATATCTATGCGCCATATCCTCAAAACTCGTTTTTTCCGCCTGACGTAAAACGATTACACCGGCGCATCTTGGAGCGCAAAATACGCTAGACACACCATTGATTTGCTAGTTAAATATGCAAATGAGGGAGATACGGCGATCCACAAAAGTACGCTTGTGCGGCGTAGGCTACGCCCTGTGCGCATCTGCTAGTTTCCCGGCGGAAAATTACACCTTATAAAAGGTGCCTTAACTTTGCACCAGCCGTGTAAAGGTCAGCTAAAGCAACACCGTTAGGGAAGAGCTGAGCACACACACTTGCAGGACAACAATCTGTATGCCAACATGCCAGGGGCATCCATGCTCATAGCTATACTAGTGACTTTAGAGGAACGCAGAAGGAGGAGGGAATGGAGGAGGAGGAGGAGGGCACAGGAGAGGATATACCGCAGACGCCTAGATGTCTTTGGCATGGCTGTTTCTGAGGTGTATTGCAACTTCAGACTCAGCCCTGAAGCCATCATGGAATTAACCACAACCCTGCAGGATGACATCACCAGCCCAACACACCGCTCACATGCACTGGAGCCACTGGTCAAGGTAGTGGCAACACTCCATTTCCTTGCCACTGGCTCTTTTCAGTGCACAAGTGGATTGTTGGCTGGGATGTCACAATCCTTCATTAGCAGATGTGTGCACCAGGTTGTCCCTGCAATCCTGAGACGCATGGCAAACCAAATCATCAAACCCACCCAGGAGGACCTGCGGATGAAGACAATGACATATTTCTACAAAATTGCCAGATTCCCACGCACTGTGGGGGCCATTGATTGCACACATGTGGCACTACAGCCCCCCCATGAGACAGAGCACATGTACCGCAATCGGAAGCATTGGCATTCAATCAATGTACAGGTGATAGTCGATGCCCAATACCTCATATGGCATGTCCGTGCCAAACACCCAGGATCCAGCCATGACAGCTTCATATACCATCAAAGCAACATCCCAAGAGAATTTGAACAGAACGTGTATGGGGACAGCTGGCTGGTTGGTGAGTGACATGGGTGTCAGGTATGACTGTCCCCCCCATGACATCACGAGGGGCACATGCATGACTAACATCCTCCTGTCTTTTCCCTTCCAGGTGACTCTGCATATGCACTTGGACCCCATCTCATGACTCCATTCCGGAACCCCCAAACCCCAGGAGAGGAAAGATACAATGAAGCACACGCACGTACCCGTGGAGTGGTGGAACGAACCTTTGGCCTCCTGAAGTCCCGTTTCCGATGCCTGGCTAAGTCTGGGGGTACCCTGTTGTATTCCCCAAACTTTGTGTGCCAGATCATCGGTGCATGTTGCATGCTGCACAACTTCGCAGTGAGAAGGGGCCTGGAGATTGACATACGTGATGACCTGACCCCCCAACCAGACATTCCCCCCCTGACCGAGGGTACCCCCTCTTCTGAGGGAACAGCAGCCAGGAGACGCCTCGCAGAAGGCATCTTTGCACAGTAAACACACACATTAAACATGGCACAATGAGAATGCATGCATGCACACCACTGTGGTCCCTAGTAGTGTTGCTCACGAATATTCGTATTGCGAATATTCGGCTCGAATATGGCATATTCGAGTATTCGCGATATATTTCGAATTTCGCGGTGAATATTCGCAATTCCGAATATTCACATTTTTTCAATTTTATTTTTAAAACAGATCACATCCTATCGACGTCTAAAAGCATTGCTGGTATGATTAGAGACCCTGGGCCGAGTAGCTAAGCTGAGGCGATCCTTTTATGTTGCCAAATATAAAAAAAAAAAAATTGCGAATTTTCGCTAATGCGAATGCGAAAATGATTGCGAATTTTCGATAACTGTGGTAGGAGAACTCTGATTGTCTCTGATGCAAAAGGGGGGGGGGCTTTGTGTATGTTTCTGTTATGAATATTTGTATGTTTGATATTATTTTTCTTTGTAAGAAGGAAAAAATTGCGCATACCTTAAAAAAAGGGGAGAATACAGCAGCAACTCAAAAATGTTATACAACATAAATTAATACAAGACAGAAAATGGAGTCGCTCTACAAGAATAAAAAATATGTCTAGTGACAAGACATGTGGGCAAATTATAAAATAAGCAAGCGCAAATAACTTGTGAAATACATAGTGAAACAAATATATAAAGAAATATAGTCCCAATAATAGAAAAATAATCTTTCATAAAAATGTCTTTGATATGTGAAGTGAAAAAAAGTCCAAAGCATGCAGCATGAACGTGTTCAATCTTCAAGGTGTTTGATTGACAAACTGCTGTGACAGATGGATAGAGTAAAGAATCACCACCAATGCAAAACACTTTTTATTTTGTATTGTAAAATATCAAGAATATTCTGAGCCAATGAGAGTGCTCCTTCCGCATTTGCCGAATATTCGCAATTATTTTGTATTGTAAAATATCAAGAATATTCTGAGCCAATCAGAGTGCTCCTTCCGCATTTGCCGAATATTCGCAATTATTTTGTATTGTAAAATATCAAGAATATTCTGAGCCAATCAGAGTGCTCCTTTCGCATTTGCCGAATATTCGCAATTATTTTGTATTGTAAAATATCAAGAATATTCTGAGCCAATCAGAGTGCTCCTTTCGCATTTGCCGAATATTCGCAATTATTTTGTATTGTAAAATATCAAGAATATTCTGAGCCAATCAGAGTGCTCCTTCCGCATTTGCCGAATATTCGCAATTATTTTGTATTGTAAAATATCACGAATATTCTGAGCCAATCAGAGTGCTCCTAGCGCTGTTGTCGAAATTTCGCCATCAATATCGCATTCGCATTTTGCGAAATTTCGAAAAAATATCAAGAATATTCTGAGCCAATCAGAGTGCTCCTACCGCAGTTATCAAAAATTCGCAATTATTTTCACATTCGCAATAGTGAAAAATCGCAATCATTTAATTTCGATAAAATATCACGAATATTCGAATTTAGCGAATATATCTCGAATATTCGAATATATATTCGAGATATATCGCGAAATCGAATATGGCATATTCTGCTCAACACTAGTCCCTAGCACACACACTCCACATCCTCATCGAATTGGATTAGACCGAAGTATCCCGCATGGTACTAGGGAGCAGCAACGCTACGCCAAGGCTCCAATTATGTCACTGTGCATTCATACAACATTCACATGGACCTGGGATCACTTCTCCCTGGTCCTGGGGATCCCTACTCCACCAAAAATTAGGGTGACACCCTTTTTTCATCAGGAATGTCACCCCCACATTCATAAATCATTCACACAAATATAACAAATCATAATCACAGTAGAATTAAAAAATTTTTAAAATAATCAAAAGTACACCCAAAATTAACGGAGGCGCGAGCTACGCCTGGGCCGGCCACGGCCAACCAGGGGAGACTCATGGGGGGGGAGCAGGGGAAGGAGGAGCCTCCCCTGGTGTCTGTACAACTGCTGGCCTGCCCTCCAAGGCCACGGCTATCCTGTTATCCTGTTCAAGCACACAGTGAGGGCTGCCGTATTGGCCTGGACAGCCTGGGTATTGGCGTGGACAGCCTGGGTCAGGGCAGTCACCTCAAGGGCCACGCCTGCTGTGGCGGTCTGCAGGTCACAAGAACAAGTTATGACCGCCAACGAGTTTGTGCTCAATTCAGTGACCGAGTCTTTTATGGAGCCCAGGCTGTCCTCCATCTGGGCCAAATTCCAGGTGACCTGACGCAGATATTGGGTCTGATGGGCCTGGTCCCTCCGCAGATTTGCAGGCAGGAACTCGGCAACCCCCCTGGTCTTCTGGGTGGCCTTCCTGCCTGCAGCTGAGGCTTGTGGCCTGGGAGGAGGGGAGAGAGAGACCCTTGGGGGGGGAGCCCTGTTGGGGGAGGAGTGGGAGGGGCTACCCCTGATGGAGGCCTGACTGCTGCCAGCCTCAGGGGGAGCCACATCCAAAAGGCCAAGGATTTCCCTGGCAAGGTGCATCCGATCATCCTCAACCTCCCCCCCTCATCCTCCTCCCCCTCAACCTCCTCCCCCTCAACCTCCTCCTGAGGTGAGGTGTGGCCACTCCCCTGCCCTGGGGACTCCTGCCTTTCTTGGGGTTCTTCAGCAGCCCGGGGGATGGAGCAGACTGGCCTGATGGCCCAGCAACCTCCTGGCCATCTGTGGATGACACAAAACATACACGGGTTGGAGGATCCACACACTTGGCACATATTCCCTCCCCCCCCCCACACATGCTACTCGCCAGATAGAGAAAAAACTAAAAAAATTACCTGTCCTCACAGCCTCATCGGAGTCAAAGCCAGGCAGGCCCACCACTTGCTGGCTGTGGAAGCACAGGGCCACCGCACGCTCCTCATCTGTCCACCTGACGGTGCAAGGTGGGCCCCCGCCAGTGCCCCTGGCATGGGCATTTATCTTGGCCAGCTTGTCACGGACCAGGCTCCTCAGATCATTGATCTTCTTTGCGATCCCACTGGTGGTCCTTGTCTCCCCCCCGCATTGATCTCATCAGTAATCTGCTGAAGGATCGCCCTCTTCCTGGCCGGGGGGATGTCCCAGCTCTCAGGGCCATGCAAATATCGCCCATATCGGGTGATCGCCCTAGCAAGGATTTGCTTTTCATGCACCGAGAAGTTGAGCTTTCTCCTCTTTGGAGCCATCTCACCAAACAGACACAAAAATCAGACAGAA
The DNA here is from genome assembly GCF_905171775.1 of Rana temporaria. Taxonomy (NCBI): domain Eukaryota; kingdom Metazoa; phylum Chordata; class Amphibia; order Anura; family Ranidae; genus Rana; species Rana temporaria. Next base: position 82,300,601 of record NC_053500.1, on the reverse strand, counting down.
CAAACAAACACAAAAAGACACAGAACAAACAAACACAAAAAGACACAGAACAAACAAACACAAAAAGACACAGAACAAACAAACACAAAAATCAGACAGCAAAAACCAGACACCAAAATCAAACCGTACAAACAGACAGCTAATACAAATTCAAAAAAACACACAGAAAAAAAAAAGACACAAAAAACACTCAGAAAAAACAAACACCTACTACAATCTCCTACTTCAATAAATCTCTAACACTACTACACCAACCAACAAACAGCCACAGACAACAGAACAAAAGCACCTTACTTCAGGAAGGGGAACACAGGGATGTACTTTTGCAATGGAAGGGCGTTTGTCTGGGGGTTTTTTATACACAGGGCGTATCTCACTAAGTATGCTTGGCCTATTTCCTATCTCACTGATTGCGCCGGCCCGAGTTCTAAGCATGCCCAGTAAGGTGCATATTCATGCGCACATGCGCAGTACAGCCGGCCCTTCATTTGCATGGGGTCACGGCTCATTTCAATGGAGCACGCCCACTTCCTTCCCACTTTCAATTACCCCGCCTTACGCCTCGGAATTAACGTTACGCTGGCGCAAAGTTGGGTGCAAATACTCTGTGGATATGGCACTTACGTCACAAAATTCAGCCGCTGTAACGTAAATGACATGCGTTACGACAAACTAAATATGCGCCGCTCTACGTGAATCTGGCCCACAGTACTTGCCTCTCTTACTTAAGGTGGCGTAGTGTAAACACGCTAGGCTACGCCACCTTAGATTTGCGCGCCCCTACCTGAATCTACCTATTTGCACCTAAAACCACTTGGTGTGTAGTGCAAGTGTGCTAATTACTTTGGGCCAGATTCACGTAGAGCGGCGCATATTTAGATCGGCGTAACGCATGACATTTAAGTTACGGCGGCTGAATTTTGTGGCGTAAGTGCCGTATCCACAGAGTATTTGCGCCCAAATTTGCGCCAGCGTAACGTTAATTCCGAGGCGTAAGGCGGGGTAATTGAAAGTGGGAAGGAAGTGGGCGTGCTCCATTGAAATGAGCCGTGACCCCATGCAAATGAAGGGCCGGCCGTACTGCGCATGCACGCACGAATCTGCACCTCACTGGGCATGCTCAGAACTCGGCCCGGGCGCAATCAGTGAGATAGGAAATAGGCCAAGCAGACTTAGTAAGATACGCCCTGTGTATAAATAGCCCCAGACAAACGCCCTTCCTTTGCAAAAGTACATCCCTGTGTTCCCTTTCCTGAAGCGAGGTGCTTTTGCTCTGTTGTCTGTAGCTGTGTGTTGGTTTGTGTAGGAGTGTAGTAGGTAAGAGTTATTGGATAGTGTTAGAGGAGTTTGTATTAGGTGTTTATTTGTTCTGAGTGTTTTTTGTGTCTGTTTTTTCTGTGTGGTTTTTGGAGTCTGTATTAGCTGTCAGTTAGTTTTTTTTTTTTTGCTGTGTGATTTTTGTGTTTGTTTGTTCTGTGTGTTTTTGTGTTTGTTTGTTCTGTGTTTTTGTGTTTGTTTGTTCTGTGTATTTTTGTGTGTGTTTGGTGCTGATTGTTGTGTGGTGTTATGGCACCCAAGAGGAGAAAGCTGAACTTCTCGGTGCGCGAGAAGCAAATCCTCGCTAGGGCCATCACCCGATTTGGGCGATATTTGCATGGCCCTGAGAGCCAGGAAGAAGGCGATCCTTCAGCAGATTACTGATGAGATCAATGCGGGGGGGGGAGACGAGGACCCCCAGTGGGATAGCTAAGAAGATCAATGATCTCAGGAGCCTGGTCCGTGATAAGGTGGCCAAGATTACAGCGCATGCCACGGGCACTGGCGGAGGACCACCTTGCCCCGTCAGGCAGACTGAGGAGGAGTGGGCAGTGGCCCAGTGCTTCCACAGCCAACAAGTGGTGGGCTGCCTGGCTTTGACTCCGAGGAGGCCGTGAGGACAGGCAAGTTTTTTTTTCTATCTGGTGAGTAGCATGTGTGTGGGGGGGAAGGGAATATGTGCCAAGCGTTTGGATCCTCCAACCTGTGTATGTTTTGTGTCATCCACAGATGGCCAGGAGATTGCTGGGCCATCAGGCCAGTCTGCACCATCCCCCAGACAACAGGCTGCAGAAGAGCCCCAAGAAGGGCAGGAGTCCTCAGGGGAGGGGAGTGGCCACACCTCACATCATGAGGAGGTTGAGGGGGAGGAGGATGAGGGGGGGAGGATGGGGATGATCGGATGGACCTTGCCAGGGAAATCCTTTTGACTTTGGATGTGGCTCCCCCTGAGGCTGGCAGCAGTCAGGCCTCCATCAGGGGTAGCCCCTCCCACTCCTCCCCCAACAGGGCTCCCCCCCACAAGGGTCTCTCTCTCCCCTCCTCCCAGGCCACAAGCCTCAGCTGCAGGCAGAAAGGATACCAAGAAGACCAGGGGGGTTGCCGAGTTCCTGCCGGCCAATCTGCAGAGGGACTAGGCCCGGCAGACCCAACATCTGGGTCAGGTCACCCGGACTTTGGCCCAGATGGAGGACAGCCTGGGCTCAATTAAGGACTCGGACAGCAGGCGTGTCCCAGGAGGTGAGTGCCCTGACCCAGGCTGTCCACGCAAATACCCTGGCTGTCCAGGCCAATACGGCTGCCCTCACTGTGGATCTGAACAGGATAGCCGTGGCCTTGGAGGGCAGGCCAGCAGGAGGACATTCACCAGGGGAGGCTCCTCCTTCCCCTGCTCCTCCCCCCACGAGTCTCCCCTGGTTGGCCGTGGCCGTGGCCGGCCCAGGCTTAGCTCACGCTGGGCTGTTAATATTGGGTGTACTTTTTTTTTTATTCTACTGTGATTATGATTTGTTTTATGTGTGTGAATGATGTATGAATGTGGGGGTGACATTCCTGATGAAAAAGGGTGTCACCCTCAGTTTTGGTGGAGTAGGAATCCCCAGGACCAGGGAGAAGTGATCCCAGGTCCATGTGAATGGTGTATGAATGCACAGTGACATAATTGGAGCCTTGGCGGGGCGTTGCTGCTCCCTAGTACCATGCGGGGTACTTGGGTCTAATCCAATTCGATGAGGATGTGATGTGTCTGTGCTAGGGACCACAGTGGGTGTGCATGCATGCATTCTCATTGTGCCATGTTTAATGTGTGTGTTTACTGTGCAAAGATGCATTCTGCGAGGCGTCTCCTGGCTGCTGTTCCCTCAGAAGAGGGGGTACCCTCGGTTACTAAAGTCACTAGTATAGCTATGAGCATGGATGCCCCTGGCATGTTGGCATACAGATTGTTGTCCTGCAAGTGTGTGTGCTCAGCTCTTCCCTAACGGTGTTGCTGTAGCTGCCATTTACACGGCTGGTGTAAAGTTAGGGCAGCTTTTATACGGTGTAACTTTCCACCCTGAAACTAGCAGATGCGCACAGGGCGTAGCCTACGCCGCACAAGCGTACTTTTGTGGATCGCCCTATCTCCTTCATTTGCATATTAGCATAGAAAATCAATGGTGTGTCTAGCGTATATTGCGCTTCAAGATGCGCCGGTGTAATCGTTTTACGTCGGACGGAAAAATCTGGTTTTCAGGCGTATTTCGTTTTGAGGATACGGCGCAAAGATACACGCGGCGCATTTTTGAATTACGCCGCGCATCTCTAGATACGTCGGCGTAAGTGCTTTGTGAATCTGGCCCTTTGCACCTAAACCCACTTGGTTTATAGTGCAAGTGTGCAAGTGTGCTAAAAACCCGGTGCAACGTAACTTTTTCAATTTAAGTTACACGGCCGGAAAATTGTGCTAATTTGCATACCCGAAGCGGCATTTCGACTCGAAATGCCCCCAGCGGCGGATGCGGTACTTCTCCCTATCTTTTGGAAACTGATTCTGTGGATCAGTTCCAAAGATAGAAACAGGGGGCCAGATCCACAAATATCCTGCGTAACTTAAATCTTCCGATTTAAGTTATACCGCCGCAAAATTTCTACCTAAGTGCCCGATCCACAAAGCACTTACCTTGAAATTTGCGGCGGTGTAACTCAAATGTGTCTGGCGCAAGGCGTGCCGAATCTAATGGGGCGAGTCCCATTTAAATTAGGCGCGCTCCCGCGCCGGACGTACTGCGCATGCTCCGTCGGGTAACTTACCCGACGTGCATTGCGCTAACAGATGTAGCTCCGACGTCATTTGCTTAGACGTTAACGTAAATGGCGTCCAGCGCCATTCACGGACGTCTTACGCAAACGACGTAGAGTTGAAAATTTCGACGTGGGAACGACGGCCATACTTAATAGGGCTTAGTCAAATAGGACTTAGCCCTATTTTTACACAGCGTAACTCGACGTAAACGACGTAGATTTAGCGCGACGGGCCCGTCGGAACGTTCATGGATCGCCGTAAGTGTTCATTTGCATATTCTAGGCCGGCCGCAATGGCCTCACCACCTAGCGGCCGGCCTAGAATTGCATCCTTAAGATCCGACAGTGTAATTCAATTACACATGTCGGATCTTCTGCCTATCTATGGTAAACTGATTCTGTGGATCAGTTCCATAGATAGAAACAGGGATACGACGGCGTATCCCTTTTGTGGATAACCCCCAGGGATACGACGGCGTATCAGAAGATACGCCGTCGTATCCCTTTTGTGGATCTGGTCCTTTGCACCTAAACCCATTTGTTGTATAGTACAAGTGTGCTAATTACTTTGCACCTAAACCCACTTGGTGTGTAGTGCAAGTGTGCTAATTACTTTGCACCTAAACCCACTTGGTGTATAGTGCAAGTGTGCTAATTACTTTGGGCCAAATCCACAGCCAGCGGCGGAAATTAAGGGCCAGATTCTCAAAGGCATTACGACGGCGCAACACCATTAGCGCCGTCGTAACACCTCATCTGGCCCCGGGTATCTATGCGACTGATTCTCAGAATCAGTTGCGCATAGGTACCCATTAGATCTGACATGCGTAAGGCTGTTACGCTGTCAGATCTTAAAAGTAATTTTTTTTCCCGCCGCTAGGTGTCGCATCGTCGCTTTTCCCCGTCGTCTATGCAAATGAGGTAAGTACGGCGATTCCCGAACATACGCGAGGTCGACGCAGCAAATTAACGTCGTTTGCGTAGCGTACCCGACGCGTAAGGTTGCCCCTGCTAATTAGCAGGCGCAACCAATGTTAACGATGGCCGTCGTTCCCGCGTCGAATTCAATAAAAATTACGTCGTTTGCGTAAGATGTCCGTGAATGGCGCTGGACGCCATTTACGTATACATCTAGGCAAATGACGTCGGGGCGACGTCATTTAGCGCAATGCACGTCGGGTAATTTACCCGACGGAGCATGCGCAGTACGCTCGGCGCGGGAGCGCGCCTAATTTAAATGGTGCCCGCCCCATTTGAATTGGGCGGGCTTGCGACGAGCAATCTAACGCTACACCGCCGCAAGTTTACAGGTAAGTGTTCTGAGAATCAGGATGTAAACCTGTAGACCTGCGGCGGTGTAACGTAGATCTCATATATTACGCTGCCCAGGAGCAGCGCGAATGTATGAGAATCTGGCCCTAAGTTTTTCAAAACTTATGTCATTTAAGTTACGGCGCCCTAAGTTGGTCTCGTAAGTGCCGTATCCACAGCGCATTTGCGCACAAAATAGCGCTTACGTAACTTAAATTCCGAGGCGTAAGGTGGGATTATTGCAAGTGGGAAGGAAGTGGGCGTGCTTCATTGTAATGAGCCATGACCCCATGCAAATGAAGGGCCGGCCGTACTGCCCATGCGCGCACGAATCTGCTTCTCACTGGGCATGTGCAGAACTTTGCTCGGCGCAATCAGTGAGATAGGTTAAAAGCCAAGCATACTTAGTTTGAGGATCGCCCTGTGTGTAAATAGCCCCAGTCAAACACACTTCCCTTGCAAAAGTATTTCCCTGTGTTCCCTTCCTAGAGCAAGTTGCTTCTGCTCTGAACGTTTGTCAGTGTTTGTTGGTGAGTTGTGTGTGATAGAGAAGTTTTGGAGGAGTATTAGATTGTAGTTGTTTGTTTCTGAGCGTATTTTTTGTTTGATTGTTTCTGCTAAGTGTATTTTATTTTTTTTTTCTGCTTGGATTTTGTGTTTGTTTTTTGTGTGTTTGTTTTTGACTTTGTAGTAGCTGTCTGCTTGTGTGTTTTGATTTTTGTTTGTTTGTTGTGTGTGTATTTTTGTTTGTTTGTTGTGTGTGAATTTTTGTTTGTTTGTCCGTTGAGTTTTCTTGTTGCTGAGTGGTGTCTGTGATGGCACCCAAGCGCAGGAAGCTCAATTTTACCCATGTGGAGAAGCAAATCCTTGCTAGGTCCATCGTCCGATATGGGCGCTATTTACATGGGCCTGAGAGCCGGAACACCTCCCCGGCCCAAAGGAAGAAGATCTATCAAAAAATTACAGATCAGATAAATGCGGCGGGGGGGGGGAGACAAGGACCCCCGCTGGCATCCAGAAAAAGATCAATGATCTGAGGAGCGTGGTCCGCAATAAGGTGGCCAAGCTCACTGTCCATAGGAGGGGCACTGGAGGAGGGGGACCATGCCCCATCCGGCTGACTGAGGAGGAATGGGCAGTGGCCCGGTGTTTCCAGCCAGAGCAGGTGGTGGGCCTGCGTGGCTTTGACTCTGATGTTCCTGTGGGGCCAGGTAAGTTTTTTTTTTCTATCTGGTGATTAGCATGTGTGGGTGGGGGAAGGGAAGATGTGCCAAGTGTGTGGATCCTCAAACCTGTGATTGTTTGGTGTCCTCCACAGATGACCAGGAGATTGCAGGCCCATCAGGCCAGGAGATTGCTGGCCCATCAGGCCAAGAGGATGCTGGGCCATCAGGCCAGGCTGCTGCACCACCCCAAGGACAGGAGGCTGCTGAGGAGTCCCCAGGGGAGGGGAGTGGCCAAACCTCCCCTCATGGGGAGGAGGATGAGGGGGAGGAGGATGAGGGGGAGGAGGATGAGGGGGAGGAGGAAGAAAATCTGCAGCTTGGCAGGGAAATCCTTCTGGCCTCTGAGCTAATGACATTTGAGGATACCCTTGAGGCTACCCCAGAGGCTACCCCAGAGGCTGGCAGCAGTCAGGCCACCATCAGGGGTAGCCCCTCCCACTCCTCCCCCAACAGGCTGCAAACCACAAGGGTCACTCTCTCCCCTCCTCCAGAGCCACAAGCCTCAGGGGCAGGCAGGATGGCGACCCAGGAGACCAGGGGGGTGTTTGAGCGTCTGCCGGCCAGTCTGCAGAAGGACAATGCCCGGCAGACCCGCACTCTGGGTGAGATACAAAAAACTATTACCAAGATGGAGCACAGCCTGGGTGCAATGAGGGAGTCACTCGGTGATGTGGCCACAAACTCTTTGGGGGTCATCACATGTTTGTGGGACCTGAAGACCGCCACAACAGGCGTGGCCCAGGAGGTGACTGCCCTGACCCAGGCTGTGCAGGACAATACCCGGGCTGTGCAGGACAATACCCGGGCTGGCCAGGCCAATACGACTGCCATCACTGGCTGTCTGAACAGGATAGCAGTGGCCTTGGAGGGCAGGCCAGCAGGAGGACAGACACCAGGGGAGGCTCCTTCTTCCCCTGCTCACTCACCCCCCCCATGAAGATACTCCCTCCCCTGCTCACACCCCCCCCGTGAAGATCCTCCAGTTGGCCGTGCCCGTGCCCTTGGGCAGCCCAGACGGAGCACTCGCCGCAGGAATTAATTAGCAGGGGTACTTTTTTTTTTATGATTTTGTTTATTATACTGTACTTATGATTTGGTTTATGTGTGTGAATGATGTGTGAATGTGGGGGGGTGGCATTCCTGATAAAATAAGGGTGTCACCCTCAGTTTTGGTGGAGAAGGGATCCCCAGGACCAGGGAGAAGTGATCCCAGGTTCCTAGGCGTTTATTATGAAAAAAAAATTTTTATTGTGACATTATTCATGTGCGTTTACTGTGAAAAGAAACATTCTAATTGTGACATTATTCATGTGCGTTTACTGTGAAAAAAAAATTCTCATTGTGACATTATTCATGTGCGTTTACTGTGAAAAGATGCCTTCTGCGAGGTGTCTCCTGGCTGCTGTGCCCTCAGCAGACCGCGTAGAGTGGGTTAGGGGGGATTGCCTGGGTCGGGGGTCAGGTCAGCACGTATGTCAATCTCCAGTCCCCTTCTCATGGCAAAGTTGTGCAGCACGCAACATGCACCGATGATCTGGCACACAAAGTCTGGGGAATACAACAATGTACCCCCAGACTTATCCAGGCATCTGAAGCGGGACTTCAGCAGCCCAAATGTGCGCTCCACAACAGCCTGGGTGCGAATGTGAGCCGCGTTGTAGCGTTGATCTCCTGGGGTTTGGGGGTTCCTGAATGGGGTCATCATATGTGGTCCCAGGGCATATCCAGAGTCACCTGTAAGGGAAAAGACAGGAGGATGTTAGTCATGCATGTGCCCCTCGTGATGTCTGCATCATGGGGGGGGACAGTCATACCTGACACCCATGTCACTCACCAATCAGCCAGCTGTCTCCATACAGGTTCAGTTCCAAATCTCTGGAGATTATGTGGCTGTCAAGGCAGGATCCAGGGAATTTTGCACAGACGTGCCAGATGAGGCCATGGGCATCTACGATTACCTGGACATTTATGGAATGCCAGTGCTTCCGATTCCAGAACAGGTGCTCTGTCTCATGGGGGGGCTGTAGTGCCACATGGGTACAATCAATGGCCCCGATGGTCCGTGGGAATCGGGCAATGTTGTAAAAGTCCGTCATGGTTTGCAATCGCTGGTCCTCCTGGGTGGGTTTTTGAAATTGATTGGCCATGCGTCTCAGTATTGCAGGGACTACTTAATGGACACACCTGCTCATGGAGGATTGTGCCATCCCAGCCAGACCTCCACATGTGCATTGGAAAGACCCAGTGGCAAGGAAATGGAGTGTTGCCATTACTTTGAGGAGAGGTGGCAGGGCATGGGATCGTTGGGTTGGGGTGGTGAGATCATCCTGCAGGATTCGGGTTAATTCCAGCATGGCTTCCCGGTTAAAACGGAAGTTGCCATAGACCTCAGAAGCAGGCATGCCAAAGAGATCTCGGCGTGGGCGGTATACCCTCTCCTGTGCCCTCCTCCTCCTCCTCTGTGCCCTCCTCCTTCTTTGCGCCTCTAAAGTAGCGAGTGCCGTTAGGATCATGGATGGCCCGGGCATGTTGGCAGACAGTTTGAAGTCCAGCAAATATGTGTGCTCAGCTTTTCCTCAATGCTTTTGCTTCAGCAGACCTTTACACAGCATGTGTAAAATTAGGGCTGCTTTTATAACGTGTAAATTTGCGCAGGGAAACTAACAGGTGCGCACAGGGCGTAATCTACGACGCACACACTTAATTATGTGGATCGCCCTATCTCCCTCATTTGCATCTTTGCCTATCAAAAACAGCGGCGTGACTAGCGTAATTTGCGTCCGAGGATGCGCCGGTGTAATCATTTTAGGTAGGACGGAAAATCCGGATTTTAATGCGTAACTCGTTTTGAGGATTCGGTTGAAAAGATACGCGCGGATTAAAATTAGAAATCTCGAGTTAAGTCGGCGCATCTGCTTTGTGCATTTGGCCCTTTGCGCCTAAAACCACTTGGTGTATAGTGCAAGTGTGCTAATTACTTTGGGCCAAATCCACAAAGAGCCGCCGTAACTTAAATATTCTGATTTAAGTTACACTGCCGCAAAATTTCTACCTAAGTGCCCGATCCACAAAGCACTTACCTAGAAATTTTCGGCTGTGTAACTTAAATCCGTCCGGCGCAAGGCGTTCCTATTTTAATGGGGCGAGTCCGGCGCCGGACATACTGCGCATGCTCACAACGTCATTTTTCCCGACGTGCATAGCACGGTTTTACGTTACGCCGAGTTTTGAGAATCTCGCGGGGAAAAAAAGTTGCGTCGGTAAAAAAAAAAATTAAAAATAAAAAATAACAGCGTCGCAGGTAAGAAGGGTCTACTTTTACAAGGTGTAAACAGTTTACACTTTGTAAAAGCAGCCCTAATTTTACGATTGCAACGTAAGTATTTACGGAGATTTCACGAAGCTAAACCGCTTTGTGGATCTCCGTAAGTGCTCATTTGCATACGCGAATCGGCATTTCGACTCGAAATGCCCCCAGTGGCGGATGCGGTACTGCATCCTAAGATCCGGCAGTGTAAGTCCCTTACACATGTCGGATCTTCTGCCTATCTTTTGGAAACTGATTCTGTGGATCAGTTCCAAAGATAGAAACAGGGATACGACGGCGTATCAGTAGATACGCCGGCGTATTCCTTTTGAGGATCTGGCCCTATGCACCTAAACCCATTTGTTGTATACTGCAAGTGTGCTCATAACTTTGCACCTAAACCCACTTGGTGTGTAGTGCAAGTGTGCTAATTACTTTGCACCTAAACCCACTTGGTGTATAGTGCAAGTGTGCTAATTACTTTGCACCTAAACCCGCTTGGTGTGTAGTGCAAGTGTGCTAATTACTTTGCACCTAAACCCACTTGGTGTATAGTGCAAGTGTGCTAATTACTTTGCACCTAAACCCATTTGTTGTATACTGCAAGTGTGCTCATTACTTTGCACCTAAACCCACTTGGTGTGTAGTGCAAGTGTGCTAATTACTTTGCACCTAAACCCACTTGGTTTATAGTGCAAGGGGCAGATCCACAAAGCACTTACGCCGGCGTATCTCGAGATGTGCGGCGTAAGTGTAAATATGCGCCGTCGTATCTATGCGCCGTATCCCCAAAACGAGATACGCCTGAAAAATAGGTTTTTCCGACCGACATAATTTTTCTACACTGGTGCATCGTGGGCGCAAAAATACGCTGGACGCACCATTGTTTTTCTATGCAAATATGCAAATGAGGGAGATACGGCGATCCACGAAACTACGTTTGTCCAGTGCAGGATATGCGCTGTGCGCGCAAGCTGTACGTCCGGTCTAAAGTTACCCCTCATAAAAGCAGCTTTAACTTGCAGGACAACAATCTGTATGCCAACATGCCAGGGGCATACATGGTCATAGCTATACTACTGGCTTTAGATGCGCGTAGAAGGAGGAGGGCACGGAGGAGGAGGGCACGGGAGAGGATATACCGACCGCGCATAAACGTCTTTGGCATGGGTGATTCGGAGGTGTATCGCATCTTCATATTCAGCCCAACTGCCATCATGGAATGAACCACAACCCTGAAAGATGACATCACCAGCCAGACACATCGCTCACATGCAGTGGAGCCACTGGTCAAGGTACTGGCAACACTCCATTTCCTTGCCAGTGGCTCGTTTCAGCGTACAAGTGGAGTTGTGGCTGGGATGGCACAATCCTCCATTAGCAGATGTGTGCACCAGGTTATCCCCGCAATCCTCAGACGCATGGCCAACCAAATCATCAGACCCACCCAGGAGGACCTGCGGGTGAAGGCAATGCGTGATTTCTACAGAATTGCAGGATTCCCACGCACCGTGGGGGCCATTGATTGCACACATGTGGCACTACAGCACTACAGCCCCCCCATGACACAGAGCACCTATACCGCAATCGGAAGCACTGGCATTCCATCAACGTACAGGTGATAGCCGATGCCCAATGCCTCATATGGTTCGTGCCAAACACCCAGGGTCCAGCCACGACAGCTACATATACCGTCAAAGCCCCATCCCAATATAATTCGAACAGAACTTATATGGGGACAGCTGGCTGGTTGGTGAGTGACATGGGTGTCAGGCATGACTGTCCACCCCCATGATGCAGACATCACGAGGGGCACATGCATGACTAACATCCTCCTGTCTTTTCCCTTCCAGGTGACTCGGCATATGCACTTGGGCCCCATCTCATGACTCCATACAGGAATCCCCAAACCCTAGGAGAGCAAAGATACAATGAAGCACACGCACGTACCCGTGGAGGGGTGGAACGCACCTTTGGCCTCCTGAAGTCCCGTTTCCGATGCCTGGATAAGTCTGGGGGTACCCTGTTGTATTCCCCAAACTTCGTGTGCCAGATCATCGCTGCATGTTGCATGCTGCACAACTTCGCCGTGAGAAAGGGCCTGGATATTGACTAGGGTTGAGCCGAACATACCCGGGTTCGGTTCGCACCAGAACGTTCGAACAGACCGCGGGTTCACACGAACATTTAGAACCCCATTGAAGTCTATGGGACTCGAACGTTCGAATTCAAAAACGCTCATTTTAAAGACCAATATTCAATTTAATGTTGGAAAACGTCTTTCAGAACCCGGGTCTTGCCCCAGGGAACATGTATAAATGATTTTTTTTTTTAAAACGGACGTTTTTCCGGAGCAGCGATTTTAATGATGCTTAAAGTGAAAAAAAAAAAGAAAAATTCCTTTAAATATCACACCTGCTGTGTGTCTATAGTAGTGGCACGTGTTTAGAAATGTCCCTGCACAACATGAAATGATTATAAGAACAAAGTTATTTAATACTGCTTGCGCACGTGCTGTGTGGCAACAATATCTCAATTATTTTAGGGGTGGTGGGGGGGCCATTATTTTTTTGTGAAAGCAAAATTGCAGAAAAAAGGGCACCCCTCAAACATACTGTAATTGGAGCGCAACAAGGAGGCACGTGCAAAGTATTGCATCAAAAATTGTTATTAGGCGCCCCTGTTACACAGGGGCACAAAAATTGTGCCTTAGGCCACGTTCAAAGTATTGCATCAAAAATTGTTATTAGAGGGGGCGTGGCGACCGAGCTCCAAGATGGACGCATAGATCCAGAGCTCCGCTCGTCCGCCTGAGAACACCGCAGCCACCAGAGCATACCGGCACAACTGACAGCCCTGCACTCCTCCGCTCGGTCCCGGTACCTCCGCTGCACGGATCGGCGAGAAACGGATGCCCAGAAACCGGATGCCCAGAAACCGCAAGAAGCCGCAGCAGCCCCAGAAGCTGGAGAGCTTCTTCGTCGCCATGAGGGGACCCTCACAACAGGGCGGAGGCGCGCGGGAACGGCTTCCTGGCACAGCGATGCCACACAACAGCGGCGGATCACCTCCAGCTCCCTCCCGACTGGCACCCAGCGAGTCATCCCCCGGAACAGCCAGCCCAACAACACAAAGCCCGGTCAAATCTAGGCCGCGGAGGGACTCCCCGGATAGGCCACAGGCGGATCCCAGCATGGAGGTGAGCAGGCCGCATTCTGACACGCAGGGAGGGGATCCCATATCAGAGTTCCCCACTGCGGACAAACCAGTGTCTGACACAGTCCTAAAGGACATGCTCCTCTCTCTCAGATCATCCCTGCAGAACGATCTGCTCAAAGGGATCACTGAATGCCAAAGAGAAGTCCAGGCCATAGGCCGCAGGGTCCACATTGTGGAGTCCAAAATGGAGGAACACACACATGCATACAATCTGATGGTGGAGGCACACAAAGCTCAGGGGGAGGATATAACCTGGATTAAGGACAAGTTAGCAGACCTTGAGGACAGATCTAGGAGAAACAACCTCAAACTGAGGGGGGTCCCTGAATCTGTCCCCCCTGCCCAGCTGCAACAGTTTGCCCAGACCCTGTTCTCCACCTTACTGCCAGAAGCAACGGCTCAGGATCTTCTTATAGACAGAATCCACAGGGTCCCCAAGCCCTCGTTCCTACCTGAAGAAACCCCCAGAGATGTTCTGATGAGGGTGCACTTTTACCATATTAAGGACCGCATCCTGCAAGTGTCACGCACTCCTGGGAACTTACCACAGCAGTATGCCGCTATCAGGTTCTTACCGGACCTGTCCCGCCACACCTTACAACGCCGATGTAACCTACTAACGGTCACCAAAGCGCTGCGAAACCATAACATACCGCACAAGTGGAAATACCCGGCCACCCTGTCCATCACCTATAATGGAGCCACTGTCTCAATCTCCAAACTAGAGGAAGGTTTGGGGGCACTACGCCAATGGGGTATTCTACCCGAGCAAGTCGCTCATCCACAACAACCAGCAGGCTTGCAGCCAATACAAAATGACTGGCAAGTAGTATCCCGCAAGAAAGCTGGTAAGAAAAAATCTGGTGATGCTCAATAACCACACTCCAATGTTACCCACAATGTTCTCAGGCGTTCCAGGTATCGCTATAGGATACCCTTTTGCACCGTCCCTTGCATTAGCAGCTACGACTGCACGAGGATCAGTTCTAAGATCCATTTCTTACACCGAGCATGTCTCATGACTGTTGTTCCTTTACCCTTGTCTTATTTTTTTTTGTTTTCTACCTTCGCCCTTTCGATATACACAGCTACGATCGATGCACTCTGTCCTCCACCGCCGAAGACGACGAACTACGAACTACGACGAACTATGGCTGCCATACTCACCCCTGGTCGGAGAGCCTCCTATGGAACTGTGAGTACTTGTACCACCACACCATATCACACACCACCAGCCCAATACTATGATGATTAAGGTCTTATCCATCAATGCCTGGGGACTGAACCACCCGGCAAAACGGTTCTCTCTCTGGAAGGAGGCCGGCGGATAAAAAGCCGACATTCTGTGCGTCCAAGAAACGCATTTCCAATTGCACAAAGCGCCAAATTGCTCACACAAAGACTACCCGTTCATATATATGGCCTGCTCGCCTAACAACAAAAAAGGGGGGGTTCTACTGGCCATTAGGAACTCTCTGTCATTCCAACCCAAGGACATTGTTCTTGATGAGGGTGGCCGATACATTATTGTCACGGGCGACATCAACTCTAGACCATACACAATTGTATCAGTGTACGCCCCGAACTCACACCAAATCCGCTTTCTCAGGAAGGTCTTTGCCAAAGCACAGGCTATGAAGTATGGCAGCCTCTTCTTATGCGGAGACTTTAATGTGACCTCAGACCCGCTCCTGGACACGTCCTCAGGCAAAGCCAAGGGATCCCTATCCCTGCAATCTGTACTGCACAGAGAGGAACTCTTCGACGTATGGCGTTGCCTCCATGCCAACGAACGAGACTATACTTTTTTCTCTAACAGGCACCGTTCGTATTCCCGCATTGATATGTTCTTAACGGACAAATGGTTGTTACAAAATGTAGAAAAAACATGTATACATGACATCACTTGGTCTGACCATGCGGCTATATCTATGCACATAGCGGAAAAGGGTGTCTCCTCTTCTACTCCTGTCTGGCGTTGTAATACCAAAATTTTACAAGAACCACATCTTCAGAAGCCTCTTACACAACACATAACAAATTACTTCTCAGATAATACTGATTCAGTTGCAGACCCATATGTCCTGTGGAATGCACACAAGGCTTTTATGAGATGTATACTAATCCAGATTGGCGCTAGGGAAAAAAAGAAACGAACATTAACACTAACGTCGACACTCGCGGAAATACATACCCTAGAATCTCAGAACAAACTGTCACCGTCTGCACCCCTCACCGACAAATTGCAAACCCTTAGAGAAAAAGTTAGAGAGCTCCCGACAAGCCAGTTTGATAGACACCTCAGACACCTGAAATTGACACATTATGCCAATGCCAATAGGGCAGGTAAGTACTTAGCAAATAGACTCAAGGCAGCACGTGTTAGGACGAGGATAGGGTACCTAAATCACCCCTCTACTCCGCACAAAATTACCAACCCACAAGAGATAGTCAACCAATTTGCTGAATACTACAGCTCACTATACAATCTACGGGATGATCCCAACACCCTCCAACCGACGGCGGAAAAAATTCACAGCTTCTTACACAAACTCCACCTCCCGTCTTTATCCCGAGAACAATTGGAGGAAGTGAATAAACCAATAACGGCCCAAGAAGTGGAAAAAACCATACACTCCTTACCAAACGGAAAATCCCCTGGCCCTGATGGCTTTTCCAATGAATATTTCAAAAAATTTTGCCAGGTACTCTCGCCCCACATGTCCTCAGTATTCACTAAAGCCACCGAAGTTGCATCTCTCCCACATGAAATGCTGACAGCACACATAGTCACGTTGCCAAAGCCGGGTAAAGACCCTACCACACCCTCTAATTTCCGGCCCATATCCCTCCTTAACTCAGACACCAAAATTTATGCAAAACTACTTGCTAGGAGGCTTACGAATATTATACCATCCCTTATAAAACGCGACCAGTTGGGCTTTGTGAAGGGGAGACAGACCTCGGACGCTACCAGGAGAATCATAAATATAATCCATCATGCTGAACGTACTTGAACGCCTTCTCTGCTGCTCTCCATAGACGCAGAGAAGGCGTTCGACAGGGTCCACTGGACCTATATGGAAATGGTGCTGCAGAATTCGGTTTCCAAGGACCGATGCTAAAGGCTATTTTATCCCTCTATTCCTGCCCGACTGCCCAGGTATACTCTGCCGGTTTCCTGTCCTCACCCTTTAACATCTCAAATGGGACCAGACAGGGCTGTCCCCTCTCACCAACCATCTTTAATCTGGTAATCGAACCACTAGCTCAGGCAATCCGCACAAACCCCTCGATCTCTGGCTTTCCATTGGGCCAGGACATGCACACCATCAACCTGTTTGCGGATGACGTAATTCTGCTTTTGACCAACCCGCTAAAGTCCCTGATAGAAGCACACGCGGCACTCACATCCTTTGGAGAAATTTCGTACTATAAGGTTAATTTCACGAAATCACTAATTTTAGACCTAGGAGTACAACCCCGCGTAAAAAAATACCTACAAGATAAACTGCCCTACACCTGGTGTAAGGGCAGCATCACCTACCTGGGTATATTACTGACTAGCAAAACAGCCGCTCTAGCTAAAGCTAACATGATTCCATTGGTGGCCAAATTGGAAGCCCAACTCAGGGATATATCTAAAAAAGAAATTACATGGCTGGGTAAGATTAACGCATACAAGATGCTAATTTTACCGCAAATCCTATATGTGTTCCGCAACCTGCCTATACATATACCTCAGCATTACTTGCACTGTCTCACAAAACTCTGCTGGACATATGTCTGGAACGGGAAGAAAGCTAGGTGCTCTAGAAATAATCTGACTTTGCACAAGAAGGCTGGGGGAGCGGGGTTGGCAGACATATTCGACTACCTCTGGGCAACACGCCTGGATCAGATTAAACACTGGTTCCAACGAACTGACACCCCTCACTGGGTTGATATAGAGACGCTACTGTCCCCTACCAATGACCTTGTCCTACTCCTCCTGGGACATGGATGGGATCCTTGGAACTTAACAGCCTTGACACCCCCACTACGAGCCTCATTGCAAGCGTGGAGGTTCTTGCTGGGACAATCCCACGACGACCTACAGACCATAAACTATAAACTTCCCCTGACCATGTTAGAAGCCAAGATCCCAATGTTGGACGTCAAGGACCTGACTGACAAAGGTGTTTCATGCATCACAGATCTATATGATGGCCAAACACCCAAAACTGCGGAACAAATTGTGCGGCAATTTCGCCTCCCAGACACTAAACTTTTCAAGTGCCTCAGGATTACACATTTCCTGAAACATCATACCCACCCGTCCGTGACTGTTCCAAGCAAAATTTGGCACTACCTCTCCACAGTAAATAACAACACTAAGGGCATATCCTTCTTTTATAACTCGTTGCATGACAGAATGAAATTTATTAAAACAACTGCAATGCAAAAATGGGAGGTTGATCTGGGTACCACATTTTCGGAGTCACAATGGCGGCAAGCCTTCACAGAGGTACACAGGTCCTCCCACTGTGTTAAACACTGGGAACTAATGATTAAAATGGCTAACAGATGGCATTACACTCCCTTCCGTCTGGCCACATACTTCCCGGGACAGTCCCCAACCTGCTGGAGGGGGTGTGGGCAAGTAGGAAACCTCTTGCATATGTTCTGGCAATGCCCTAGCATAAGAAGCTTATGGAATAGAGTTTTCCAACTGATATCTTCCCTCACAGGGATTCTAACACACCCTGATCCTGCTATGGCACTATTGCACCTAAACATGGACACCTTCCCACACATAGTCCGACCAATCGTAACACATATTCTCCTTGAGACACGCCTGCTGGTACTATGCAACTGGAAATCTGACAAAGCCCTTAATATATCTGAAGTCGTTACTGCAGTCCATAGAAACTATACTTTTGAACGTCTAATAGCTATAAACTCATTAAAGTGTAGGGCATTTGACAACTGTTGGTCTATATGGCCTAAACTTGTATGATGTATGTATTTTTAAGCCTACATGTTGTACTACTGCTGAAAATCGTACTGTACTTCCACATCGATTATTGTGTATATCTATCCTCTTGTATCCCCTGTTAATTATAAAAAAAATGTTCAATAAAAAAAAAAAAAAAAAAAAATTGTTATTAGACGCCTCTGTTATACAGGGGCACAAAAATGTGTCCGTAGGCACAACACAACACTGCAACCCCTCCCAATATCTGTAATTGGAATCAATCTGAGTTTTATTGAATTTTTACCAGTGCCCAGATATTCATACATTTATGCTATAGTCGTAACGACATTACATACAGAAACATGGTATATACCGTCTTAACTGAATCCTTGAACAACCAAACATAAAGAAAATTAAGGTGAAGAAAGAAAAGAAAGGGAAAGAAAAAAAAATAATAATAAATGGGAAAAATAAAGGAGGAAGAAGAAGGGGATTATAACCAAACATTATTGATCTCCCCACCATAGCTACTCATCGGTGTGATTCCGTTTAACCCATATTGGGAATTCATCTGATTTTCGAAACTCGGTCCATACAGACCAAGTAAGGGAGAACTGCTCTTCCCTTCCCATTTCCCGTGCCAGTAGGCATTCCAAGTCTCTAGAACGATCCAGTTCCTTTGCCCATTCCCCCAGGGAAGGTACTGACCTTGTCTTCCAATATCGAGGAATAGCTACTCTAGCTGCTGCTATGAAGTGTCCCAGCACCTCCTCTCTAGCCTTTTTTATGGAACCTGGGTTCATGTTTAGGAGAGCCACTCTGGGTGATGCACAGATTACCGTATCCTCCAATTTTCCATATAAATCAAAAATTTGTTTCCAGAACCATCTCACCGGGGGGCACTCCCACCAGACATGTAACATGCTACCTTTTGCCTCCAGGCAACGCCAACAGATATCAGGTGTATCTTGATTGATTTGATGCATTGTAGAAGGGCACCTATACCATCTACTCACCAGCTTATACGCCTTTTCTTGTGATCTTGTATCTACAGGGAGTGCAGAATTATTAGGCAAGTTGTATTTTTGAGGATTAATTTTATTATTGAACAACAACCATGTTCTCAATGAACCCAAAAAACTCATTAATATCAAAGCTGAATATTTTTGGAAGTAGTTTTTAGTTTGTTTTTAGTTTTAGCTATTTTAGGGGGATATCTGTGTGTGCAGGTGACTATTACTGTGCATAATTATTAGGCAACTTAACAAAAAAAAAATATATATACCCATTTCAATTATTTATTTTTACCAGTGAAACCAATATAACATCTCAACATTCACAAATATACATTTCTGACATTCAAAAACAAAACAAAAACAAATCAGTGACCAATATAGCCACCTTTCTTTGCAAGGACACTCAAAAGCCTGACATCCATGGATTCTGTCAGTGTTTTGATATGTTCACCATCAACATTGCGTGCAGCAGCAACCACAGCCTCCCAGACACTGTTCAGAGAGGTGTACTGTTTTCCCTCCTTGTAAATCTCACATTTGATGATGGACCACAGGTTCTCAATGGGGTTCAGATCAGGTGAACAAGGAGGCCATGTCATTAGTTTTTCTTCTTTTATACCCTTTCTTGCCAGCCACGCTGTGGAGTACTTGGACGCGTGTGCTGGAGCATTGTCCTGCATGAAAATCATGTTTTTCTTGAAGGATGCAGACTTCTTCCTGTACCACTGCTTGAAGAAGGTCTCTTCCAGAAACTGGCAGTAGGACTGGGAGTTGAGCTTGACTCCATCCTCAACCCGAAAAGGCCCCACAAGCTCATCTTTGATGATACCAGCCCAAACCAGTACTCCACCTCCACCTTGCTGGCGTCTGAGTCGGACTGGAGCTCTCTGCCCTTTACCAATCCAGCCACGGGCCCATCCATCTGGCCCATCAAGACTCACTCTCATTTCATCAGTCCATAAAACCTTAGAAAAATCAGTCTTCGATTCAGAGCAATGCGCGTCCACGTGAGGACGTGACGACGCGATGTGCTCTCGGGTGGGGGAGTGAAGAGCTATGGGACTGCTAAGAGGAAGGACGGACCGCGCTGAATGAGAGGGGGAGACGGCAGCTTCGTACGTTGCACGTGATGTCCAGCGGCTCTCCATTGGACCATCGGACCCACGCGTCTCCCGTTGTGCTAAGGGCTTCGGGCGGAGAAGTGTCGCGCCGCGCTGCAGCACCGGAAAAACGGACACAGGACGCGGGGTAAGTAGCGGGAGGACGGTACCCGCCGACTACACCGGCTTCAACCAGGACTCTAGCCCGCATTGTAGTGAGTATATTGAGCCAGCGTGCACGCTGAGCCTAGAAAGATATCATCTGCACCCCTCCCCTCAGCTGATCCAGACCTAGAGGTACATTTGATTTTAGGATTTAATTTGTTGAAGTGGAATCAGACTGCCTGAAAACAGCAATTAAACAGCAATTGAATGCAGACTTATGGAGAAGAGAGATGTATTTTGCTCTATGAAATTAAATTAGAGCTGTAATGTATGGTATGTCACAGAACAATTTAATACAATTGAACACATGAGAATGGAAGATCAATAAGGGAGGCTAATGAGAACCTTGAGATAACCAGCTGTCCATGCTAAGTGAAGTTGTATAAAAGGGTGGATAAGATGTGTCACCATGGATAAACTGATTGCTACAGCACCTTTTTATACTATTTGACTGGGTGGGACTATTTATATTACATGTGAAGTACCTATAATTGGTAAAATTGGCATATACATTTTGTACTCAAAACTTTACCTGCACGTTCCCCTTGAAGTCTCCCCATTGGTATTTTTTTTATTTATTTATTTTTTGACTGCGGGGAAATTATATGCCCCATTTCCCTTGGGGAGTCCTTAGGCACCACTGGGTTTGACCTTTATTTTTTTTTTGGAGTCCCCTAGTTTCCCTGGACGTTTAGCAGCAGGAAAGGGGAAGGATCCCTGAAGTTACCCTCCCCCTCTATTCAAAGCCCTATAACTGAATGGTAAATAAGGGATCTCTGTCTATTCATATCCCTTGCATATACAAATACTACTTGTTGTAATTGACCAGGCAAAATTTAAAGAAAAAAAAAAAACGTGGATAAGCATATAACAGGGGAAGGGGTGAGGAGAGGGGGAGAGAGGAGAAGAAAAAGAGAAAAAGAGGGGGAAACATAGGGGGAACAACGATATTCCTTAACTACTTAACCCCCGGACCATATTGCTGCCCAAAGACCAGAGGACTTTTTGCGATTCGGGACTGCGCCGCTTTAACTGACAATTGCGCGGTCGTGCGACGTGGCTCCCAAACAAAATTGGCGTCCTTTTTTTCCCACAAATAGAGCTTTCTTTTGGTGGTATTTGATCACCTCTGCGGTTTTTATTTTTTGCGCTATAAACAAAAATAGAGCGACAATTTAAAAAAAAAATAATATTTTTTACTTTTTGCTGTAATAAATATCCCCCAAAAATATATAAAAAAACATTTTTTTTCCTCAGTTTAGGCCGATACGTATTCGTCTACATATTTTTCGTAAAAAAAATCGCAATAAGCGTTTATTGATTGGTTTGCGCAAAAGTTATAGCGTTTACAAAATAGGGGGTATTTTTATGATATTTTAATTAATATATTTTTTTTACTAGTAATGGCGGCGATCAGCGATTTTTTTTCGGTACTGTGACATTATGGCGGACACTTCGGACACTTTTGACACATTTTTGGGTCCATTGGCATTTTTATAGCGATCCGTGCTATAAAAATGCATTGGATTACTATAAAAATGCCACTGGCAGTGAAGGGGTTAACACTAGGGGGCGGGGAAGGGGTTAAGTATGCCTGGGTGTGTTCTTACTGTGGGGGGG
Organism: Rana temporaria; assembly: GCF_905171775.1. NCBI lineage: Eukaryota > Metazoa > Chordata > Amphibia > Anura > Ranidae > Rana > Rana temporaria. The sequence continues at coordinate 82,278,582 of NC_053500.1, read as the reverse complement.
GGGTGGCCTCACTAGGGGAAACACTGATCCTATGTTCATACATTGTATGAACAGAAAATCAGCATTTCCCCTGCTGACAGGAACGAGAGCTGTGTGTTTACACACACAGCTCCCGTTCCCCGCTCTGTAACGAACGATCGCGTGTGCCTGGCGGCGATCGCGCCCGCCGGGCACACGCACGGGAGTCGGGGGCGAGCGGGGGCGCGCGCGCGCGCCTCCGGCGGCCCGCCCCCTAGTGGCGGCTCAAGGAGCCGCCGTATAGCTACGGGCTCTCGCCCAGGAGAGCCGACCTGCCGCCGTATAATGACGGTGCGCGGTCGGCTAGTGGTTAAAACAAAAAAAAAGACTAATGCCGCGTACACACCATCGCTTTCTGCGATGGAAAAATGCGACGCTTTATGTGCTTTAAAAAAACTTCATTTTTCAAACTTCAATTTGAACAACGACGTAGCATACACACCATCGCTTTTTCACAACGCTCTAGCACAGCGCAGTTCCATCAATCACGCACGACGTCACTATAAAGGGTCGTTTCCATGCGGAAGACGGCCTCTTTTGCTGATATCGTGTTGCTGCGTGTTAGTAAAAGTTTGGTGAGATACGATTCGTGATTTTCAGTGACTGTGCTTTAAATTTCGTTTTCTGTCGTACAGTTTGTCTATTTGTTGTCGGATCTGTGATACAGTGCTTGTACTAAGGACGTATTTGTTTTGGCATTACGTTTTGTGTGCACGGTGCTGTTTAGCAGGTCGTTCTTCAAAGGCCATTCTTTACTTCAGGGCGTAATTTTTAGTCTGATCTGATTTGACGACCGTTTTCTAGCCATGTTGCGGGTACGAACTCGTCGCCGAGATCGTGCTGTGCTTGTTGTTAGGATGTGTGCTGCATCCCAGCGACGGTCCATGAACAGGGTGAGGAGGAGGTTGTGGACCAAGAACTGGTTGCTACGCAGGGACCAGTTCTCTCATATGCCTCTGCTGCGGGAGATCCGAGAAAATAACCCTGATGATTTCAGGAATTTTCTTAGGATGTCTGACCCCGTATTTCAGCAGCTTTTGGCTTTGGTGTCGCCATATATCACCAGGCAGGACACCGCTATGTGGGAAGCCATCACTGCTGAGCAGAGGCTAGTTGCTACGTTGCGCTACCTTGCAACAGGGAGAAGTCTGCAGGACTTGAAGTTCTCGACGGGCATCTCCCCCCAGGGCCTCATAATCCCGGAGACCTGTTCGGCCATCATTCAGGTTCTTCAGGAGGACTATGTTAAGGTAAGTGGTGTTCTTTCAATGGTCAAACTATGTCCCAAAAAAAGTAAAAAAAAAATGTTTCTAATATGCTCAGAATGCTCACTTTGTCTCTATGTATGCTGTTCTACACAATTTGTAAAGCCCTACATGTTTATTTAATTTAGCCAACCTGTCCATCATTCTATGTTGTGGCCAAACCCACCTAGCATAGTCCCTATATCCCCGTTTATTTGTGGCCTCCATTGTAGTGCTGCATTTTGTGTGTCCCTATATCCCCGTTTATTTGTGGCCTCCATTGTAGTGCTGCATTTTGTGTGTCCCTATATCCCCGTTTATTTGTGGCCTCCATTGTCCAAACCCCCCCCCCCCCCCCCCTAGATTTTTGAACTACATAATAATAATTATTTTTCTTATTTTTTTTCTTTTTTGTGGGGTTGTTTCTCATGTGAGAAACTCATCTTGGGCCCCACTCCCCCTAAATATATTTTTTGAACATCAGAGGGGGTGATTAATATGCTTAGTGTTCACATGTTATTTTTTAATACTAACCTTTTTTGTGGAATTGTTGGTGGGATCCCTTGTAATTTTAGCTATATTCTGTTCAAAATGTTTGTTTGAATGTATTTTTTATTTTCTTTCTATCCAGTTCCCCACCACGCCACAGGAATGGCAGACTGTGGCAGCAGACTTCTCCCAGCGTTGGAACTTTCCGAACTGCGGAGGAGCCATTGATGGCAAGCACATCCGCATTGTGCCCCCACCCCATAGTGGATCCCATTTCTTCAATTACAAGGGGTTCCACAGCGTTGTTTTGATGGCGGTGGTCTCTGCCAATTACGAGTTCTTGTACGTGGATGTTGGGAAAAATGGCCGGATGTCGGACGGCGGTGTCTTTGCGGAGACGGAGTTCGCCCAACGGCTTCGGTCGGAGGACCTAGGATTGCCACCTGCGGAGGAGAACGAAGAGGGTCTGCCCTTCGTGTTTGTTGCAGATGAGGCTTTTGGTTTGGGTCCCCACCTCATGAGGCCATTTCCCGTACGCACCCTCACCCATGAGAGGAGGGTTTTTAATTATCGGCTGGCCAGAGCAAGACGTGTGGTAGAGAATGCCTTTGGAATCATGGCCAGCCGATTCCGATTGTTTTTAACAGCAATAAACCTTGCGGAATACAAATGGAATTACATCATCCTATGTTGTTGCATTTTACACAATTTTTTAAAGTGAAATTCACAAACTTATCTGACGGTATTGCCTGATGAGGCTGATGTTGTGGCTCCGGAGCCGGGACATCAGGCTAGCCATAGAGGCTTGGCCCCCCAAACCGCACGTGCAGTGCGTCAATCATATGTGGACTATTTTATGGGGAGGGGGGCCATTGAAATGCCTGATCTTGACTAAAGAATAAAATTTACTTTTTGTTTGATTAAACAGTGTTTATTTTTAGGATTTTCTTTATTTGTAAGTTTTGGGGGGTAATGTTTCTTTTTCCTAGGTTCTCATCCAGCCATGTGTTTGGGATGTCATAAATTCACATGAGTGTTAAATCTTAATAACTCTACAAATATGCCTGAGTAATTGAATGAGTCTGCATTGATACCAATAACTACACACAAATTGTTTGGAGTCCAAAATGTTATTTATTTTTTACTTTTTTATTTTTGATTAGTACAAAATAGAATCATTTTTTAAAATTTTTTTTTTTTTGATTAGTACAAAATCTTTTTTTTTTTTTTGTCTTTTTTTTGATTATTACAAAATAGAATAATTTTTTATTTATTTTTTTTTTTTTTTTGGTGTTTTTAAAATTCAAGGGAAATAAAAATGACACAAACAATTAAACCCTCCCCAAAACATTAATACAATTTTTAAGCTGCCGTTCCAGCGTCTTCGCTTTGTGGCGTATATCACGGCAGGCCAGACGTATGTCCTCGACTTGGGCCCTGCAGGTGAGAACCTCGCCGATGAGGAGCTGGGCACTATACGTGTCCAGTCCCTGACCAGCCCGATTTCCTCCTGAAATGTGGAACCAAAACATGTGTTAAAAGATTGTATGCCTATATCTATATTCACTGAAAATGTGGTAGATGTTACTTTACCGGATGTTGAGGCAGGTTCCTCTTCATCTACATCCCTCGGGGGTGTGGCTTGATTGGCTTGTGCCTCCTGCCTTTCTGCTTCATTGTGCCCTACAAGATTGAAGAAAGGGAAAACATGAGGTTCAAACATTACGAGCGGCCTGAAATGACCCAAAAATATTCCTAAATTATAAACAAAAGGGCAATATTGTTGATTTTTAAACAATTATCAAGAAAATAGACCAGTATTTAATCCATTCACAAAGTAATGTCAAATCTGTTGACCAAATTTTGTTTTTTAGATATGTAAGCTAACCAAGTCTCCCCTGGATCTGCTCACCCCTGTGTGTGACCCAACATAGGTTGTGATTGTGACAAACAATTGTGCTACTGAGTACACATGTTCAATAAAAAAAGGAGTAGCAAACGCTCCTTTTTGGGAATCTCAAGGTATTTACGTTTCTTCTAAAATAAGCTGAAACACATTTACATCAATACCAGAATTGAATACACCTTTTTTTTAAGCCCCAAAAATGTCACAACTTTCATATTTGTGTCGACTAATTGGTCATAGGAGTCGTCGTTCATTCGCCCACAATTCCTAAATTTACGATTTTAGTTCAGATACAGTGCTTCAACTCCCCTTTGCACATGCAAACTAGGCATGATACCATTTCTCATTAATATGGTATTGGATTATTGAAAGTCAGCGAATGAACGACGACTACGACGACTGCATCATGCGTCCACATTCATAATATTCATTTTATGGTCAACCTGCAAAAAAAAAAAAGATGGCACAAAGAACACACCAAAATAATTAATACACATGTAAAAAACTTACTTCTTCTTCGAATCACCCTATTAATTTTGGAAAGTTGGTGGGGTTCCCTTTTTTTTAAATCCGACCACCTTTTGCGCAGGTGCTCTCTGCTCCTGGTTTTCCCAAACTTCCGCTGGAGCCTACGGATGACCTTCTCCATAATTTGTGCTTTTACTTTATTGGGATGCATGTAGGGGCCATGCTTGGCATCATAGTCCTCCCTCCTCAATATGGTGACCATCTCCACCATTTCATTAAAACTCATGTTGGAGGCTCTGCAGCGGAATCTGCGGCGTGGTTGGGCCTGGCCTGCCTCCTGGCTTGAGCTAGAATACACCTCCATGTTGTCCATCTTTTCTCACTCACCAAACGACAGAGAAGGGGCGTGGAAAGGACGATACCGAACGTCAGGGGCGGGGTGTCGTGCGGAGCGTCACGCGTGCGTAGTGTAAAAGGGATGGGACGTGTTTGTAAACGGCGTGCATAGTCTGTGGAAGAAGGCGTAAATCACGATCTTTCCTAACGACGAGACGTAAGTTTTTTATTCCGACTTTATTATAGTGAATAGGGAATGAGTTTGTGGGCTAGTTAGGGGAAGTAAGCTAGTGGCTTTAATTACATTATGTTTTGGCTTCTGTTTCATGTGCAGAAAGAATGGATCCCTTCAAGGATGCTGATTTCCTCACAGAATTCATACAAAAATGGAAGGAACATCCTGTTCTGTGGCAAACCAAAAGCACAATAAATAAAAACAAAGATGCCAGGGAAAAAGCTAGACAGAGCATGCTTGTTTTTCTGAAAACAAGGGTCCCCAACGCCACAACAGACACAGTGAAAAGCAAACTAAATTCCATCAGGGGCACCTACAGGGCCCAACGGGTCCAAGTCCTGGCCTCAATGAGGTCTGGGGCTGCAGCTGACTCCATATACAAACCAACCCTGTGGTACTATAGTCAGCTGCAGTTCCTGGACGACCACATTGAGACCAGGGCATCCATGTCTACCCTTCCCCCAAGAGGTAGCTCCCAGCTTCCCAGCAGCCAATCCTCCAGTGTTCCCTGCAGACAAGAGCAGGCAAGCTCGGAGGAAGAGGAAGAGTTCCTGGAGGACCCCAATTGTGAGCCATGGAGAATGGTATGTGTTTTTTGTATGAATTTAGTTAGTATATGACAAGTATAGTAATAATGTTAAATGTATGTTACTATTGTTCTAAATTCTATGTGAATCTCGTAAGTTTAGGGATAGGATCAATAGTCAGTAGTGGGAAAACATGATGGGGTCAAAATGGGCAAATTAATAATGTTTATGAAGGAGTGGGTGGCATTTTCAGATAGGCCAGTAGGGGGGAGTAACGCAATACACCTGCAAGGGGTCCCAGATGGAAGACACCCTTTTTGAGTACTATCTAGTTGACACTAAATTGAATATAAAATTTTTTGGGGAAAAGGCCACTTATTTGCTAAATTAGGCATGCAACAACCCACATAATTCCAGGGAGACCATGTCTGAAAGTGTTTAAGGGGCCACATAATTAGGGATGGCGACCCTGTGTGTAATATATATTGACATTCAATTTGCATCACTCATGATTGTAAAAATGTGTGTGATTAATGACAAACACAAATAACATATGTTCCTTTTTTTGATACACAGGCAGACCCAAGCCAGGAAGAGCCAGGGCCCACAGGGAGCCAGGAAGAGCCAGGGCCCACAGGGAGCCAGGAAGAGACAGGGCCCACAGGGAGCCAGGAGGAGCCAGGGCCAACTGCAAGGCAGGAGGTGGCAGAGCCCACTGGGAGCCAGGAGGTGGCAGGCCCCAGTGGGACCCAGGAGGCACGCCGGCGGGATACCATCTCCCGGATCCCTCCATTCCGCAATCCCAATAAACGGCTCAGGAGTATGCGACAAATGGAGGAGGAGACCCAGGGCCTGCTTCGCCAAGCTACTGCAGCCATCCGAGAGCCACCCAGTGAAGTTGAGGGGTTTGCAGCGCTCATTGCAGCCAAGCTCTACAATCTGGAGCAGAGCCAGCGTGTGCGCTGCGAACTCCTCATCTTCCAAGCCATAACCATGGCATCCCTGGGGCAGCTCGATGACGACACCCACATTGTGCGGATTGCTCCTCCTGTCCTTGCTGCTCCTGCTCCTGCTCCTGCTCCTGCTCCTGCACCTGCTCCTGCTCCTCCACTTCATGAGGCTGCTCTGGCTCCTGCCACCTCATCTCCTCCAGGAACCCAGCCCCCAAGGACTCGGGCTACAGGGAAGGCTGCAGGGAAGACTGCAGGGAAGGCTGCTGGGAAGAAAAAGCCCAAGAAATAATACGGTGCCCCTGATGGAATTTTAATGTGGACTCACAGGCTGTATTTGTGGCTTCGGGGACCCTTGTTTTCAGAAAAAATCAAGCATGCTCTAAAGTGCTGCCTACCTTGGCATCTTTGTTTTTATTATGTTGTGTTTTTGGGTTGCCACCTTTTTTTTTTGAAATTTTTATGAAGACTAAAATAAATGTTAATTTTTCAGCCAAATTTCACCATGTTTCTTTATTGTAGATTTGAGAGATCATTATTGAGTGGGCAGACCAATTACAAAATAAATATTGCAAACATTAACAAGGTAAAAAAACATGCTTGTGGGTGAGTTAACAAAAAAATTAGGTTGTTGCAGACACTTCACACACTCCTAAATAAACACAAAATAGAGATTACAAATCAAATTGGTGACAAAAATATAAAAAAAAATAACAAAGGTGGACCAATATATATATTTAAAATGTTTAAGATGGAAGATACAACTAAATAACAGAACACAAACATAAACATTATCAAACAAGAAAGAAACAAATTAAAAGCTTGTCATAACTATGTAACAAGATCAGCCGCAACAAACGTCAATTTCTGGGTAGCAGTTAAAAGCAGGGGTTAAAGAAGCGCTTTCTTTTCTTGTCTATAAGCTGAAAAACACCTTAACGAATGTGCTGATTCCATTCTGAACAGTCGTTTTACATGAATGAGCGCTGCCGTCTCCTAACTTGCTTCTGAGCATGCGCGGGCTTAAATCGACGTTTTTACGTACACACGGTCAATGTTTAGAACACAGAAAACGACGTCGGCCAAAAACGACACATAAAATTGAAGCATGCTTCAATTTTTTTCTGTCGTTTTTTAGAAGACATAAAACGACGTTTTTGCCCACACACAGTCAATTAAATTGACGTTTTTGAAAATGACGTTTTTTTCCATCGCAGAAAGCGATGGTGTGTACGCGGCATTAGGATAAATAAACCCTCTGGATATATCACGTAGGAAAGTAATATTAAATAAAAGGGACCCTTGGTTAAAACTAGGAAAATAAAAGCGGGGTCACTGGAATCAATATCTCATTTGTTTTTCTTTATCGATGAGACCATATACTTAGGGAGTCCTTCGGTACCCTTTGGTTCCGAAAAGGGGTCACTGATCACGTTCACCCCGAGAGCATTTCTAACCCCGGGCCTCAAATACCTAGACACTCAGACGATCTGAAGAACTGACTGTCTACACGCCTCTCCTGGACTAAAAATAGAAGGGAGTGGGAGATAAAAAGGAGAAAGAACTCCGAAGAAATTTGAAGCTCAAATTCTGTTTCCTCCTACAAGCCCCATAAATAAAGGATTAGAAGGTGATCCTCTTATCCCCTCTCTCATATCTTGCCCTCTGTGCACATAAATATTTGGTATATGGGTACATTGATAAGCGTTGTTCAAACTGTTAGAACCGCTGAAACCTGAGATAATATTAGCAGGGTAAGAGCCAAAAAGAGCCAAAAGAGCAGGGTAAGAGCCAAAAAGGGGGCAGAGGAGGAGAAAATAAAACTAAAAACAGCAAATCCCTACAAAGTAAACCTCCGGCCCAACCCAGTCTAGCACTCCATATCAGTCTCTCCCTTTATATTGGTTTCTGTATCAATTGGGGGAATAAGAGGTCAAGCTGGGGAAGAGAATCAGAAAGAAGGAGACTAACATGAGCAGGATGACGAGTAGATCAACAAAAGGGGGACCCCCAACTACCCCAAGTAACACAACAGCAACAAGCTCAATAAGGCCATTTGTAACCAGAGGGGAAAGCCCGCGTGTGCCTGGAGCCCAGAGTGCAATAAAGCAACAACAAGTGAATAAAGTTAAAAAGGCTGAAAATAAGAAACCCCAGAGTGATAATTCCAGAGAAACATCTATAGAACTAAGAGAGGAGGGGCCTACTGGAAGTGTAATGGAAAGCAGCAGGATGGATGAACGAAGCACGGACACTCAGTCCCCCTCAAAAGGAGAAATGGCAGAGATGCTGTTAAGATTAGAAAACGCTATAAAAAGTGAAATACAGAACTTAAGGACCGATTTTGGCCACATGCTCTCCAGAATAGAAACAGCAGAGGAACAAATAGAGAAACAAGAACAGGAATCAAACACACTAAAAGCCCAGATAGATCAGATTCAACTTCAACAGAGGCATATTCTCTACAAATTGGAGGATCAGGAAAATAGAAGCCGGAGACAAAATTTAAGGATAAGGTCTATACCAGAGAAGAGGGGCGAGGACCTCAGGATAATAACACAGACGATATTTAATCCACTACTGGAAAGAACAATAGACAATCCAATTAGGATCGAAAGGGTACATCGAGTAGGAAATCCGAAAAGAGTGAACCCCGAGCGAACAAGAGATGTCATAATAAGGTTCCGATTTTATGAAGATAAAGAAGCAATTTGGAAAAAGCTGAGGGGACAATCCCCGATAGTGTTTGAAGGGACGGAGCTGCAGATATTCACCGATGTGGCCACAGAAACCCTGGCAAGGAGATGGCTGTTAAAACCACTCTTAAAACAGATGATAGACCTGAATATTAAGTATAATTGGGGTTTCCCTGCTTGCCTAATTGGAACAAAAGAGGGGAGATCTGCGACACTAAGATTTCCCGAGGACTTAAATGAATTCTGTAGGAAATTGGATATTCAGGTCCCTGACCTGCCAGGCTGGGGGTAGAGGGGGAGGCGGAGGCGAGGGGGAGAGGGGAGGAGAATAGAAACTCCCCCCTTTTCCTTAGCTCTATCCCCAGTTGCATTTTTCCCTTTTCTGGGCTACGTTTGATGTCCCCGGCTATTCTTCTCCTTTTGTTTTTTTTTGTTTTTTTCCTTTTTGGGTTCGGTATTTCCTTCGACTACGGGCTTGGGCCCTATCCTCTCCCCCCCCCTCCCGGGTGGAAAACCGGAAGGGGGGATGCGGTCTCAGACCCCACCCAGAATGACCTGAACCATGACATGGAAGATGGTTCAGAGGTCTATAATAGGCCAGATAGGGGGGGTAGGAGGGAGGAGGGAAGGGGGAGGGGATGGGAGGGAGGGGGGGAGGGGATGGGAGGGAGGGGGGGATGGGTTGGCTGGAGGGAGGGGGGGAGGGATGGGAAGCAGAGAGGGAAGAAACCCTATCTCACCAAAAACAATCAGAAGAGATCGTAACCCGAAGAAAGGTAAACAAGGATGCCAGTGATTAAATGTCTGTCCTATAATGTAAAAGGCCTTAACAGCCCAACTAAGAGACATAAGATATTAAAGGAGCTGAAAAGGTATAAGACAGACATTGCCTTCTTACAAGAAACCCATCTTACATTGGGGTCAAACACAAAGATATACTCCTCCGACTTTCCCAGATGGTACTATGGAGATACCATTTCCAAAAGAGCTAGAGGGATAGCAATCGGAATAGCGAAGGGGACTAGGTTTGCCCTAACGGATAGAATGACAGACCCGGAAGGGAGATTCCTCTTCTTAAGGGGAAATCTGGAGGAAGAGGAATACACCCTTGTAAATATATATGCCCCAAATACCTCACCGATGAAATACCTGTTGGAAATACTAGGGAAATTAAAAGATTTTAGGAGGGGAAAGTTAATATTGGGAGGTGACTTAAACTTTTGCATGGACCCGAAAGTAGATAAGACCCACCAGACATCAGAAACCCAAGACAAACAACTAAGAAAGGTTAAGGAAAGCTTATATAGAAATCAATTAGTGGATACATGGAGGATCTTTAACCCAAGCCAACGAGATTACACGTTTTATTCCCCGGTCCATGGGAGCTACTCTCGGATCGACCACATACTGGTAGACCATAGAATGCTGGAAATGGTGGTTGAGACAAGAATAGAAACCATGACGATTTCGGATCACGCCCCCATTAGCATATCCATAAAGATCTCAGGGAATCAAAAGCCCTATCAAAATTGGAGACTCAATGAGGATCTAATAATCAAAGAGAAAAGTTTTCTGAGGGTTAAAAAAGAATTAGAAGAGTACTTTAAAACAAATGAGATAGATGGAATTTCTAAAGCAACACTATGGGACGCCCATAAGGCGGTGATAAGAGGGATCTTGATCTCTGAAGGAGCAAGGAGGAAGAAAGAGGAGAGTAGAAAAAGAGAAAAACTCATAGGGGAGATTTTTAATCTTGAACAAAAACACAAGAAAATGGGAAAACAACAAGACCTGTATCTAAACCTAGTAAACAAGCGAAATGAACTTAAAGAACTCTTAGATCAGGACACAAAAAGGGAATTTAACTTAATAGCAAGGGAAAGATACAGGTGGGGGAATAAAACAAGCAAACATCTAGCTCGGATGGTACAAAAAAAAAAATCAAGGAATTATATAGACAGAATTAAAAACGAAAAAGGCGAGGTCTCACATACAACAAAAGATATTGCAGAAACATTCAGATTATACTATGAAAAATTATACTCGGTAGAACAAAAGAACTGGCAAAAAGGGGAAAAAGAAAATAAGATTACAATATTTTTAAAGGAAGCAGGAATATCAAAAATTGGTCAAATGGAGGCAGAAGAGATGGACAGGCCTATCACAGAAAATGAAATTAAACTAGCATTAACAAGTTCAGAAGCCGGTAAAAGCCCGGGCCCAGACGGCTTCACTGTGATGTATTACAAAAAATACAAGGAGATCCTCCTCCCAAAATTATGCCAGTATTTTAATGGCCTTGGAAGAGAGTATAAATTAAGTAAAGAAGCATCAGAGGCAACCATCACTGTTATTCCAAAGGAAGGTAAAGACACGGGAAGCTGCTCAGGGTACCGGTCGATATCTCTTCTGAACACTGATATAAAATTGTACGCAAAGGTACTGGCCGGAAGAGTTAGACAGGAAATGACAAAATTGGTACACCGGACCAAACGGGCTTTGTTCAAGGTAGAGAGGGTAGAGACAATGGAGTAAAAACACTCTTGATACTCCAGAGAATGAGGGCAGTAGGGTCCCCAGGTCTACTTCTGTCGATCGATGCAGAAAAAGCGTTCGACAGAGTAGACTGGGGATTTATGTTGCTTACTCTGAAGGACATGGGGTTTGGACAGAGAATGATAGATTGGATTGCAGCCCTTTATTTGTCTCCCACGGCCAAAATAAAGATAAATGGCAGTTTATCTCAAACTTTCTCAATCAAAAACGGTACAAGGCAGGGGTGCCCCCTGTCGCCACTCCTTTTTGTGCTCTCATTGGAGCCTTTTCTGGCCAGGATACGTAACTGCCAAGAAATAAAAGGGGTCAAAATAGGAGAGGAGGAATACAAACTCTCTGCCTTTGCAGATGACGTCCTCTTCTATTTGGATAAACCCAAAATATCAATTCCAAACCTATTAAACCTATGCAGAGAATACGGGGAAATCGCGAATTTCAAAATAAACCTCACCAAAACGGAGATTATGAGTATAAATATAAGGTAAATTGGAAGAGCAATTCTTGAAAGTGAAGTACCATTTCGCCTGGGTCAAAGAACTTAAATATCTAGGGATATTGTTAGCAAACTCTACTAAAAAAATGTATAAAATAAACTTCATCCCCCTATTAAATGAAATTAAGATAGAAACAAAAAGAGTGGAAAATAGAGCAATATCATGGATAGGACGAATCAATTATTGCAAAATGGTTATTTTACCTAAAATCTTATATAAATTTCAGATGATTCCCATAGCCCTCCCGAGAACACTATTCTCCGCACTAAAAAAATTAATTATGAACTATATATGGAGAAATAAGAAACATAGGATATCACTCCAGACCCTAAAACAACCAAAAAAAAAGGGGGGTTTAGCGGTACCGGATGTTAAAGGATACTATGATGCAGTGGTAATAACAAGGGTGGTGGAGTGGGCCAGAGCCAACAAAGAAAAAAGGTGGGTAAGTCTAGAAAATGAGTTAGCACAGGCGAGGTTGGACAAGATAATTTGGAACCCTCCCCAATTTAGGACACTAGATAAAAACGTACACGAAATAACAAAAAATGCACTTAAAATATGGGATAATGTCTATAAAAAAACCCAGAAGGAATATAATTCACCTTTTATAGCACTAAAAAATAACGATTATTTTGCACCAGGTAAAACACAAGTTGGGGGTAATTGGATTAAGCAAGACACTGTACAATTAAGGGATATAATGAAGGATGGTCACATAATAACACTACAGGAGTTAAAATTTAAAATTAATCTAATGGAAATTAATGAATGGAGGTACCAGCAGCTTAAACATTTTATCCAGGAGCTCCCAGGCCCACTGAGAGCGGGAGACCAGTTAACAGAATTAGAAAAAATATGTTCCACGGAAAGATCTAAAGGAACTACCTCAAAGTTATATAGGATTCTATTGAAGATAGATGAGCAGAACATACCTCCATTCATTAGAAAATGGGAAAGGGAACTGGGAACACAGCGGGATGGGGGCACAATAGATAAAATGTTGGCTCTGACACACTCTTCTGCGGTAGATAGCCGTACTGCGGAGATGTGTTTTAAATGCATATCCGGATGGTACATGACTCCGGATAAGCTAAAATGTTTTAAAGAAGAACAGACAGGAGAGTGCTGGAGGGGATGTGGATCATCAGGAAATATGGCACACCTCTGGTGGGGATGCCCCAAGGTTAAGAGGTATTGGGAAAAAAATTTGGCCTGTGTGGAAGAGATCACGGGGAAAAAGATCAAGATGGACCCATGGGTCATCCTATTCCATGGGGGGGAGGAAGGTATAAAAAGTTACAGGAAAACGCTAGTACCGCATTTACTCAATGCCGCTAAGAGACTTATCCCAAGGAAGTGGCAAGAGGTGGAGTGCCCCTTAATTTGGGAGTGGATAGATGCAGTTGAAGAAACATACAAAATGGAAGAACTAAAAGAGGCTATAGAGGGCAACAACATCTTACAAATCACGAAATGGGATAAATGGAGGACCTTCAAGAAATCGTGGAGTTACGCAGAAAAATTAAGGGTAGAGACTTAAAAGATATATTAGAAGAAAATTAGAGAGAACTAGAGATATAAGAGATTGTTTAAGGTGAGATAGGGGGGATGGGGGGGAAGGACTAGGGGGGGATAATTGAAATTATAATTTATTTATTTTTTTGTTGTGCCTCTTAAGCATGTGGAGTGATACTAAATAAATAACTAAAATATGTATTCATATTTAAAAGAAAAAAAAAAAGAGAAAAAAAAAAGGGGAAGAAAAAGCAAATTTCCACACACAAACGACACTTATGATGCAAAACCAATATAGAGATGCAATGGGCTGGTACGCAGAACATGAGCATATAATGCACACTCTATGAGGTTGATTCTGAAGTGGGAAAAAAAGAAAAAAAAAAAAAAAAAGAAAAATCAGTCTTGAGATATTTCTTGGCCCAGTCTTGATGTTTCAGCTTGTGTGTCTTGTTCAGTGGTCGTCGTCTTTCAGCCTTTCTTACCTTGGCCATGTCTCTGAGTATTGCACACCTTGGGCCAGATCCACAAAAGAGATACTCCGACTTAACTGCTGTTCAGTCTGTGTGTAACTTTGGAAACGATCCTCAAAAGGCTTTTTCCAAAGTTAGGCAGAAGATCCGGCATGTGTAATTGAATTACACTGCCGAATCTTAGGATGCAGTACCGCATCCGCCGCTGGGGGCATTTCGAGTCGAAATGCCGTTTCTAGTATGCAAATTAGCACTTAAGGCGATCCACAAAGCTTTCCAGCTTCCTTTTTGCGCCGTAAGTGTTATTTTGCAAGTGTAAAATTAGGGCTGGTTCTACAAAGTGTAAACTAGTCACACCTTGTAAAAGCCCATTCCAGCGACGGCATTTGGTATGCTTTCCCGAGGGAGAACTCCACGGCAATTTGTAAAAACAAAACCGGCATGGGTTCCCCCCCAGGAGCATACCAGGCCCTTAGGTCTGGTATGGGTTGTAAGGGGACCCCCCTACGCCGAAAAATTGACGTAGGGGGTCCCCCTACAATCCATACCAGACCCGTATCCAAAGCACGCTACCCGGCCGGTCAGGAATGGGAGTGGGGACGAGCGAGCGCCCCCCCCCCTCCTGAGCCGTGCCAGGCCGCATGCCCTCAACATGGGGGGGTTGGGTGCTCTGGGGCAGGGGGGGCGCACTACGGGCCCCCCCACCTCAGAGCACCCTGTCCCCATGTTGATGAGGACAGGACCTCTTCCCGACAACCCTTGCCATTGGTTGTCGGGGTCTGCGGGCGGAGGCTTATCGGAATCTGGGAGTCCCCTTTAATATGGGGGCCCCCAGATACCGGCCCCCCCACCCTAAGTGAATGGATATGGGGTACATCGTACCCCTATCCATTCACCTGTAGGCAAAAAGTAAAAGTTAATAAACACACAACACAAGGCTTTTTAAAATATTTTATTATTCTGCTCCGGATGCCCCCCCTGTCTTCGTTATTAGCTCAATTAGCAGGGGGGGCTTCTTCTTCCGCTCTCCGGGGGTCTTCTCCGCTCTCCGGGGGTCTTCTCCGCTCTCCGGGGGGGCTTCTCCGGACTCCGGGGGGCTTCTACCATCTTCTCCCCTCTTCCGCTCTTGACTCGGCGAACCCCGGTTCTTCTGCAGATGTCCGGTGCCTTCTTCTTCAGCGCTGGCTGCCTGCTATGTTTGTGTGTTAGCTCAATTTCTAACAGGCAGCCGGCGCGGTCTTCTGTGGCGTCAGGGTCTTCTCTTCCTTTCTTCCGATGTTGCCTCGTCGCCTCTTGTCGCTGCAATGATGGAAGCGCGCCTTGCATCACATTTATATAGGCATCACCGTCCCATCATGCTCCGGCAGGTACCCACGTGGTGGGTGCACGTGGGTAGGCACCCACCACGTGGGTACCTACCGGAGCATGATGGGACGGTGATGCCTATATAAATGGGATGCAAGGCGCGCTTCCATCATTACAGCGACAACAGGCGACGAGGCAACATCGGAAGAGGGGAGAAGACCAGAAGACCCTGACGCCACAGAAGACCGCGCCGGCTGCCTGTTAGAAATTGAGCTAACACACAAACATAGCAGGCAGCCAGCGCTGAAGAAGAAGGCACCGGACATCTGCAGAAGAACCGGGGTTCGCCGAGTCAAGAGCGGAAGAGGGGAGAAGATGGAAGAAGCCCCCCGGAGTCCGGAGAAGCCCCCCCGGAGAGCGGAGAAGACCCCCGGAGAGCGGAGAAGACCCCCGGAGAGCGGAAGAAGAAGCCCCCCCTGCTAATTGAGCTAATAACGAAGACAGGGGGGGCATCCGGAGCAGAATAATAAAATATTTTAAAAAGCCATGTGTTGTGTGTTTATTAACTTTTACTTTTTGCCTACAGGTGAATGGATAGGGGTACAATGTACCCCATATCCATTCACTTAGGGTGGGGGGCCGGTATCTGGGGGCCCCCTTATTAAAGGGGACTCCCAGATTCCGATAAGCCTCCGCCCGCAGACCCCGACAACCAATGGCAAGGGTTGTCGGGAAGAGGTCCTGTCCTCATCAACATGGGGACAGGGTGCTCTGGGGTGGGGGGGCCCGTAGTGCGCCCCCCTGCCCCAGAGCACCCAACCCCCCCATGTTGAGGGCATGCGGCCTGGCACGGCTCAGGAGGGGGGGGGGGGCGCTCGCTCGTCCCCACTCCTTTCCTGGCTGGCCGGGTAGCGTGCTTTGGATACGGGTCTGGTATGGATTGTAGGGGGACCCCCTACGTCAATTTTTCGGCGTGGGGGGGTCTCCTTACAACCCATACCAGACCTAAGGGCCTGGTATGCTCCTGGGGGGGGAACCCATGCCGTTTTTTTCTTTGAAAATTGGCATGGAGTTCTCCCTCAGGAATGCATGCCGCTGTCATTTTTTTTTTTTTCCCGACGCAACTTTTTTAAGCCGTCGCGATCCTCAAAACTCGGCGTAACGTAACTTTGCGCATGCGCAGTACGGCCGGCGCGGGAGCGCGCCTCATTTAAATGGGACTCGCCCCATTTGAATAGGAACGCCTTGCGCCGGCGGAATTTTAGTTACACAGCCTGAAATTTCTAGATAAGTGCTTTGTGGATCAGGCACTTAGGTAGAAACTTTAAGGCAGTGTAACTTAAATGGGATTTTTTAAGTTACGCCAGGTTTTTGTGGATCTGGCCCCTTGTGCTTTTGGGCACTCCAGTGATGTTGCAGCTCTGAAATATGGCCAAACTGGTGGCAAGTGGCATCTTGGCAGCTGCACGCTTGACTTTTCTCAGTTCATGGGCAGTTATTTTGCGCCTTGGTTTTTCCACACGCTTCTTGCGACCCTGTTGACTATTTTGAATGAAACGCTTGATTGTTCGATGATCACGCTTCAGAAGCTTTGCAATTTTAAGAGTGCTGCATCCCTCTGCAAGATATCTCACTATTTTTGACTTTTCTGAGCCTGTCAAGTCCTTCTTTTGACCCATTTTGCCAAAGGAAAGGAAGTTGACTAATAATTATGCACACCTGATATAGGGTGTTGATGTCATTAGACCACACCCCTTCTCATTACAGAGATGCACATCACCTAATATGCTTAATTGGTAGTAGGCTTTCGAGCCTATACAGCTTGGAGTAAGACAACATGCATAAAGAGGATGATGTGGTCAAAATACTAATTTGCCTAATAATTCTGCACTCCCTGTATTGAGGTTTTATGAGTCAAAATAAAACTTTTTTGCCAGTCGGGTAAAGCAATATTCTCTTGGAGTTCTTTCTCCCACTTCCGATTGAACGGGGGGAGGTCTGGATGGATTGAAAGCAAGAGGATGGAATATAATATAGAAATTGAGTGTGATAATGGTTCTTCTTGCAGCATCAAAGATTCAAATGCAGTTGGTTCAGCATAGAAATCTTGTTTTGAAGGAAACGATCGTATGTAGCCAGGGGCGGACTGACAACTCATGGGGCCCCCGGGCAACAGGAGATCATGGGGCCCCCTGCATCCCTGCCCACACTCAAGCTATACCCACACACATCATGGAGGGAACAGAGCAGGGCCTAGGGGCATGGAGCGGGGCATGGGAGCAGATAGATGGGCATGGGGCACAGAGCAGGGTGTGGGGCAGACATCAGGACATGGGGGGCCCAGAGAAGGGCATGGGGCAGACATCAGGGCATGGGGGCACAGAGAAGGGCATGGGGTAGACATCAGGGCATGGGGTAGACAGCAGGGCATGGGGGCACAGAGCAGACAGCAGGGCATGGGGGCTCAGGACACATCACAGGGCCAAAGGGAGGGAATTGGGCACAGAGTGGGACATATAGTAGGGCATTGGGCACACAGTAGGACACATCAGAGAGAGAGAGAGAAAGGTATGGGGCAGAGAGAGAGAGAGAGAGAGAGCAGGGTATGGGGCAGAGAGAGAGCAGGGTATGGGGCAGAGAGAAAGAGCAGGGTATGGGGCAGAGAGAGAGAGAGCAGGGTATGGGGCAGAGAGAGAGAGAGAGCAGGGTATGGGGCAGAGAGAGAGAGCAGGGTATGGGGCAGAGAGAGAGAGAGCAGGGTATGGGGCAGAGAGAGGGAGAGAGCAGGGTATGGGGCAGAGAGAGAGAGCAGGGTATGGGGCAGAGAGAGAGCAGGGTATGGGGCAGAGAGAGAGAGAGAGCAGGGTATGGGGCAGAGAGAGAGAGCAGGGTATGGGGCAGAGAGAGAGAGCAGGGTATGGGGCAGAGAGAGAGAGAGCAGGGTTTGGGGCAGAGAGAGAGAGAGCAGGGTTTGGGGCAGAGAGAGAGAGCAGGGTATGGGGCAGAGAGAGAGAGAGAGAGAGAGGGAGAGGGAGCAGGGTATGGGGCAGAGAGAGAGAGAGCAGGGTATGGGACAGAGAGAGAGAGCAGGGTATGGGGCAGAAAGAGAGCAGGGTATGGGGCAGAGAGAGAGAGAGAGAGCAGGGTATGGGGCAGAGAGAGAGAGCAGGGTATGGGGCAGAGAGAGAGAGCAGGGTATGGGGCAGAGAGAGAGAGAGAGCAGGGTATGGGGCAGAGAAAGAGAGAGGGAGCAGGGTATGGGGCAGAGAGAGAGAGCAGGGTATAGGGCAGAGAGAGAGAGAGAGCAGGGTATGGGGCAGTGTGAGAGCAGGGTATGGGGCAGTGTGAGAGCAGGGTATGGGGCAGAGTGAGAGCAGGGTATGGGGCAGTGTGAGAGCAGGGTATGGGGCAGTGTGAGAGCAGGCTATGGGGCAGTGTGAGAGCAGGCTATGGGGCAGTGTGAGAGCAGGGTATGGGGCAGAGTGAGAGCAGGGTATGGGGCAGTGTGAGAGCAGGCTATGGGGCAGTGTGAGAGCAGGGTATGGGGCAGAGTGAGAGCAGGGTATGGGGCAGAGTGAGAGCAGGGTATGGGGCAGTGTGAGAGCAGGGTATGGGGCAGAGTGAGAGCAGGGTATGGGGCAGAGTGAGAGCAGGGTATGGGGCAGAGTGAGAGCAGGGTATGGGGCAGAGTGAGAGCAGGGTATGGTGCAGAGTGAGAGCAGGGTATGGGGCAGTGTGAAAGCAGGGTATGGGGCAGAGTGAGAGCAGGGTATGGGGCAGAGTGAGAGCAGGGTATGGGGCAGAGTGAGAGCAGGGTATGGGGCAGAGTGAGAGCAGGGTATGGGGCAGAGTGAGAGCAGGGTATGGGGCAGTGTGAGAGCAAGGTATGGGGCAGTGTGAGAGCAGGGTATGGGGCAGTGTGAGAGCAGGGTATGGGGCAGAGTGAGAGCAGGGTATGGGGCAGTGTGAGAGCAGGGTATGGGGCAGAGTGAGAGCAGGGTATGGGGCAGAGTGAGAGCAGGGTATGGGGCAGAGTGAGAGCAGGGTATGGGGCAGAGTGAGAGCAGGGTATGGGGCAGAGTGAGAGCAGGGTATGGGGCAGAGTGAGAGCAGGGTATGGGGCAGAGTGAGAGCAGGGTATGGGGCAGTGTTCAGGATGCTGGGCACATGTACAGGGACACAGCAGGACAAGCTTTCCTTCAGATGCAGAGTAGCGCGGGAAGCAGCTGTAAACATACCTCTCGTGATGCGCTCCTCCCCACCGGCCCCCCCTCTCTTCTCGTCCGTCCGAGGTGATGACAAATAGAAGCACCTGGGGTGGACGGAAGGGGAGGAGGGGCCCACCGGAGGAGCGAATCACAAGAGGTCTGTTTACACTGCAGTCTTAGCAGGACGCAGTGATTCGGGACCCGATCTACCCGTCAGCTAGTTGTGATTGACGGGTAGATCGAAGGGGAAGCTCAGCTGTCATGGGGCCCCCTACTGGTCACGGGCCCTCGGTCCGTGCCCGAACTGCCCTATGGTCAGTCCGCCCCTGTATGTAGCATAAGGCTTGATGTCTCTGTAACCACTGCGCAGGGTTCTGGGGGGTCTTGGTCGATGGAAAATCTACCAATGATAGTGAGTCTGACCGGAGGACTTGAGCAATTCTTCTATGATCTTGTTTGTACCAAGGCCCGAACGTGATTGAGTGTAGGGCTGGAAAAAAATCCGGCGTTCCAAAAAAAGGGGTCATAGGGCTTAATTGTGTTGATATTTTATATATGGGTAACAATTGGTCCCATATATACAATGTTTGTCTAGTAAGATCTACTGGTATTGAATGGCCTTTTCGAAGAATGGGCGAGGTCCATGGGAGGGCGCATAAGTCTATAGGGTTCATGTGACCTTCCAATTGAACCCATTGCTTCGAGGCGGAGTGGTGAAACCAGTCAGTGATACGTGCTAATATAGCTGCTTTATGATAAATCGAAATATCTGGTACTCCCACTCCACCTTTGTTTTTTGGAAGAGATAGTGTACTAAAACTAATTCTTGACTGGACTGAATTCCAGATAAACTTAGAAAATAGCCGGTGAATTTTACGAAAGAACACCCCCGGAAGATGGATTGGGATTGTTTGGAACAGGTATAGAAGGCGAAGAAGTATATCCATCTTAAGGGTATTAATTCTACCAAACCAAGAAAGGCCTTTAAGTGCATAAGATGCCAGAGTCGTTTGAATTTTATTGAGCATCGGGAGAAAATTTAGGGAGCATAGTTGTACTACTGGTGTCGCTGAGATACTGATCCCTAAGTATCGAATCGACTCAGTACACATCCTAAATAAAAAGTTCTTCGATATTCGCTTCATTTTTGCTTGCGGGACAGATATATTGAGAAGTTCTGATTTGTTACAGTTAACTTTAAATCTCTGGAATTCTAAAAGTATAGATGGAATAGAGATGTCTGGTTTTGTTACAAATAATAATAAATCATCTGCAAATAAGGCCAATTTTTCGTGTAAGGGGCCTACTTGAATGCCCGTTATATTTTCATTTTGTCGCAGTGCATTTGCAAGGTGTTCCATTATTATAACGTATAATAATGGCGAAAGAGGGCATCCCTGACGTGTTCCATTGGAGATCTGAAAAGCGGGGGACAACGATCCGTTCACCCTAACTCTAGCCGAGGGCGATTGATATAGAGACATAATCCTTGCTAACATACAGGGACCCATGCCAATCTGTAAAAGGGACTCTCGTAAAAACTTCCAATTAACCCGGTCAAACGCCTTTTCGGCATCAACTGTTAATAGACATAGAGGAATCTCTTGGGTGTGGGCATAGTTCGTCAGTAGGAGGGCTTTAAGCGTATTGTCTCTTGCCTCTCGACCACTGACAAAGCCATCCTGATCTAAATGGATTAATTGAGGCAGCAGTGGTTGTAGACGGCCTGCTAGAATTTTTGAAAATATTTTTACATCTACTCCAATTAGAGATATAGGGCCAGATCCACAAAAGGGATACGACGGCGTATCTACTGATACGCCGTCGTATCCCTGTTTCTATCTTTGGAACTGATCCACAGAATCAGTTTCCAAAAGATAGGGAGAAGATCCGACATGTGTAAGGGACTTACACTGTCGGATCTTAGGATGTAGTACCGCATCCGCCGCTGGGGGCATTTTGAGTCGAAATGCCGCTTCGGGTATGCAAATTAGCACTTACGGAGATCCACAAAGCTTTTCAGCTTCGTTTTTTCTCCGTAAGTATTAGTTTGCAATCGTAAAATTAGGGCTGCTTTTACAAGGCCTAAACTGTTTAGGCCTTGTAAAAGTAGACCTTTCTATCCCGCGTCGCTGTCTTTTTTTTTTCAATTTTTTATTTTCCCGCCGCAACTCGTATTTTTTTTTTACGCCCGTCGCGATTCCCAAAACCCGGAGCAACGTAAAACCGCGCTAAGCACGTCGGGAAAATGACGTCGTGAGCATGCGTAGTACGGCCGGCGCGGGAGCGTGCCTAATTTAAATGGGACTCGCCCCATTTGAATAGGAACGCCTTGCGCCGGCCGGATTTAAGTTACACAGCCGAAAATTCCTAGGTAAGTGCTTTGTGGATCGGGCACTTAGGTAGAAATTTATTTGTAACTTAAATTGAAAAAGTTACGTTGCGCCGGGTTTTTGTGGATCTGGCCCATAGGTCTGAAATTCGCGCACAACGAGAGATCTTTATCTGGTTTCGGAATGAGTGAAATATGTGCTTCCAGAGTTTGTTTAGAAATAGTAGATACGTTCGCTATAGAATTAAATACCCTGGTTAGAAAGGGAGTAATAAGAGGAGAAAAATGTTTATAGAATTTTGGTGTAAAGCCATCGGGACCTTCCGGGGTATTAACAATAGCCTTGGCAACCTCTTCTTCAGTGATTACGGTTTCCAATTCTTCTACTACATTTTCTGCCAAGGTAGGTATCGAAGTGTCTGCTATATAGGATGTTACTTTATCCTCTTCATTATCTAGTTGGCTTGAAAATTGGTTTGGGGGTATATTATATAAAGACTGGTAGAAATCACTAAATGTTTTCCTAATTAAAGAAGGTGAAGATATTGGGCCAGATCCAAAAAAGGGATCTTTACATTTTTTTTTTCCCGCCGCATCTCTTTTTTACCCGTCGCGATTCACAAAACTCGGTGCAACGTAACGTAACGCAAAGCACGTCGGGAAAATAGCGTCGGGAGCATGCGCAGTACGTCCGGCGCGGAAGCGCGCCTAATTTAAATGGGACTCGCCCCATTTGAATTGGCCCGCCTTGCACTGGACGGATTTAAGTTACACCGCTGCAAATTTCCAGGTAAGTGCTTTGTGGATCGGGCACTAACTTGGGCAATTTGCGGCGGTGTAACTTACATCACAAAAGTTACGTTGCGCCCGCTCGTTGTGGATCTGGCCCATTAGTTCACCATTTGTACCCTGAAGTTTTGAAATAAAAGTAGATGTCTGATGTGGATTTAGAGAACTCGCCAACGACTTTCCACACTTATCGCTAAATTTATATTGGTATAACGCCACCTTGCTTGAATATGTGCGGGCTGAAGACTCATATAGTTTGCACAGACATGTCCGTGCTGAAGCAACCTCCAGTAGAGTTTCTGTCGTATTTAATCTCTTATGCTCTGTTACTCAGGTTCTAAGCTTTTGAAACGCCTTTGTAATCTCTACTGACCGCTTCCTTTTCATTCGGGCACCTAGTTGAATAAAGGACCCTCTCAAAACTGCTTTCATAGCTTCCCATTGAGTGGGGAGTGTCGTGGAATCTAGGGCGTGGTCTGACAAAAAATTTGAGATAGTTTCCGCTATATAATTGGAGCATTCTGTATTCTCTAGTAATGAATCATTTAAGCGCCACGTCCATTCTCTAGGTGGGACCGAGGGGATTTTAAGCTTCAAAAAAAGAGGTGCATGATCTGACCAAACCATTGTACCAATATCACATACTGGTGACCAATCCAGACAAATATGGTCCACAAAAAAATAATCAATTCGACTATATGATTGATGGACCATTGAAAAGTACGTATAGTCTCTTGATTTAGGATGTAATATCCTCCAAACATCTATCAAATGATAATCATAAAGAGTACGCTTCAATGTCTTCAGCCTAGATACTGAAACCGCCATTCTTAATGAGGAGGTATCTAATTGCGGATCCATTGAAAGATTAAAGTCTCCCCCCAGAATAAGTCTCCCCTCCATGAAGCCAGACAATATGTCCAAATATCTCATTTAATTCCCCACAGGGAAAACTTGACAAAAACGTACCTTCCCTGAGGGTCTACCATATTGTCAATTAATTCAATAGGCAGAGTCTTATGGAACGCGATAGAGACTCCTTTAGTCTTCTGTTCTGGATTTGTACTATGGAACCACCTATTAAATTGTCCACTGGGACAGGTGGGGAGGAAATCAGTCTGAAAATGAGTTTCTTGAAGAAGGAGCAGATTGACTTTATGTTTATGCATTTGGTATAAAATGTGCCCTCTCTTTGAAGCTATATTTAGGCCTTTAACATTATAAGAGCATATATTTAACACTGGTTGAGACACCATTGTAGTAGCCATGGTGGAGAGAAGGGAGAAAGAAAAAAAAAGGGGGGGAGGGGAAACACAAGATGAAAAGGGAAAACAAAAAAGAGAAAAAAAAAAAAGATATTTGGGGGTGTCTCTAAGAGACCCTAATGTACCAACTTATGCAGTACACTTGTGTGGTATTTCACACAGTAGGCACAAACTGTGCCTAGCCTATATAGGGGACAAACAACAATACATAACACAAAAATGGAGAAAAAAAAAAAGGGAAAGTCAAAAACACAAATTAGACAGAGCCACGAGATGCGCTCCCTGCGCCATCGCAGACATTAAATCATTACTGAAATTAAGAAAAAATATATACCTGATCAATTCTCTAATTATTCTGAGTAACTAGTTACCCTATACCACAGGGATCATATCCCCTTATGTTAAAGTGGGTTAAGGTACCTATCACATCATATAGATTTCTACTCACAACTAACCAAAAATCATTAAATATTTAAATTTCCGTCCACCTTACCCTTTCCCTCCCCCATCCCTCTCCCCCCCAAATCTCATACATTAGCATATATATACCTACATATCTCACGCACACCTGTGAGCATATAAGAGCAGCAAGAGAAAAACAAAAAGAACATTTTCCCTTCCCTTCCCTTCTTTCCTATAGGTCCCCACCTACTTTGGATGATACATTGTTCCTCCCTCTCCTCCCCCACCCGAAAAGCCACCAAGTCTGATCGTTTCACCGTATTAGTCACACTATGTGTCGGTATCTGTCCAATAGGTAAAAATCGAACAAAAATCCAGCCACCTCTGGTCATTTCACCGTCCCATTGTTGGACGCCCTAGGGTCAATGAATAAGAATATCTGGGGGGAGGGAGGGGGGGCATAGAGAAAAAAGAAGAAATAAGGGGGGAAAAAAAGGGAAGGGGGGGGGGACGGTGAACACTTAAACATATCAAATCACGTCAAGGGACCAAAAAAAAATAAAAAATCCAACTTTATTCTAACTAATTGGACCCTTGATTAACATCTTGGATCCCAGATCGAGATCCAACACTTCCCTGTTGCTGAATTTGGGGGACAGATAGTCTTCCTGGCTGGCGGTGCTCCTCTGGTGGATCAAGCCAATTTGGAACAGGAATATAATTGTCCAAGAAAATCAAAAAATGCTGGAAGGAGTTCTGGTTCATAGAGGACAAACGTCTCGTGATCCTTTGTTACTTGTATACTAAAAGGGTGACCCCAAGTATACGTAGCACCTGATTGGCGAATTAAGTCTAATAGAGGACGAACCATCCTTCGCATATACAGTGTATTCCTGGATAAGTCTGGGTATAAGTGAACAGTGGAGTTTTCGTTTATAACCGGCCATGACTCCACGGCTTACGCATGATTTCCTCCTTTAGGCTGTAGTAGTGCACTCGACATACCACATCTCTTGGGCGGCTGGCTTGATCCCTCATCCCTCTCCCCACTCGGTGTACTCTGTCTAATTCGATATTAGAATCGGTCTCTCTACCCAAAACCTGATTAAGAATAGCAACCACTTTAGGATTTAAATTAGCGCCTGAAATATCCTCTGGGATCCCTTTTAATCGGATATTATTTCTCCGGTTGCGATTTTCGCTATCTTCAATGCGTAGTTGGTGTTGACGAAGACGGTGTAGGCTTACATAGGATGCGGTCTCCAAAGCAGTAATGCGTGCGGCATGATCTTCTTGTGTATGGGCAATCCCAGATACTGCATTATTGGTGACCATTACTTGTTTTCTAAGTGTGCTTAATTCGGAATGGATAGATGATTCAATTTTTATTGCCCATGATTCAAAATCTGCCCTAAATGCAGAGATTAAAGCAGCTATTTCAGAGCCCGAGCCTGAGAAGTCCCTTGACGTGCCTTGCTGTGTTGTATCTAGACACTTCCCGATATATACAGAAGAGGGGGATAACGCCATGTCTATAGGCCTAGCCTGGTTGACATTGTCCGTGTGTGGTACATCTGCTCCAACTGCTCCATCTATCAATGTTGCCGTGCCTGTTACCTTGTCTGCCATTACAGCCTCCTCCCCTACAGGCTCTTCATTTTTCTCAATTTTATCCTTTTTATTAAACTTGTTGGATTTATCAGCTTTAATTTTATCCACAGTTTTAGCAACAGTTTTTTCCATGGATAACATGCTTTCTTTATCTAACTGGAACGGTGGAAGAGACTGAAAGGCAGCAACTGCTGCCGCGGCCGCCGCTGCCCTAGTAGATAAAGAAAATCTTGTCTTGCCTGAAGCCATCTTATCTCTATCACTGGGATTAGCTGAGTCTTCAATTTTGTACGGGGGTAGGTAGAGAGAGGAAAAAAGAGAAGAATAACGGGATATGGAGAACAACACTGTAGACCAACCACTCTAGTGTATAACCAGTGTATAGCCAATAAATGCAAGAAGTTTCTTAATGATAGATTTTAGTTTTTAGTCCTTAGTGGTGGTCATATATTAATTAATTCATGAATTAATATTGTATTGGTATTGTAGCAAGCAATCCCTCCAAGGACTCTATGGGATTTCCCATAGGCAATCCCCCCCTCACTACCCCGTGCAGCAACTCAGGAGCAGCTCAGCATCAGCTAGTGAGCTAGGAAGAGTCGACAAAGTTTTTTTTTTTTTTTTTGGTTTATAGGCTTGTAGACTTCACCCTATTACACCCGCCTGCACCCAGACAGCGCTGGCTAGTTAGTTAACTGACACCAACACTGACCTCCCGATGCAGAGATGAAGAGATGAAGCATCCGTGTCGTGTCCATACGCCGCCTGCAAACCCCTCCAGTCCAAGACAGCAGCACGGCTTCGTGGAGTGTAGAGTGTGTCGGGGCGGGCGCCAGAACACCCGCCAGCGAATGGTGCAGGTACAACTAGTGGGTTGGGTGGCGACCGACATCGGTGGAACGCAGCCAGCAGCTCCGGTCTAGGTCACCAGTCACCAGTGAGGAGTGGGGGGGTGAGGAGTCCGACAGCACAGAGGCATCACAGAGGCATCAGCAGCGGCAGTCCGACAGCACAGAGGCAGCAGCGGCAGTGAGCGGTGAGCAGCGGTGAGCAACTTGCGGTCAGCAGCTTGCGGTAGAGCTTCAGGTAGGTGCTTCAAAAAGCAAAAACCGACTTCAGGGGGGTCGACCCGAGAGGGTTCAGAGAGGGCTTCACGAGGTGCTTCAGCGGTGCTTCAGGGGGAATCGACCAGAGATAGTGTCCGCCCCATGGAAGCTCCATAGAGGCTATCAGTCTGTCTGTTTGGAGATTATCCGTCCATTTCAATCAATCCTGCCCGTTGCAGGGAGACACAGAGCTCGTGGAACACACGTGCAAACTCAGCAGCTCATTGTTAACCCCCGTCTGAGCTCTGAACGTGAACACGTTGGGCCATATTCTCTCTAAATATCCGCCTGCTTCGCTTAGGGCACTTACACTCCGCTGTCCCAACTTACTGGAGCAGGTGTTGTATTCCCCAACCACTTGCTCCATAAGTTGGGACAGCGGAGTGTAAGTGTCCCGGCGTAGCCTGGCGGATCTCCAAGGGGGCGGCTTCTATTCAAATGAAGCGCGCCCCCGATGCAAAAGAACTGGGCATGCGCCGGGCTGCAAAAAGCCCAGTGCGCATGCTCCAGTTCTCGGCGGAAAACGTCAATGACGCCGACGTGTGCGTCATTGACGTAAAGTCGTATTCAAGAACGACTTACGTAAACGACGTATCCGACGAAAAAACACGACGGGGACCCGACGCCATCCGTAACATGGCCTACGCGAGACTTGCGGAAACTTACCCCTCATATAGCAGGGGTAAGTTTCCGCTTACGCAAACGACGTTAGCGACGGTTACGTGACGCGAACTCGTTCGTGAATCGGCGTAGAAGGATCATTTGCATATGCAAATGACTCCTTCATGTAAATGCCATCTAGCGGCGGCCGGCGTCATTGCATTTAAGATCCGCCAGTGTAAGTGACTTACAGATGGCGGATCTTAAGTGTATCTATGCAAAAATGATTCTAAGAATCAGGAGCATAGATACACGGGTCAAAAAAGGGAGTTACGATGGAGTATCCTGAGTTACTCCATCGTAACTTTACTCAGAATATGGCCCGTTGTCTATATTGAAGCCAGGGCATGCCAATAATATATCTGTAATTGGAGCGCAACAAGGAGCCACGTGCAAAGTATTGCATCAAAAATTGTTATTAGACACCCCTGTTAGACAGGGGCACACAAATTAGGCCTTAGGCACAACACAACACTGCAACCCCTCCCAATATCTTTAATTGGAGTGCAACAAGGAACCACGTGCAAAGTATTGCATCAAAAATTGTTATTAGGCACCCCTGTTAAACAGGGGCAGAAAAATTAGGCCTTAGGCACTGGTGGCGGAGCACATAAAAACAACATTTCTTACTAGCTATCAGCAAGAAAAGTGAGGAGGAGAAGGATATTCCATCAGCAGCATAACAGGACAGTCACTCAGCATCAGCAGTCTCAAAGGGATCTGACATTTCAACAAAAAATTATTATTCAGTAAAATCAGCATCAGGTGCTTGGTAGCTGGTGTTGATCCAAGCCTGATTCATTTTGATGAAGGTCAGTCGATCAACAGAGTTGGTGGAGAGGCGCACCCTGTGATCGGTCACAAAGCCTCCAGCAGCACTGAATGTGCGTTCTGAAAGAACACTGGATGCAGGGCAAGCCAGTAGCTCAATTGCGTACTGTGCAAGCTCTGGCCAGTGATCCATCCTCAAGACCCAGTAAGCCAGAGGATTTTCCGTGGGGAAGGTGTCCAAGTCAGATCTTGCCGCTAGGTATTCCCGGACCATGTAAACCAGACGCTGGCAATGGTTGCTGGAACCGCTCAGACCTTGGGGCTGTGGACTAAAAAAATGTTTGAACGCATCGGTCAGACGGCCACCTTCTCCACCGCTCCTTCTCTGACTCACCGAAGCCTCAGCAAGACGTTGTCCAGGGCCAGGTTTTGGTAATCCCCCCGGTTCTGGGAACCCATTGCACAGACCCTTCTGCAAGGCCTCCCGCAGAAGTTTCATCTTCTGCTCCCTCTGCGATGGCAACATAAGGTCCGCTACCTTACTCTTGTAACGTGGATCAAGGAGAGTTGCCAGCCATTAATGATCCCTCTCCTTGATACCACGTACATGAGGATCCTTATGCAGGCTTTGCAGGATCAGGGAGGCCATGCAGCGTAGGTTTTCAGAGGCATTCGGGGCACAGTCCTCTGGGTCACTGAGGACGACAGGATCCGCAGCCACCTCATCCCAGCCACGTAAAAGTCCATGGCCCAGATTCAGGTAGATTTGCCCTTTAGTTGCACATGTGAAGAGCAGCTGATTTGCTCTGCGCTGGGGCAAATTGGAAAGATTGCCACCTGATTCAGGATTCCTTTTGTCTGCTAACTTGCTCCTTTGTAAGGCAAAAATCAGGGCCTAAGGCAGCGCAAGTGAAAGTGGGTATGCCCTATGCAAATGATCTTTTTTCCACTCAGCAGTGGTTTGCTCCTATTTTCAGGGCAAATTTTGCCCACCTGCTTGCACTGAGCAAATAAATAGGGGCAGACCTGCGCAGGTCCTGTGCAAAATTACATCCTGCTTGTTCCACCCCCCCTGAGCAAGGTCATTTTGCCCATTTTTCTGAGATGGCACCTCCTGATAAGGAAAAAAAAAAGAAAAGCAAATTTTGTCTCCGCTGAGATGGATATACTGCTTGCGGCACTGACGCGCCATACTGCCGTTCTTTTTGGTTCAGAGCGAAAGAATACCACCGTAGCCCAAAGGAGGGCAATATATGAGGCTATTACATTGGACATAAATGCCCTGGGCTTTGAGGACCGGACTTGGATGGACATCCAAAAAAATTTTACTGACATGCGTCGTCGAGTCAGGGACAAAATTGTCCTAATCAGAAAGCATAGCAGGGGCACGGGAGGAGGACCAGCCTGTTCTGTGCGACTCAATCCGGAGGAGGAGGTCATCTCTCAGAGTCTAGCGCTGGAGCAGGTGGAGGGACTGCCAGGCTATGACTCCACTGTTGGGGACTTGGGGACTGGTAAGTTTTTTTGTGTCTCATATCTGCTGTGTATCATGGGAGGGGGTAGAAGTGAACATATGAGGGGGTAGAAGGGAACATGTAACAAGTTTTTGTTTCTCATATTTGCTGTGTATCATGGGAGGGGGTAGAAGGGAACATATGAGGGGGTAGAAGGGAAGATGTAAAAAGTTTTTGTTTCTCATATCTGCTGTGTATCATGGGAGGGGGTAGAAGGGAACATATGATAAGTGTGTTGCTCCAGCAACATTTTTGTTTTGTGTCATCCACAGATGTTGATGATGAGGCTGGGCTGTCGTCGGCTGTAGGGCGACCCACGCCATCCCCAGAACATCATGGGGTGCAGTCAGGCCCTCTGCAGATTCTGGGCATGTTGGTGGAGGAGGATATCGGCCAGAGTCCATCTAGGGAGGAGGAAGTGGTGGAGGAGGCCGTTATCCTCAATCTGGAGGAAGCAGTGTCCCTCCAGGAGGATGGATCCCACCATCCCTGACCGACCCACCACCCCCCCGACCATAACATCATCCCCCTCCAGTGTCCCTCCCTCCAGTGTCCCCCCTCCAGTGTCACTCCCTCCTGTGTGACCCCCTCCCCTTCTGCTCCCTCAGTTCGTGCCCCAGCCTCTCCTCCAAGGAAGGCTCTTTCTAAAACTAGGGGTGTACCCTCCAGCCTCCGTGAGGGTCTGCAGGAGGAGCAGGCCCGGCAGACCCACCATATAGGGGAGATGGTGGGAGACCTGAGGCGGGTGGCGGACAGCCTGGCATCCTCCTCCTCTGTCCAGCAGTGTTAGTGGCAACTGTGCAGCCATTGTGACCTGTCTGGTTGAACAGCAGGATGCCACTGCATTATTAACTTCGGAGGTGAGCAGGTTGGCAGGTGCGGTGGAGGCCAACACTGCTGCTGTGCGGGAGGAGGGGAGACTTACCCGACGGCAGTTGAGGATAACCACCACATGGCAGATGAGGATGTTGGGACAGACCAACACCGTCCTCAACCGCCTGGCCAATGCCACCACCTGCCAGGAGAGATGAAGTAGGGGTTGATGCCCCCACCCCATGCTCCACCACGGCGTCTAAGGAGCCAGAGCCGGGGCACCCTTGGGCCAAGGATGTCCAAAAGAAAAAAATAATTTATGACCATTTTTTTTTTTTTGGTGGCTCAGATTATGAGCTTGTTTTTTGGTTATGCTCAGATTTTTTTTTTTTTTTTCTTATTGATGCTCAGATTATGAGCTTTTTTTTATTTTGTAGCTGCCCCTGGCATGTTGGCACACAGATGTGAGATCCAGAAAGTGTGGGTGCTCTGCTTGTTCAGCTCGTCTGTCTTGGTGCTGCTGTAGTTGCTCTCCAGCTGACCTGTGGCCATCTGTTGCTAACTTGCCCCTGCTTTTATAAAGTGCAAATTTGCCCCGGCCAAACAGCTTGCGCGCTTTGGGAGCAAAATGCTCCTCACACGCGCAAGTTTATGAATCAGTGGCAGTTCCTCATTTGCATATTTGCTGAGGGAAAACCATGAGAGCGCAAGTTGCTCCCTGAGCAAAATTGCCCCTTAATTGCGCCGGGGCAGAGAAACTGCCTCCGTGCAAAAATGGCACATTTCAGGCTTAGCTTGCTTTCTGGGTCACCCGCAAATTTGCCTGGGAGCAAATCCATACTTGCGCGGCGCAAATCACACTTGCTCCCGCGCAAGTCGTACCTGAATCTGGGCCCATGTGTTCCTTGGGACTGTAAATGATCCCTTGAAGACTGCTGCTGTTGATGCTGAGTGCTAGGCTCCACCTCCATGCTGCTGATACAATCATCCTCCTCCTCCTCCTCTTCCTGTGTTCTAGGTGGGCATGCAGGACCAGTGTCTGTATAAAGGGGGCCTTGAGAGGTAAGGAAGTCCTCCTCTTCCTCCCTCTGTTCTGCCTCAAGGGCCCTGTCCATTTTTCCACGTAGGGTGTGCTCCATCATGTGAATAAGCGGGACAGTCTCACTGATACATGCAATGTCACTGCTCACCATCCTCGTGGCCTCCTCAAATGGTGACAGGACAGTGCATGCATCCCTGATCAAGGCCCACTGGCGTGGTGAAAAAAAACCAAGCTCCCCCGAGCCAGTTCTGCTGCCATATTGGCACAGGTACTCATTGATGGCCCTCTGCTGCGTGTGCAGCCGCTGCAGCATGGCCAACGTAGAGTTCCATCTGGTGGGCATGTCACAGATTAGGCGGTTCTTGGGCAGGTTGTATTCCCTCTGGAGGTCTGTCAGCCGAGCAGTGGCATTATATGACCTCCGGAAATGCACACAGACTTTCCTGGCCTGCTTCAGGACATCCTGTAAGCCCGGGTACCTGCCCAAGAACCGCTGCACCACCAAATTGAGAACATGCGCAAAACAGGGCACATGGGTGAGTTTTCCCTGTCGCAGGGCAGAGAGGAGGTTGGTGCCATTATCGCTGACCACCATTCCAGGCTTCAGCTGGCGTGGCATCAACCACCTCTGAGCCTGCCCCTGCAGAGCTGAAAGAACCTCTTCCCCAGTGTGGCTCCTGTCTCCCAAGCACACCAGCTGTAGCACCGCATGGCATCTCTTGGCCTGCATTCCTGCGTAGCCCCTCGTACGCCTACGGAGCAAGGCTGGTTCTGAGGAAACATCACCACAGGAAGAGGCCACAGAGGAAGAAGAAGAGGAGGGGGTGGAGGAGAGAGGTGTGTCACAAGCAGTAGTAGTGTTTTGGAGGCGTGGTGGCGGAACAACCTCCAAAACTACTGTACCTTGCCCTGTGTCCTTCCCAGCTGCCAGCAGAGTCACCCAATGGGCCGTAAAAGACAGGTAACGTCCCTGTCCATGCCTGCTGGACCATGAGTCAGTGGTAAGATGCACCTTACCACTGACCACCCTGTCCAGTGAGGCATGGACATTGCCTTCCACATGCCGGTAGAGAGCCGGAATCACCTTCCGTGAGAAAAAGTGGCGTACTTGCCACTGAGGTACTGCACATTCCACAAACTCACGGAAGGGGGCAGAATCTACCAACTGAAAAGGTAACAGTTGAAGTGCTAGCAATTTTGCTAAGCTAGCATTCAACCACTGGGCATGAGGATGGCTGGGAGTGTACTTCTTTCGGCGCTGCAGCAGCTGGGGCAGGGAAATTTGTCTGGTACTATCAGTAGATTGTCTGCATGTACTACCACTACTAGGTTGTGACACACCTATTTCTACACCTTCAGTGCAGGCTTTAGAGAGGACTGGGGGTCTAGTGGGGTTGGAGGTCACAAAAGGGCAAGGGGAGGTCCGCTTTGGTCTTTGGTGTGGGTCTTTCTGGTATGCTTGCCAACGAGCTGCATGGCAGCTCGACATATGTCTGGACAAGCATGTGGTGTCCAAGCGGGTGATGTTTTGGCCACGCGAGATACGCTTGAGACATATGTTGCAAACAGCAAATGTACGATCTGATGGACATGTTTCAAAAAAGGCCCACACCAAAGAACTTTTGCTGTACCGTTGAGACACAGCAGTGCCACGTAATGCAGTTGACCCCTGGAGGGCATCCTGTCTCTTTGGAGATGTGCCTGTGCCTCGTCCTCCTCCTCCTCCTCCTCTCTCCTATCAGGGACCCAGGTAGAGTCAGTGACCTCATCATCCCCTCCCTCCTCATCATCACTGTCGACAACCTGGCAGTATGTTCCAGCTGGGGGAACATCAGTCCCAGATTGTTTTCCCTCTCGGCCACCCCCTCTCCCTGGGCTCACATCAATGCCTTCCTCTATCTGTGTTCCGTCATCGGAGTCTTCAAAACGCTGCGCATCTTCATGCAGCATGTACCCAACACTGTGTTGAAACAGTTCGGGGGACTCCTCAGGAGGACATGGGGGGACTAGGGAAGGATTGTGTGAAGCCATTGTGCAGAGGGAAGAGGACGCCTTGGCAGCTGCTTTGCCAGACAAACTATGATCAGTCTGTGTGAGAGAGGATGAGGAGGATGAGGACGGCTTGGTCATCCACTTCACTAATTTCTCTGCATGTTGAGGCTCAACACGGCCAGCTCCCGAAAAGAAGGACGAGCGGCCACGTGCTGAAGAGGATGCACCACATCCACCACCAGCGTTACCTCTAGATGCAGAGCCTGCTTGCCCTCGTGACTCTCTGCATCTCTTTTTCCTTCCAGCCATAATTATGCGTTCAGGTGCTATGTAACTGCACACGCGCAGTAACAGCGACTGCGTTCAGGTGCTATGTAATAAAATAGACGCAGTCACACCAACTGCGTTCAGGTGGTATTAAACTGCACATGCGCAGTAAGAGCGACTGCGTTCAGGTGCTATGTAACAAAACAGACGCAGTCACACCAACTGCGTTCAGGTGGTATTAAACTGCACACGCGCAGTAAGAGCGACTGCGTTCAGGTGCTATGTAACAAAACAGACGCAGTCACACCAACTGCGTTCAGGTGGTATTAAACTGCACCCGCGCAGTAAGAGCGACTGCGTTCAGGTGCTATGTAACAAAACAGAAGCAGTCACACCAACTGCATTCAGGTGGTATTAAACTGCACCCACGCAGTAAGAGCGACTGCGTTCAGCTGCTATGTAACAAAACAGACGCAGTTACACCAACTGCGTTCAGGTGGTATTAAACTGCACACGTGCAGTAAGAGCGACTGCGTTCAGGTGCTATGTAACAAGCAGAAGCAGTCACACCAATTGCGTTCAGGTGGTATTAAACTGCACCCACGCAGTAAGAGCGACTGCGTTCAGGTGCTATGTAACAAAACAGACGCAGTCACACCAACTGCGTTCAGGTGGTATTAAACTGCACCCGCGCAGTAAGAGCGACTGCGTTCAGGTGCTATGTAACAAAATAGACGCAGTGACACCAACTGCGTTCAGGTGGTATTAAACTGCACACGCGCAGTAAGAGCGACTGCGTTCAGGTGTTATGTAACAAAACAGACGCAGTCACACCAACTGCGTTTAGGTGGTATTAAACTGCACCCGCGCAGTAAGAGCGACTGCGTTCAGATGCTATGTAACAAAACAGACGCAGTCACACCAACTGCGTTCAGGTGGCATTAAACTGCACCCGCGCAGTAAGAGCGACTGCGTTCAGGTGCTATGTAACAAAACAGACGCAGTCACACCAACTGCGTTCAGGTGGTATTAAACTGCACCCGCGCAGTAAGAGCGACTGCGTTCAGGTGCTATGTAACAAAATAGACGCAGTGACACCAACAGCGTTCAGGTGGTATTAAACTGCACACGCGCAGTAAGAGCGACTGCGTTCAGGTGCTATGTAACAAAACAGACGCAGTCACACCAACTGCGTTCAGGTGGTATTAAACTGCACCCGTGCAGTAAGAGCGACTGCGTTCAGGTGCTATGTAACAAAATAGACGCAGTGAAACCAACTGCGTTTAGGTGGTATTAAACTGCACACATGCAGTAAGAGCGACTGCGTTCAGGTGCTATGTAACAAAAAAGACGCAGTGACACCAACTGCGTTCAGGTGGTATTAAACTGCACACGCGCAGTAAGAGCGACTGCGTTCAGGTGGTATGTAACAAAACAGACGCAGTCACACCAACTGCGTTCAGGTGGTATTAAACTGCACCCGCGCAGTAAGAGCGACTGCGTTCAGGTGCTATGTAACAAAACAGATGCAGTCACACCAACTGCGTTCAGGTGGTATTAAACTGCACACGCGCAGTAAGAGCGACTGCGTTCAGGTGCTATGTAACAAAACAGACGCAGTCACACCAACTGCGTTCAGGTGTTAGTAAACTGCACACGCGCAGTAAGAGCGACTGCATTCAGGTGCTATGTAACAAAATAGATGCAGTGACCCCAACTGCGTTCAGGTGGTATTAAACTGCACACGCGCAGTAAGAGCGACTGCGTTCAGGTGCTATGTAACAAAACAGACGCAGTCACACCAACTGCATTCAGGTGGTATAAAACTGCACACGCGCAGTAAGAGCGACTGCATTCAGGTGCTATGTAACAAAACAGACGCAGTGACACCAACTGCGTTCAGGTGTTGGTAAACTGCACACGCGCAGTAAAAGCGACTGCGTTCAGGTGCTATGTAACAAAATAGACGCAGTGACACTAACTGCAATTAGGTGGTATTAAACAGCACCCACGCAGTAAGAGCGACTGCGTTCAAGTGCTATGTAACAGCACACACGCAGTGACACCAACTGCATTTAGGTGGTATTAAACAGCACCCGCGCAGTAAGAGCGACTGCGTTCAGGTGCTATGTAACAGCACACACGCAGTGACACCAACTGCGTTTAGTTGCTATTAAACAGCACACACGCAGTAAGAGCGACTGCGTTTCTGTGCAATTCAATAGCCCACTTGCATTAACAGCGACTGCGTTTCTGTGCAAATAAATTGCACACGTGCAGTAACAGGTAATGCGTGTATGTGCAATTAACTAGCACACGTTGAATAACACGGAGTACTATGTTTAAGCTAATCCCTAATGCAGGCAATACAACACGTTAGAGCACTGCATGAAGAACAATCTCCTGCCTGACAGATACTAATAGCAGATCTAGCTGAGCTATACAGTTTATAAATATATTGACAACTCCTTGGGATGTGAATATATTCTCTACAAACTGTAGATTTAACTATACTGACTAGCCTTCCTGCTCTATCTATCTATCTATCTATCTATCTATCTATCTATCTATCTATCTGGTAGAAAAGACACTGTGGGCCAGATTCACAAAGCAAATGCGCCGACTTAACTCGAGATGCGTGGCGTAATTGAAATTTGCGCCGCGCGTATTTTTGCGCCTGATCCTCAAAACGAGATACGCCTGAAATCCAGGTTTTTCCGTCCTACCCAAAATAATTACACCGACGCTTCTTCGCACGCAAAATACGCTAGACACGCCGCTGTTTTGATAGGCAAAGATGCAAATGAGGGAGATAAGGCGATCCACAAAATTAAGTGTGTGCGGCGTAGATTACGCCCTGTGTGCTTCTGTTAGTTTCATGGTGTAAAATTACACTTTATAAAAGGTGCCCTAATTTTACACAAGCCGTGTAAAGGTCAGCTAAAGCAACACCATTAAGGAAGAGCTGAGCACACACACTTGCAGGACAACAATCTGTATGCCAACATGCCAGGGGCATCCATGCTCATAACTATACTAGTGACTTTAGTAACTGAGGGTACCACCTCTTCTGAGGGAACAGCAGTCAGGAGACGCCTCGCAGAATGCATCTTTGCACAGTAAACACACACATTAATCATGTCACAATGAGAATGCATGAATGCACACCCACTGTGGTCCCTAGCACAGACACATCACATGCACATCTAATTGGATTAGATCCAAGTACCCCCAATGGTACTTGGGAGCAGTAACGCCACGCCACGGCTCCAATTATGTCACTGTGCATTCATACACCATTCACATGGACCTGGGATCACTTCTCCCTGGTCCTGGGGATCCCTACTCCACCAAAACTGAGGGTGACACCCTTATTTAATCAGGAATGCCACCCCCACATTCACACATCATTCTCACACATTAAACAAATCATAAGTACAGTATACTAAAAAAAAAAAAAAATCAAAAGTACCCCCAAAAATTAATGGCGGCGGCGTAAGCTACGCCTGGGCCGCCCACGGGCACGGGCACGGCCAACCAGAGGCCACTACCTGGGTGAGCAGGGGAAGGAGGAGCCTCCTGGGGGGGTGAGCAGGGGAAGGAGGAGCCTCCTGGGGGGTGAGCAGGGGAAGGAGGAGACTCATGGGGGGGGTGAGCAGGGGAAGGAGGAGCCTCCCCTGGTGACTGTCCTCTTGCTGGCCTGCCCTCCAAGGCCACTGCTATCCTGGTCAGACTGAGAGTGAGGGCAGCCATATTGGCCTGGACAGCCCGGGTGTTGTCCTGGACAGCCTGGGTCAGGGCACTCACCTCCTGGGCCACGCCTGTTGTGGCGGTCTGCAGGTCACAAAGGCATGTGATGACCGCCAAGGAATTTGTGGCCACATCAGTGAGTGACTCCTTAATTGAACCCAGGCTGTTCTCCATCTGGGTCAGAGTCTGTTTGATCTGAGCCAGATGGCGGGTCTGCCGGGCATTGTCCCTCTGCAGACTGGCCGGCAGACGCTCGGCCACCCCCCTGGTCTCATGGGTCGCCATCCTGCCTGCAGTTGAGTCTTGTGGCCTGGGAGGAGGGGAGAGAGAGACCCTTGTGGGTGGAGCCCTGTTGGGGGAGGAGTGGGAGGGGTTATCCCTGATGGTGGCCTGACTGCTGCCAGCCCCAGGGGTAGCCTCAGGGGTCAACAAATCCGAGGCCAAAAGGACTTGCCTGGCAATATCCATATCTTCATCCTCAGCCTCCACCCCCTCATCCTCCTCCCCCTCAACCTCCTCATGAGGGGAGGTGTGGCCACTCCCCTCCCCTGGGGACTCCTGCCCTTCTTGGGACTCTTCTGCAGCCTGTTGTCCAGGGGGTGGTGCAGCAGCCTGGCCTGATGGCCCAGCAACCTCCTGGCCTGATGGCCCAGCAATCTCCTGGCCATCTGTGGAGGACACAAAACAATCACAGGTTGGAGGATCCACACACTTGGCACATCTTCCCTTCCCCCACCCACACATGCTAATCACCAGATAGAAAACCCCAAAAATTACCTGTCCTCACAGGAGAATCAGATTGAAAGCCAGGCAGGCCCACCACCTGCTGTGGGTGGAAACACCGGGCCACTGCCCATTCCTCCTCACTCAGCCTGACGGGGCAGGCTGGGCCTCCTCCAGTGCCCGTGGCATGGGCATTGATCTTGGCCATCTTGTCACGAACCAGGCTCTTAAGATCGTTGATCTTCTTTTGTATCCCACTGGGGGTCCTCGTCTCCCCCCCCGCCGCATTGATCTGATCTGTGATTTTCTGGATGATCTCCTTCCTCTTGGCCGGGGAGGTGTTCCCGGCTCTCAGGGCTATGCAAATAACGCCCATATCGGGCGATGGCCCGAGCAAGTATCTGCTTCTCTGCGACAGAAAAATTCAGCTTCCTGCGCTTCGGTGCCATAACACCCACCACTCAGCACCAACAAAAAACAAACACAAATACTCACACAACAAACAAACAAAAATACTCACACAACAAACAAACAAAAATACTCACACAACAAACAAACACAAAAATCAAACCAGACAAGCAGACAGCTAATACAAATTCAAAAACAAACTCCGAAAAAACAAACAGAAAATACAACAAAAAAACAATAAATACAATCAGAAAAAACACACAACTACTACACTCTACTACTCCTCCAAATCTTTTAACTGAGGCCCTGTACTCACGGCCAAACATGTCTGCTGAAACTGGTACGCGGACCAGTTTCAGCAGACATGTTTGGCCGTGTGTAGGCCCGAGCGGACCATTTTCAGGCGGATCGGACAGGTTTCCAGCGGACAACTGTTTCCTGGACTTGCTTTAAAACAGTCCGCTGGAAACCTGTCTGCCCGGACATGTACGGTCGTCTGTACAGACCTACCGTACATGTCCGGGCGCCCGCCATCCCTCTCATGCGTCGAATGACTTTGACGCATGCGTGGAAGCATTTAAAAGGCAGGCCCGCCCACGTTGCCGCGTCATTGTCGCGGCGACACCGCGTCATCGACGCGGCGACACCGCGGACACGCCCCGCGTATTGTTTACGCGCGGACTTCTGTTCGATGGTGTGTACAGCCATCGAACAGAAGTCCCCGGGCAGACATGTCCGATGAAAACGGTCCGCGGACCGGTTTCATCGGACATGTCTGCTCGTGAGTACAAGGCCTTACACTAAACTCACCAACACACACCAACAGACGACAGAGCAGAAGCAACTTGCTCTAGGAAGGGGAACACAGGGATGTACTTTTGCAAGGGAAGTGTGTTTGTCTGGGGCTATTTATACACAGGGCGATTCTCAAACTAAGTACGCTTGGCCTTTTTCCTATCTCACTGATTGCGCCGAGCCAAGTTCTGCACATGCCCAGTGAGGTGCAGATTTGTGCGCGCATGCGCAGTACGGCCGGCCCTTCATTTGCATGGGGTCACGGCTCATTACAATGGAGCACGCCCACTTCCTTCCCACTTGCAATAACCCCGCCTTACGCCTCGGGATTTAAGTTACGCTTGCGCAATTTGGGGCGCAAATGCGCTGTGGATACGGCACTTACGACACAAAATTAAGGCGCCGCAACTTAAATGACATACGTTTTGAGTAACTTAATTTGCGCCGCTGTTTGTGAATCTGGCCCTGTGTCTCTATCTATCTCTCTCTCTAACTGTCTGACTGCTCCTCTCTTTCACAAAGCCGGAACACACTACACGAGGCCGCCTTGCAGGCGGCCTTTTATAGTGTGGGGCGTGTACTAAACCCCCCTGAGCCATAATTGGCCAAAGCCAGCCTGGCTTTGGCCAATTATGGCTCTTTGCTTTTTGCGTGCTGTGATTGGCCAAGCATGCGGGACATACAGCATGCTTGGCCAATCATCAGCGCTCAACGGCTCAGTGAATTATGGGACGTTTTGCGTCATTCGAATTTGGCGCGAACGACCCGTTTTGTTCGAGTTTAGACGAACGGTCGAACGACCGATGTTCGAGTCGAACATACGTTCGTATCGAACGCGAAGCTCATCCCTAATATTGACATACGTGATGACCTGACCCCCGAACCAGACAAGACCGAGGCTACCCCGTCTTCTGAGGGAGCAGCAGTCAGGAGATGCCTCGCAGTAGGCATCTTTGCACATTAAACCCACACATTAATTATTGCACAAGGAGAATGCACGCATGCACACCACTGTGGTCCCTAGCTCACACCCCACATCCTCATCAAATTGGATTAGCCCAAGCCCATTCTGGACTTGTGAGCAGCAACGCCACGCCAAGGCTCCAATTATGTTGCTGGACATTCATACACCATTCACACGGACCTGGGGATCACTTTTCCCTGGTCCTGGGGATCCCTTCTCCACCACAACCGAGGGTGACACCCCTTTTCCGGCAGGAATGTCACCCCCACATTCAAACATCATTCACACTACTAACCATGTGCTGGGTCTACAAAATAAAATAAAAACTCATAACCTGAGTAAAATAAAAAAGAAACATAAAACACTCATAACCTGAGTAAAAAAAAAAAAAAACTACCGGCGCTACCGTGCCCCACGCCTGAGGCGGCCACGGCCCCGGCCCCGGCTCCTCAGGGGAGGCTCATGGGGGGGGGAATCAGGAGAAGGAGGAGCATCCCCTGGTCTCTGCCCACATGGCGGCCTGCCCTCCAATGCCAGGGCGATGCATGTGAGGACCACATTGGTGTCCTCCTGCAGCCTCACCCCCGCCTGGATGGCTGCCATGTTGGCCCGGACAGCCTCGGTCAGGGCGCACCTCCTGACCCACGCCTGCTGTGGTGGTCTGCTGGTCATTCATGCAGGTTATCACAGCCAAGGAGTTGCAGGCCAGATCCTCCACAGACTCCTTTATGGAGGCCATGCTGTCTGCCATGCGCTTCATAGTCTGGGCAACCTGACCCAGATGGCGGGTCTGGCGGGCCTGGTCCCTCCGCAGATTTTCAGGCAGAACGTCTGCCACCCCCCTTGTCTTCCTGGTGGCCTTCCTGGCTCCTGATGTGGCTTGGGACCTAGGAGTAGGGGAGACCCTTGGGGGGAAGCCCTGTTGGGGGAGGAGTTGGAGGGGCTACCCCTGATGGAGGCCTGACTGCTGCCAGCCCTAGGGGAAGACTCCTCCAAATGGAGAAGGACCTCGTTGCCACTCAGCACCTCCTCCTCAACCTTCTCCCGAGGAGAGCTGTGGCCACTCCCCTCCACAGATGACTCCTGACTTGCCTGGGGGTCTGCCTCAGACTCATGTCCGGGGGAGGCTGTGGACTGGCCAGATGGCCCCGCACCCTCCTGCACATCTGTGGATGACACAAAACATTCACAGGTTGGAGGATCCACACATTCACATATTCCCTTCCCCCACCCACACATGCTACACACCAGATAGAAAAAAACAAACACTTACCTGTCCTCAAGACCTCCTCAATGGAGTCAAATCTAGGCACTCCCTCCACTTGATGCCTGTGGAGGCACTGGGCAACCACCCGCTTCTCAGCATTAAGCCTGAGAGTGGTTGATGGTCCCCCTCCAGTGCCCCTGGCATGAGCGGAAATCTTAGCCAGCTTACCTCGGACGAGGCGCCTGAGATCATTGATCTTTTTCAAGATCTCATTGGGGGTCCTGGCCTCCCTCTCCAATGCATTAACATCGTCTGCAATCTGTTGCAGGATCTCCCTCCTCCTGCCCTGCGTGGTGTTGATACTCTCAGGCCCATGGAGGTACCTATCATATTGGGTCATGGCCCTGACAATAATAGCCCTCTCCTTGGTGGAGAAATTCAGCTTCCTCTTCTTGGGAGCTGCAGACATCTCTCCAAAAAACACACCGACAAACACCAACAGACAACAGAACAAAAGTACCTTGCTTCAGGGGGGGAAACAAGAGGATGTACTTTTGCACTGGACGGGCACATGTCTGGGCGTATTTATGCCCTGGGCGTATCTCACTAATTACACCGGGCCTAGTTCCTATCTCACTGATTACGCCGGGCCGAGTTGTGAGCATGCGCAGAGTGGCGCTGGACATAGTCAGCGTCATTGTGCATACACCGTCCGTTCGGCCCTTCATTTGAATGGTGTCACGGCTCATTTCAATGGAACACGCCCACTTCCATCCCACTTTGAATTACGCCGGCTTACGCCTCGGAATTTACGTTGCGCCTGCACAAAGTTGGACGCAAATACTATGAGGATACGGTAATTGCCTCTCTAAGTTGAGCCGGCATAACGTAACAGAGATGCGCTACGCCGGTCTATATATGCGCCGATGTACGTGGATCTACCCCCAAGTTTGCTAATTACTTTGCACCTAAACCCATTTGTTGTATAATGCAAGCGTGCTAATTACTTTGCACCTAAACCCACTTGGTTTATAGTGCAACTGTGCTAGATACTTTGCACCTAAACCCACTTGGTGTATAGTACAAGTGTGCTAATTACTTTGCACCTAAACCCATTTGTTGTATACTGCAAGTGTGCTCATAACTTTGCACCTAAACCCACTTGGTGTGTAGTGCAAGTGTGCTAATTACTTTGCACCTAAACCCACTTGGTGTATAGTGCAAGTGTGCTAATTACTTTGCACCTAAACCCACTTGGTGTGTAGTGCAAGTGTGCTAATTACTTTGCACCTAAACCCACTTGGTGTGTAGTGCAAGTGTGTTAATTACTTTGCACCTAAACCCACTTGGTGTATAGTGCAAGTGTGCTAATTACTTTGCACCTAAACCCACTTGGTGTGTAGTGCAAGTGAGCTAATTACTTTGCACCTAAACCCACTTGATGTATAGTGTAAGTGTGCTAATTACTTTGCACCTAAACCCATTTGTTGTATACTGGAAGTGTGCTAATTACTTTGCACCTATACCCACTTGGTGTGTAGTGCAAGTGTGCTAATTACTTTGCACCTAAACCTACTTGGTGTATAGTGCAAGTGTGCTAATTACTTTGCACCTAAACCCATTTGTTGTATACTGCAAGTGTGCTCATTACTTTGCACCTAAACCCACTTGGTGTGTAGTGCAAGTGTGCTAATTACTTTGCACCTAAACCCACTTGGTGTGTAGTGCAAGTGTGCTAATTACTTTGCACCTAAACCCACTTGGTGTATAGTGCAAGTGTGCTAATTACTTTGCACCTAAACCCACTTGGTGTGCAGTGAAAGTGTGCTAATTACTTTGCACCTAAACCTACTTGGTGTGTAGTGCAAGTGTGCTAATTACTTTTCACCTAAACCCATTTGTTGTATACTGCAAGTGTGCTCATTACTTTGCACCTAAACCCACTTGGTGTATAGTGCAAGTGTGTTAATTACTTTGCACCTAAACTCATTTGTTGTATACTGCAAGTGTGCTCATTACTTTGCACCTAAACCCACTTGGTGTATAGTGCAAGTGTGCTAATTACTTTGCACCTAAACCCACTTGGTGTGTAGTGCAAGTGTGCTAATTTATTTTGCACCTAAACCCACTTGGTGTATAGTGCAAGTGTGCTAATTAATTTGCACCTAAACCCACTTGGTGTGTAGTGAAAGTGTGCTAATTACTTTGCACCTAAACCCACTTGGTGTGTAGTGCAAGTGTGCTAATTACTTTGCACCAAACCCCACTTGGTGTGTACTGCACGTGTCCTCTGCAGTTTGCACCTAAAGCTACGAGGTGTGTGTACTAAATTTTGTCCTCTGCAGGCAATTATAATGTCTGGAAGGACAACAAAGAGA
Organism: Rana temporaria; assembly: GCF_905171775.1. Taxonomy (NCBI): domain Eukaryota; kingdom Metazoa; phylum Chordata; class Amphibia; order Anura; family Ranidae; genus Rana; species Rana temporaria. The sequence goes on along the minus strand of NC_053500.1, from coordinate 82,234,370 downwards.
GGCAGAGGGTCACAAGGGCAAGCAGGCTCTGCGCCTAGAGGCAACAGTGCTGGTGGTGGACACGGTGCACCCTCTTCAGCACGTGGCCGTTTGACACGCTCGTCCTTTTCGGGAGCTGGCCGTGTTGAGCCTCAACATGCAGACAATTTGGTAGAGTGGATGACCAAGCCGTCCTCATCCTCCTCATCCTGCATCCAGTGTTCTTTCAGAACGCACATTCAGTGCTGCTGGAGGCTTTGTGACCAATCACAGGGTGCGCCTCTCCACCGACTCCGTCGATCGACTGACCTTCATAAAAATGAATCAGGCTTGGATCAACACCAGCTACCAAGCACCTGATGCTGATGTAACTGAATAATTTTTTTGAAATGTTAGATCCCTTGGAGACTGCCTATGCTGATGCTGAGTGACTGTCCTGATATGCTGACTGAATATCCTTTTCCTCCTCAATGATCTTGCTGATAGCTAGTAAGAACATTGTTGGTTCTGGGCACCGCCACCAGTGCCTAAGGCCCAATTTTTCTGCCCCTGTTTAACAGGGGCATATAATAACAATTTTTGATGCAATTCTTTGCATGTGGCTCTTTGCTGCGCTCCAATTACAGTATCTGTGAGGGGTTGCAGTGTTGTGGCACCGCCACCAGTGCCTAAGGCCCAATTTTTCTGCCCCTGTTTAACAGGGTCGTGTAATTAAAATTTTTGATGCAATGCTTTTCAGTGGGCTCATTCCTGCACTCCAACTAGAGTATCTGTGAGGGTTTTCAGTGTTGTGGCAACGCCAACAGTGCATAAGGCCCAATTTTTCTGCCCCTGTTTAACAGGGGCGTGTAATTACAATTTTTGATGCAATGCTTTGCAGCAGGCTCATTTCTGCACTCCAACTAGAATATCTGTGAGGGTTTGCAGTGTTGTGGCACCAGCACCAGTGCCTAATGCCCAATTTTTCTGCCCCTGTTCAACAGGGACATGTAATTACAATTCTTGATCTAATATTTCACACCAAGACTAACCGTTAGGGCTTACAGTGTTGTGGCAACACCAATGCCTAGGGCTCAAATTTATGCAGAGTATATACTACAGGCCCCTACTTTCAAACATCCAACTTACAAATGACTCCTACTTGCAAACGGAAGGAGACAACAGGAAGTGAGAGGAAATCTACCCCTAGGAAGGGAAATTCTCTTCTGTAAAAGGTGTCTCCTGTCCACTGATGCTTTATCACATATTCTTGTTTCAAAAAAAAAGTTTATTTTCAAAAAATCATTTGTCATTGGGACAGAAATTGAAGTGCAATCTTCTGAACAGATACACACATACAGCAAAACAAATGTTACAGGGGTGATAACCCTTCTCTATGTTTTCAGAAAAGCTTAAAAAAGATTTTATGGCCAAAGCTACACTTTAAAGAAGTACCAGTTGAAAATTACAAAACAGATTCTACTTAACAACAAACCTACAGTCCTTGTCTTATTTGCACTGCCTGTATACTGCTTTTCAAAGTATATATGGCCAAAGGGGCTTGTAATGACCAGGGGGGAGGGGGGCGGGGAAACTCATGCTATTTTTCTCAGTGATTTTCATCCATATTGCAGGGACCAAACATTACATTAAAGCCACAAGCAGTCTTAAATGACTTTCCTCTTATAATCTAATTTTGTGCAGGGACAGTTCTAAACACGTGCCACCTCACAGGCATACTATAGACACCCAGCAGGTACGATATTTAAAGGAATTTTTCATATTTTTTTCACTTTAAGCATCATTAAAATCGCTGCTCCAGAAAAAATGATCGTTTTTAAAACTTTTTTTCCATTGATACATGTTCCCTGGGGCAAGACCCGGGGGCCAAATTCTCAAAAGAGATACGCAGACTTAACTGCTGTTCAGCCTGCGTATCCCTGTGCCTAACTTTGGAAACGATTCTCAAAAGGCTTTTTCCAAAGTTAGGCAGAAAATCTGACATGTGTAAGACACTTACACGGTCAGATTTTAGGATGCAGTACCGCATCCGCCACTGGGGGCATTTCTCATTGAAATCCAGCTTTGCGTATGCAAATGAGGACTTAAGCAGATTTTCAAAGCATTTCAGCACTTTGATTTCTGCCTAAGTTCCGAATTTGCCGGCGCAAAATTAGGGCTGGTTTTACAATGTGGAAAGTTAGCCAAACCTTGTAAAGGCCCATTCCAGCGACAGCATGCATTCCTGAGGGAGAACTCCACGGCAATTTTTAAATTCAAAACCGGCATGGGTTCCCCCCCAGGAGCATACCAGGCCCTTAGGTCTGGTATGGGTTGTAAGGAGACCCCCCCACGCCGAAAAATTGACGTAGGGGGTCCCCCTACAATCCATACCAGACCCGTATCCAAAGCACGCTACCCGGCCGGCCAGGAATGGGAGTGGGGACGAGCGAGCGCCCCCCTCCTGAGCCGTGCCAGGCCGCATGCCCTCAACATGGGGGGGTTGGGTGCTCTGGGGCAGGGGGGCGCACTGCGGGCCCCCCCACCCCAGAGCACCCTGTCCCCATGTCGATGAGGACAGGACCTCTTCCCGACAACCCTTGCCATTGGTTGTCGGGGTCTGCGGGCGGAGGCTTATCGGAATCTGGGAGTCCCCTCAAATAAGGGGGCCCCCAGATACCGGCCCCCCACCCTAAGTGAATGGATATGGGGTACATCGTACCCCTATCCATTCACCTGGAGGCAAAAAGTAAAATGTAGTAAACACACAACACAAGGCTTTTTAAAATATTTTATTATTCTGCTCCGGATGCCCCCCTGTCTTCGTTATTAGCTCAATTACCAGGGGGGGCTTCTTCTTCCGCTCTCCGGGGGTCTTCCGCTCTCCGGGGGTCTTCTCCGCTCTCCGGGGGGGGCTTCTCCGGACTCCGGGGGGCTTCTTCCATCTTCTCCCCTCTTCCGCTGTTGACTCGGCGAACCCCGGTTCTTCTGCAGCTCTCCGGTGCCTTCTTCTTCAGCGCTGGCTGCCTGCTATGTTTGTGTGTTAGCTCGATTTCAAACAGGCAGCCAGCGCGGTCTTCTGTGGCGTCAGGGTCTTCTGGTCTTCTCCCCTCTTCCGATGTTGCCTCGTCGCCTGTTGTCGCTGTAATGATGGAAGCGCGCCTTGCATCCCATTTATATAGGCATCACCGTCCCATCATGCTCCGGCAGGTACCCACGTGGTGGGTGCCTACCCACGTGCACCCACCACGTGGGTACCTACCGGAGCATGATGGGACGGTGATGCCTATATAAATGGGATGCAAGGCGCGCTTCCATCATTACAGCGACAACAGGCGACGAGGCAACATCGGAAGAAAGGAAGAGAAGACCCTGACGCCACAGAAGACCGCGCTGGCTGCCTGTTTGAAATCGAGCTAACACACAAACATAGCAGGCAGCCAGCGCTGAAGAAGAAGGCACCGGAGAGCTGCAGAAGAACCGGGGTTCGCCGAGTCAACAGCGGAAGAGGGGAGAAGATGGAAGAAGCCCCCCGGAGTCCGGAGAAGCCCCCCCCCGGAGAGCGGAGAAGACCCCCGGAGAGCGGAAGACCCCCGGAGAGCGGAAGAAGAAGCCCCCCCTGGTAATTGAGCTAATAACGAAGACAGGGGGGGCCTCCGGAGCAGAATAATAAAATATTTTAAAAAGCCTTGTGTTGTGTGTTTACTACATTTTACTTTTTGCCTCCAGGTGAATGGATAGGGGTACGATGTACCCCATATCCATTCACTTAGGGTGGGGGGCCGGTATCTGGGGGCCCCCTTATTTGAGGGGACTCCCAGATTCCGATAAGCCTCCGCCCGCAGACCCCGACAACCAATGGCAAGGGTTGTCGGGAAGAGGTCCTGTCCTCATCGACATGGGGACAGGGTGCTCTGGGGTGGGGGGGCCCGCAGTGCGCCCCCCTGCCCCAAAGCACCCAACCCCCCCATGTTGAGGGCATGCGGCCTGGCACGGCTCAGGAGGGGGGGGGGGGGGGGGGCGCTCGCTCGTCCCCACTCCCATTCCTGGCCGGCCAGGTAGCGTGCTTTGGATACGGGTCTGGTATGGATTGTAGGGGGACCCCCTACGTCAATTTTTCGGCGTGGGGGGGTCTCCTTACAACCCATACCAGACCTAAGGGCCTGGTATGCTCCTGGGGGGGGAACCCATGCCGTTTTTTTCTTTGAAAATTGGCATGGAGTTCTCCCTCTCAGGAATGCATGCTGAGCGACGCTGTCATTTTTTTTTATAATTATTTGTTTTCCCGGCGCGTCTTTTTTTTTCACCCGTCGCAACTTTAGTGTCCCGTCGAAATTCTCAAAGCCGACCGGCGTTAATTACGTTCGCGCGCTGCACGTCGGGAAAATGACGTCACACGCATGCGCAGTACGGCCGGCGCGGGAGCGCGCCTCATTTAAATTTTAAACGCCCCCAGGAGAGGAGGACCGCCTTACGACGGCGGCACTTAAGTTACACAGCGTGTAATTTCTACCTAAGTGCTTTGACGATCAGGCACTTAGGTAGAAATTTTAAGTCAGTGTAACTTAACTGCTGAAATTTAAGTTACGCAGAGTTTTTGAGAATTTGGCCCCGGGTTCTCAAAGACGTTTTCTGACAATAACTTGCATATTAGGCTTTAAAATTATCACTTTTTAATTCGAACGTTCGAGTCCCATAGACGTCAATGGGGTTCGATATGTTCGCGCGAACGTTCGCTCCGTTCGAAGGTTCTGGTGCGAACCGAACGGGGGGGTGTTCGGCTCATACCTACTGTTCACTTCACTGGGTATATGTGAGGGTTTACATCTACTTCAAGTGTAGTAATAAGATGATACCTAGCTACAATTGTATGTTTTTAAACAAGTGACCTATGCAAACCATGTATCTATCAAACGTTCGCTACATTTTTATAGTGTGGGGGGAATCTAGAATAGTGCTAGTTCTTTAACCACTTGCTTACTGGGCACATAAACCCCCTTCGTGCCCAGGCGAAATTTCAGCTTCCGGCACTGCGTCGCTTTAACTGACATTTGCGCGGTCGTGCGACGTGGCTCCCAAACAAAATTGGAGTCCTTTTTTCCCCACAAATAGAGCTTTATTTTAGTGGTATTTGATCACCTCTGCGGTTTTTATTTTTTGCGCTATAAACAAAAAAAGAGCGACAATTAAAAAAAATATATATATATTTTTTACTTGTTGCTATAATAAATATCCCAATTTTTTTTTAAAAAAAACGATTTTTTTTCTCAGTTAAGGCCGATACGTATTTTTCGACGTATTTTTGTAAAAAAAAAAAAAATCGCAATAAGCGACTGGTTTGCGCAAAAGTTATAGCGCCTACAAAATGGGGGATAGATTTATGATTTTTTTTTTTTTACTTGCAATGGCGGCGATTTGCGATTTTTTTGTCAGGGCTGCGATATTACGGCGGACGTATCGGACACTTTTGACACAATTTTGGGACCATTCACATTTATACAGCGATCAGTGCTATAAAAATGCACTAATTACTGTATAAATGTGACTGGCAGTGAAGATGTTAACACTAGGGGGTGAGGAAGGGGTTAAATGTATTCCCTCATTGTGTTCTTACTGTGTAAGGGGAAGGGGACTGACTGGGGGAGGTGACCGATGCTGTGTCCCTATGTAAAGGGACACAGATCGGTCTCCTCTCTCCCTGACAGCACGTGGAGCTCTGTGTTTACACACAGAGCTCCACGTCCTGCTGTGTCACCGACGATCGCGCGTGTCTGGCGGACATCGCGGCCGCCAGGCACTCGCATCGGCTCCCGAACGATGTCCAGGGACGTCCACCCGGCACTTGAGAGCCGCGCTGTGGAAGTCTTTTGACCATAGCGCGGATCTCAAGTGGTTAAATATAAGTCTCCATACTATCAGACTATACAATCTAGCATCTTTAGACATATACCTGTATGTGACTAAATAGGAAAAAACAATTACAATGCTAATGTAAAAATCTCAAATCCTTAATCTCAAATCACGCAGGCACTGTCTTTGCATAAACAGAACATTGGCACTCCTACCCCTAGCCATTTATTTTTTTGAATTTTTTTATTTATAACAGAGAGACCAGCCCATGCGAGCCGCAGCATTACAATACATCGACTCATGTAAAATTACAGATCAGGTTACACGTAACAGCAAAACTCAACAGCAACATCATCAAGGTGTTCTAAAGTGCAACTTATCTCGTCTCCCCTCCATCGTGACTTCCATTTACACAAGCGCGACAGTGTGGGGAGGTTTCAGATGTACTGCACCTATAAATATGTGCGGTGTTCCAACGTGGAACCCGTCGGGGCCCCAAACCCTAGGTCCCTCGGCTCCCTGAGCCGGGGGGGGGGGGGGGGTCACTGGGCTATCCGACCCGCCTGGGGCCAGTCCCCCCTACATTTTCCAGAATATTCAAACAGTGAAAGTAGAGAAGAGACAGTACCGGGAGAGCTAAAAAGAAAAGAAACGTAGGGAGGGAGGAAAAAGAAACAGGGGGGGGGGGTAGGTTGGGGAGTGGGGGCTCCTGAGGGTGCGGACAGTGATACAGGAGTGCGCCCTAAACGACGTCTTCCGTTTGCTCCTTTCTGAGGCTTTGCCCCTCCGTGGAGTATTTAAACACATTCCACAATTGCCAGGTATTTTTGTATGCTTCCTGTCTGTTTTGGCTGGTTAGGATAAGATCCTCCAATCGACTGACGTTATCAACTTTGTTGAGCCACATGGCCAGGGTAGGCGGGCTTTGGGTCTTCCATGTAAGTGGGATGCAGGCCTTGTCTGCATCCAGTAAGTGGCGTACCACTGATTTTTTGTATACCTTTAGCGGGGTATCTGTTGCATGCAGCAGAAAAAATGCTGGGTCGTCTGGAATCACTCTGTCAGTGAATTCCTGGGTCACTCGGCGCACCTCGCCCCTACCCCTAGCCATTTAGCAGAATTCTGCTTACAGATACAATAATATTGTGGGGAGAAATATTAAAATGTTCCAGGTATGCTATTTCCTTTAAGGCCCCATACACAATACTGTATTAGATTTTCTGCAGATTTATTTCTTCAGATTTGCCAAAACCATATAATATGAGGTAAAATCTTAAAGCCTTATACACACAAATGGATTTTCTGCAGACAAAGCGTAAGACTTTTGTCTAAATGATGTTGGCCATGAACTTGTATTGCATACAAACGGCAAAGAATTGTCGGCCAACAAACACAAAACAACATGTTTTTTCAGCTCTTTATCGCCACCCTTTGGGCAACTTCTGCTAATGTGTTATGGTGAGCATTGCTTCCAAGCATGCATGTTTGTAATTTGGACTTTTGTGTGATGGACTTGTGTACACATGTTTGGATAAACCGACAACACATATTTGTTGGCGGACAATTTTAAAGCATGCTATCCCACAAAATCCGACAACAATTGTCCGATGGAGCATACAAACGACAACAGCCTGTCATCACACAATTCCCATCGGATTATCCGATCGTGTCTCTATGGGCCTTAAGATTTTCAATTTGTATACAACCAGGCAGGCCCTTGCCCTACATGGTTTTTGTAAATCTGAAGACAAAAATCGGTAGAAAATCTAATAGTGTGTATAGGGTCTAAATGTTACTGACTTCTTCACTTGCATTTTTTCAAGAGACAGAGTCGCACATTTTCAGGAAATGAGGCACAAACTAAGCATGCCTTCAAAATCTATTTGACCAGGCAGGGAGCATCATTTCCTTCACCCCACTCTGCCAGCAATAAGAATGCCCCAGCGTAAAGGGAACCTAGGCAGAGGGGCCGCATGACTGGGGGAACGCTGAGGAGGTTGCTCCAGGAAGAGCATGTGAGGTGGGCGCAGTATTGGCTAAGGGGAGGGGCTGGCTACACTAGGCAGCTCTCTATAAGTGCAGAGGGGGCGGAGCTAAGCATTTGGCGCCAAAGACAGGAAAAGGTAACACGCAGGCTGTTTTTCTCTGTGCTGTTACCTCTTCAATGGATCATTTAAACAGCCTGCTCGAGCAGCTGCGGTCTGCAGAGCTGGAAAATGGGCCTCATTGGTATGCTGAGCAGCTGGCTGGCTTGCTGCCTGGTGCGGGAGAAGGTACGTCCAGTGCCCCCCTGCCCCCCTCCCCCCATCCGCCGGGTTGGTACAGCCCTGAGGGCCCCTCCAGTGGGGATCGGCAGGGTGGGAGCCCGGTGTCTGACCCTATGGGATCGAGGAAGCGGCCGGCTGAGGCTGCTAGCGGGGCCATCGGGAAGACTCCTGGGACTAAGAGGGCTGCGGCGCAGAGGGTGGCGTCTCCCTCCCCCTCTAGGCCTGCCACGGGGGTCGCAGTTGGAGCGGTGGGACAGGCAGGCTCATCCGCCCAGCGTGGTGCTACCCGACGCGGGAGGCTGCAGGAGCGGCTGGGGGCTCTGTGACCAGGACGGCCTTGGCCAGCGTGGGAGGAAGCAGAGGTCCAGGGGGGTCGGATGGCGGCGGTTCTGGAGCGGTTTCTGCTAGCGTGTAGGGGGCCCTGCGTGGGAGAGATGAAGGTGTCGTGCGGCCTGTTCCTGGAGGTCCTGGGTCTTCATCTGATGGCGGGCCCTCGGCCTTGATTGCGCAACCAGCGTCCCCTGCGGCACAGGGGGACCTACGGTCGGAAGGTGAGCTGTCTGATTCGGACTCGGACGGTCCGGGAGCGGTGGCGGGCCCGTCGGGGCTTCAACGTGGACCCGGTGTGGCAGCTGGTCGGTCGGTTTCGCCCGGGCAGCCCGGTAAGTCATCTTTGGTTGTTTCTGCTGTTCTTTCTCCTGTTTCCATGTTGTCTCCTTCATCTCCCCCCTTCCTCCTGCCCCCCTTCCTCCTCCCCTCATTTCCCCTGTTCCTTTCTTTCCTTCTCCTTCTCCCTTGTTGTCCTCTCTGGTTCTATGTAGGAGGTTGGGCAGGTGGCTCTAGTGGGGGATGGGGCGGGGATGGCTGTAGGGGGGGTGCCTTCAATGTGGGAGCGGCTCTCATGCAGCAGCTGTTTGCTTCCATGTTACAGGGTTGTAGGGACTTGGCGAGTGGGGGGGCAGGGATGCCCCTCCACTTCGGTAGCTCCGGTGGCGGCTTGGCTGCCTACTACTCCTTTAGCTGTTTCTGCGGGGTCGGCGAGTGTGGTGACGCCAGTGGTGGGGGGTACTTCGCAGGTGGTTGGGGTTGGTCACGTGATGCCCCCCTGTGGTTTCCGGTGGGAACCCCGGGGGTGCGGTGCCGAATGTAGTTCCCCCGGTAGTAGGGGGGTTCTTCTCAAGTGAGTGCAATTGTTCAGGGTGTGCCCCCTCCCTCTGCGGCTGTAGTGGCCGCAGGGACTGGGGTGTCGAGTGTTGTTCCTCCCACGTTGCCGGGAGCTTCTCCGGTGAGTATGGGGAGTGGTGCGGCATCAGGACTAACGGCGGACGGGGTGCGTTTGGCTGACGCGGCCAGGTGTGAGATGTATATCTGTTACGAAGCACCCCTGGGGGCTCACTTGAAGCCGGAGGTGAAGGAGAGGATTTGGAAAGGGGAGTTCTCGTTGCTTCCATTGGAGAAGTTCAACCTGGATAAGGTAAAGCCGGACGAGAGTAAGAAAGATGAGGAGGAGAAGCGGCGTTACCGGCTTATCCCGCATACATTTGCCAATTGGGCGCAGGCCTTTTACATCCTTGCAAGTGTTATTGGGGAAAAGGCGCGGGAAAATTTTTCCGGTTTGTTTTGCTATATTGACGCCATTAGCGATGCTCAAAGGGTCTATGGGGGGGTGCGTGGCTGCGTTATGATGAGCAGTTCAGGCAGCGAAAAGCGCTGAGACCATCTTTGCGATGGGATCAGAAGGAGATTGGCGTGTGGATGAGGCTAATGACTCAGGCTAAGGTCGTGCCACAGCCCTTTCAGGGGGGAGCTGGGGGTGCCCAAGCCTCTTCACCTACGGCCAAAAAGCGCAAGGGGTTTTGCTGGCAGTTCAACGAGGGTGCCTGCAAGTTCGGGGGCTTTGTTGTTTCTGCCACAAGTGCTCCGGGTGTGAGGGGGCCCACCCCTTGTCCAAGTGCTTTAAGAAGGTTAAGAAGTTTGCTGGCGCTGGAAAGAGGGAGGACGCCGGTGAAGGCGGAAAAAATGGCGCCGTACCTAAGTAGGTACCCGAATAGGGTGGCTGCGCGGACGTTATGGTTGGGCTTTACGGGGGGTTTCCGATTCCTAGCGAATTGGACACTGTCCCCCCTCGTTGCGGCTAACTTGCGGTCGGCGTTTGATCATTCGGAGGTGGTATCTGAAAAGCTTAATATATAGGCATCTATATAGGCATCTCGGGTATGATTTTTTTTTTTAAACAACATTATAAATTATAATATAATAAATAATTATAAATAATTATAACAAATAATAATATAATTATAATAAAAATTATTCAATAATGTAATCAACTCAAAAACACTGAAATTTGCTCAGTTGCAGAATTGTCGCTGTCATTACTTTTTTTATGACGAATTTCCCCACAAATCGCTATCGCACATTTCTGCAAGTGATTATAATTTATTATCGCTGTTTTCTAGCTGATCTAAAACCATTTTTGACATAAAGGGACACTTTTGGACAATCTACAGTTTTTAGGCAGAAAGAACATTTTTTATTATATAAAAGTACATGCAGGGCACTGGGCAGACCACTAGGGACAAGGGGGGTGTGTATTTTTTACATACAGTACCGTAATCTATAAGATTACAGTCTACTGTATGTAAAGTGTTTGTTTACTTTTTTGAATTTGGCACCGTTCTCCGTCCCCGTGCGTCGTAACATCGCAGGGAACGGAGATCGGCGGCACACGGGGAGACTGTGAATCAAGCGAGGAGGTCCCGCTCGCTCACACAGAGGGGTGGCATCGCTGGATCCAGGGACAAGGTAAGTAACTTGCCTGTGGATCCAGCGAAAGGTAAGCCGCGCCGCTGCACACTCTGCGCGTCCACCCCGAGCGTGACTCGGGGATACCGATCTTATCATTGAAAACCAACCCCGAGTCACGCTCGGGGATACCGTCAAGGGGGTTAAGAAAGAAGTTGGTTTGGGGAGGATGGCGGGGCCGTTCGCAGTACCGCCGGTGGAGGATTTGGTGGTTTCGCTTTTTGGGTGTGGTGCCTAAGCGTGAGCCGAATCTATGATGCCATCGATCCCGCCTTGTGCACGGTTTCGTATGCATCTTTTGATGAAGCGGTGCATTGGGTAAGGCGTTGTGGGAAGGGGCGCTGTTGGCAAAAACTGACATTGAGTCTGCGTTTCGGCTGCTGCCGGTGCACCCGGATAGCATGCGTTTGTTGGGGTGTTGTTGGGAAGGGGAGTTTTTTGTGGGTAGATGTTTGCCTATGGGTTGCGCGATTTCCTGTTCGTATTTTGAGTTGTTTTGTTCTTTTCTGGAGTGGGTGGTCAAGGATTTATCGGATTTGGCATTATTTGGACGATTTCTTGGGGATTGGTCCGCCGGACGATCGATCGTGCCTGATTCTGCTGTCCACTATCCAGCATGTTTTCCAGGTCTTTGGGGTTCCGCTTGCGCAGGACAAGACGGAAGGGCCAGTCACTGAGTTAAAGTTTCTGGGTATCATAATTGATACTGAAAGGATAGAGTGTCGTCTTCCGGCCGACAAGTTGGCTGACCTGCGTGAGACAGTGGCACTGACGGTTCGTTGTCCTAAGGTGAAATTGCGGGATTTACAATCATTGTTGGGGAAACGTAACTTTTCCTGTCGCATCATGCTTATGGGGAGAGTTTTTTGCAGACGATTGGCAATGGCCACGGCAGGGACCAGGGCTCCACACCATTTTGTGCGTTTGGGGCGGGAGCATAGGGAGGATTTGAAGGTCTGGGACTTTTTTTTGGAGCACTACAATGGTAGGTCCTTGTGGTTGGGCCCGGTGGTTCAAGCCACTGACTTGGACCTGTTTACGGATGCGGCAGGTTGTCAGTTTTGTGGCATATTTCAAGGGGCGTTGGTGTGCTGGGCAATGGCCTGCTGAACTGGCAGAGTCGGCGCTGATTAGGAACCTAATGTTGTTGGAATTTTTTCCCATAGTGTTGGCAGTTGAACTGTGGGGGCAGGAGTTTCGGAACCGGAGGGTTCGCTTTCATTGCGACAACTTGGGAGTGGTGCAAGCGATTACTTCCTTGATGGCATCGTCCTTGCCGGTGGTGCGCTTGTTGCGTGCTTTAGTGTTGAAATGTCTGGAGCTAAATATTTTTATCTGTGCTGTACATATCCCAGGGGTTGAGAATGAGGTGGTTGACGCGCTTTCCTCATTTGCAGTGGGACTGATTTCGGCGGCTAGCTCCGGAGGCGGAGCAGGCCGGGGGGTTCCGTGCCCCAGTGGCTTGTGGGACCTTGTGTTGGAACGGTAATGTCTCTGGTTCGGCAGTCGGTGGCTGATTCTACCTGGCAGTCTTATGAGCGGGTTTGGCGTGAGTGGCGTGAGCTGGTGAGTGAACTTGGGGTTGGCTCCTCGGCTGAGGATCGGCTTCATGTTTTTTTATACTTCTTGGGTAGAAACCGTGAAGGGGGTGTGTCAGTAGCGTCGCCTAATGTGAAAATGGCAGGTTTGGCATTTTTGTTTCAGTTAAACGGGGTGGAGGATGTCACGAAGGCTTTCGTGGTAAAAAAGGCGCTGAGGGGTTACAGGAAAGGTCGCTCTTGGCCGGATTCCGGACGGCCAGTGTCGTTGCATATGTTAGAAACGCTGGTGGGGTTGCTACCTCAGGTGTGCTCCTCTTTGGTTGAAGTATGGTTGTTTCGGACGGCTTTCGTTTTGGCGTTTTTTGGTGCATTGCAGGTGGGTGAGTTGGTTAGCAGGTATCGGATGTGGTTTTGCAGGAGGAATCGGTAACGTTGTTGATTCGGAAGTCTAAGGCCCCGTACACACGAGAGGATCGATCCGCTGAAATTGATCCGCGGATCGGTTTCAGCGGATAGATCCGCTGGTGTGTACGATCCAGCAGATATTTATCCGCGGATATATTTCGGGCCGACCGATTTCCAGCGGATAAAAATTTCCTAACATGCTAAGAAATCTATCCGCTGGAATCGGCTCCAGCGGATCGATCCGGTGGTCTGTACAGACTCACCGGATCGATCCGTCCGAACCCATCCCTCGCATGCGTCGTAATGATTCAACGCATGCGTGGAATTCCTTATATGACAGCGTCGCGCACGTCGCCGCGTCATCATCGCGGCGACGGCGCGTCACGTCATCGCGATGGGAATTCGGCGCGGATTTCGATCCGATGGTGTGTACACTCCATCGGATCAAAATCCTCAGAGGATTTATCCGCGGAAACGGTCCGGAGGGCCGTATCCGCGGATAAATCCTCGTGTGTGTACTAGGCATAAGACTGATCAGTTGGGAAAGGGAACCCGGGTGGTGTTGGGTAAGGTGCCTGGACTAGGTGTCTGCCCAGTTGAAGTGCTTCGGGAATGGCTGGGGTGTCGGTCTGCGGGTTCAGGCCCATTGTTGGTTCACGATACTGGGACTCCTTTGTCTAGGTATCAGTTCGGGGCAATATTTAAGCGTTGTTTAGGGGTTGGGGGTTACAAGGCGGCAGACTATTCGTCCCATTCTTTCAGGATTGGGGCTGCAACCGAAGCGTCTCGGTGGGGCGTGAGTGACGAGATCTTACAGCGGATTTGTCGCTGGGAATCCCATCGGTTTAGGCTTTATGTTCGCCCTCACCTGTTGTGAGGGGGGGGGGTTGAAGGGGTTAATGTGTTTCTCCTAGGTGATGTCTGTGTTTTGTGGTGTTTTGTGAGTTTCTTCTGGGGTGTGCAGTGTCGGGGGAGTTTGTGTGGTGCCTGTGTTTTTCTGTTTCCATGTTTTTCCTATTCTTTTCTTGCAGGCCCCGTATGCTTGATGTGGATCCTGGGCCATTCTTACGTTCACTGGGGGGCGTTAGATAGGCCTGAGGGGAGACAGGTGGGTTTTTCCAGGGCTGAAGCTACAGTGAGGTGGATTGGGTTCCCGGGCATGCTCTGGTCCAGGGTGCTGCCGGAAGTTCAGCGGTATGCACGCTTGGACAGGCCCCCGGATGTGTTGTTACTGCACGTTGGGGGGAACGACCTCTGTCTTAGGGCGTCCTGGGACTTGATCAAGGACATTAAGTGGGATTTAATGCGACTTCGGTCGTCTTTCCCGGATACCATTGTAATTTGGTCTGACATGGGGGGGAGGTTGGCGTGGAGGGGGGCCCGGTCAGTTGGCAAGATCAACAAGGCCAGGGTAAAGGTCAATAAAGCAGTTGCTAAATTTGTGGTCCGCAATGGGGAGTTGGTTGTTTTCCATTGCGAACTCGAGGGGGACTTTGGCCTTTTCCTTAGGGGTGACGGGGTGCATTTGACCCCGGTGGGGATTGATTTGTGGGTCCTGGGGCTCCAGGACAGTTTGCAGCGGGCCTTAAGGCTGTGGCGGGTCGCCCACGCGTAAGGGGTCACTGGTGGGCGCCTGTGGCAGGGGTATGGGGTTCCTGAGGGTTGGTTGGTGGTGGGTAGATATATATTGGTGGTATATATCAGAGAAGGTTGGTAGGGTTTGGGGCCTGTCGCGGGATGGGCACCTTCCCTATCTGGTTAAATGGGCTATTGGTCAATCGGGCTGAACAGTGAAGGAACGATCAAGTCTCGGAGCTGGTAGGAACACGGTTAGAGGCCAGAATACTTTGGTGATGGTGTCAGCCCATGACATAGCATTTGTTTACCTTCTCTCAGGAACCTCTTACGCAATATTTGGAAAAAGTTCTTTGGGTTAATAAAAAGTTATGTTTAAATATATATATATATATTTATTAGACATGTGCACTGCCAAAAAATTTGTTTATTTCGTTTATGTTATTTTCGTTTTTTTTATTTTTTCGTAAATTCAGAAATTCGGGAAATTCGAAAAATTTGTTATTTCCGTTTTTGTTTCATTCTTTTTTTTTTTTTTTTCGTAAATTCAGAATTCAGAAAAATGTGAAATAAATCCAAAAATAAAATAAAAATAAAAATAAATATATATATATATATGTATACTGTATGTGCTATGAAAGTCCTTAATAGATGATTTCTTGCAGTGATGCCCAGCTATGTTTCCACCTTCACCGCAAATAGTGCCTACACCGTCACCGGATAAAATGGCCACACACCAGATGGACCCAGAAATCTGCCTTTGGTTCATATGGATAACCACTCCCTCTCTCAGGTTTATCAGCAATCACTCCCAATGCTTTGGCTGTAGTCTTGTTCTATATCCACTCATGTAATATAAAAGACTATCATGGTGTAGTATATCAAAGAATTTATTATGATTAAAACATATAGTTATTCCACTCACATGTAAAAGTGCCTGAGAGCCGGCACTGAGCTAATCCAGCCGTAAATAGGAGTATTTGGTGTACGAGTGTGTCCTGGTCCGCACGTGTGATGCCTCAATTTGTCGCCTGCGTTCCCAGCCTCGTTATACTCAGACTGGACATGACGAACTGGCAATGGTCCCGCAGCCTCTATGCATTTCGCAACTTAATGCGTCGTCAGGAAGCTGCCTCATTGGTGTTCGTCAGTCTTTTTATACCTCCCTGTTCTACTTGTTATCCTATCATCTGCTTCGTACAACAGGAAACACCACATCAGCCATTTTGACTACTGGCAATTCCCTGACTACTGGAACTTCCGGCCTGGAAGTGAACTGGCCGCCATTTTAGTTACTGGCTACTATTCGCTGCCGCTGGTGCGAACCTGCTGGCAACATTTTATTTTATTTTTTACATAGCTACCCCTCCCCCGCTTTGGTTTCATTGGTTTAATATTCACATTATTTTTTAGAAGACTGCACTCCCCATTTCTGGAAATAATGCAACCTCTATTTTAACAACTGGTGGGTGTGTATTGCCCCAAGTGCAAACCTGCTGGCAACCCCCCATTTTTATTATGGAGACTTAACATAATCATTATAATTAGCCCCCTCAGTTATCCTTAAGCGTGTACCGAGTTACCCCTTTGTACAGCTGGATCACTCTCACAATTAATTGTTAAAAAAACTATTAAAAAAACACTATTAAAAACATTGTAAAACATATAAGTTTGGCCCCAAGGTATTCAAAACTATTTGGATAACCATTCCCTCTCTCAGGTGTGTCAGCAATCACTCCCAATGCTTTGGCTGTAATCTCATTCAGATGGACCCAGAAATCTATTAAAAACATTATCATGGTGTCTCACCCCACTCTTATTTATCCATAACATTTTCTATGTTCTTAAACCTCTACTCCAAGTTCACTGCTCTGGCGTCAAAATTCTCAAAAAAAATATATATAATAATAATAATAAAAAAGTTCCCCCCAAATCCGGCCTGCGATTGGCCAGAAATGAAAAAAACCTCCATTCTCAGCTGCCCGTAAAAGTGTTCTACTTAAAAAAGTAAAAAGTGGATTAGAAAAAATTGGTGTTACCGGCGCCAAGATAATATCAATATTCTAATTAAGTCTTGCTGCAATAAAAAGTGCAACCTCAAAAGGTTGGATTTATATTTGTGTATTTGTGAAGTGTATTGCGCTAACTTATATAAACATTTTACCACAACTGATCCTGTGAACTTGTTACTCAAAAAACAAAAAGTGTGTGCATGTGTCTATGATTATTAGTTAATGTGCAAACAATTAACAAATAATGTGCAATGAATACCAGTACAGTGCCCTGTGCCAAACTATAACGTATGAATTCCTCAATCCATCAAAAAAATGTGAAATAAATCCAAAAATAAATAAATAAATATATATATATATATATATGTATATGTGCTATGAAAGTCCTTAATAGATGATTTCTTGCAGTGATGCCCAGCTATGTTTCCACCTTCACCGCAAATAGTGCCTACACCGTCACCGGATAAAATGGCCACACACCAGATGGACCCAGAAATCTGCCTTTGGTTCATATGGATAACCACTCCCTCTCTCAGGTTTATCAGCAATCACTCCCAATGCTTTGGCTGTAGTCTTGTTCTATATCCACTCATGTAATATAAAAGACTATCATGGTGTAGTATATCAAAGAATTTATTATGATTAAAACATATAGTTATTCCACTCACATGTAAAAGTGCCTGAGAGCCGGCACTGAGCTAATCCAGCCGTAAATAGGAGTATTTGGTGTACGAGTGTGTCCTGGTCCGCACGTGTGATGCCTCACTTTGTCGCCTGCGTTCCCAGCCTCGTTATACTCAGACTGGACATGACGAACTGGCAATGGTCAGGAAGCTGCCTCAAGTAGCACAGGGAGGTATAAAAAGACTGACGAACACCAATGAGGCAGCTTCCTGACGACGCATTAAGTTGCGAAATGCAATAAGAGTGGGGTGAGACACCATGATAATGTTTTTAATAGATTTCTGGGTCCATCTGAATGAGATTACAGCCAAAGCATTGGGAGTGATTGCTGACACACCTGAGAGAGGGAGTGGTTATCCAAATAGTTTTGAATACCTTGGGGCCAAACTTATATGTTTTACAATGTTTTTAATAGTGTTTTTTTAATAGTTTTTTTAACAATTAATTGTGAGAGTGATCCAGCTGTACAAAGGGGTAACTCGGTACACGCTTAAGGATAACTGAGGGGGCTAATTATAATGATTATGTTAAGTCTCCTAAATTCGTAAATTCTGGAAATTTTCGGATTTCCGAAAAAGCAAAAAAACGAATGAAACGAAAAAAACGAATGAAACTAATTTTTTTTTTAAATTTTCGTAATTTCGAAATTTTGTATTTTCGAAATTTCGTATTTTCGTAATTTCGTATTTCGAATTTTTCAGTTTTCAAATTTTTCAATTTTCGAAATTTCGATTTTCGAATTTTTCAATTTTCGAAATTTCGATTTTTGACATTTCGAATTTTTAAATTTTCGAAATTTCGAATTTCGAATTTTTCCATTTTCGAAATTTCGAAATTTTGTATTTTCGAAATTTCGTATTTCGAATTTTCAGTTTTCGAATTTTCTAATTTTCTAATTTTTCAGTTTTCGAATTTTTCAATTTTTGAATTTCGAATTTTTCAATTTTCGAATTTTTCAATTTTCGAAATTTCGATTTTCGAATTTTTCAATTTTCGAAATTTCGATTTTCGAATTTTTCAATTTTCGAAATTTCGATTTTTGAAATTTTCGAAATTCCAAATTTCGAAATTTCTGAAAAATTCGAAATTGGAAAAGTGATTGTTAAAATTCGAAAATGGAGAAATTTCGAAATTTTGTATTTTCGAAATTTCGAAATGTCATATTTTCTAATTTCGAATTTTTCAGTTTTCGAATTTTCTAATTTTCGAATTTTTCAGTTTTCGAAATTTCGAATTCTGAAATACGAAAATTCAAAATTTCGAAAATTGAAAAATTCGAAATGCGAAATTTCTGAAAAATTCGAAAATTACATTTTCAAATTTCGAATTTTTCAAATTTCGAATTTTTCACATTTCGAATTTTTCAAATTTCGAATTTTCGTATTTACGAATCTCGAAAATTCGAAATTTCGAAAATTAAAAAAAAATAAATTGAAAAAATCGAAGTTCGAAAATTGAAAAAATTGAAGTTCGAAAATTGTAAAATTTTTCAATTTTCGAATTTTTCAATTTTCGAATTTCGAATTTTTCGGAAATACGAAAATTCGAAAATTCGAAATTCGGAAATTGAAAAATTGAAAAATTCTAAATTTTAAACATTTTTCAATTTCCGAAATTTCGAATTTTCGAAATTCGGAAATACGAAAATTCGAAATTTGAAAAATTCGAAATTTGAAAAATTCGAAATTTGAAAAATTCGAAATTTGAAACATTTTAAATTTGAAAAATTCGAAATTGGAAAAGTGAAAATTCGAAATTTGAAAAATTCGAAATTTGAAAAATTCGAAATTTGAAAAATTCGAAATTTGAAAAATTGAAAAATTCGAAAATTCGAAACTTGAAAAATTCGAAAATTCGAAAATTCGAAATTCGGAAATTCGAAATTCGGAAATTGAAAAATTCGAAATTTTAAACATTTTTCAATTTCCGAAATTTCGAATTTTCGAAATTCGGAAATACGAAAATTCGAAATTTGAAAAATTCGAAATTTGAAAAATTCGAAATTTGAAAAATTCGAAATTTGAAAAATTCGAAATTTGAAACATTTTAAATTTGAAAAATTCGAAATTGGAAAAGTGAAAATTCGAAATTTGAAAAATTCGAAATTTGAAAAATTCGAAAATTGAAAAATTCGAAAACTCGAAAATTGAAAAATTCGAAAATTCGAAAATTGAAAAATTCGAAATTGGAAAAATTCGAAAATTGAAAAATTCGAAAATTGAAAAATTCGAAACTGGAAAAATTCGAAAATTGAAAAATTCGAAAATTCGGAATTTCGAAAATTCAAAAATCCGAAAAAATTTCGGATTTCCGAATTTCCGAAAATCCGAATTTCCGAAATTCGTAAAAAAAAACGGAAATACGAAAATTCGTAAATTCGAATTTTCGGAAATACGAAAATTCGTAAATTCGTAAATTCAAAATTTTCGGAAGTCCGAAAATTCGTAAATAAAAAATTCGTAAATACGAAAATTCGTAATTCACGAATTTCCGAATTTTCGTAAAAAAACGAATTAGAAACAAAACGAATTGCACATGTCTAGTGGAAACATAGCTGGGCATCACTGCAAGAAATCATCTATTAAGGACTTTCATAGCACATATACATATATAATTTTTTTTTTTTTGGATTTATTTCACATTTTTTTGATGGATTGAGGAATTCATATGTTATAGTTTGGCACAGGGCACTGTACTGGTATTCATTGCACATTATTTGTTAATTGTTTGCACATTAACTAATAATCATAGACACATGCACACACTTTTTGTTTTTTGAGTAACAAGTTCACAGGATCAGTTGTGGTAAAATGTTTATATAAGTTAGCGCAATACACTTCACAAATACACAAATATAAATCCAACCTTTTGAGGTTGCACTTTTTATTGCAGCAAGACTTAATTAGAATATTGATATTATCTTGGCGCCGGTAACACAAATTTTTTCTAATCAGTGCTTATGTATATAATAAAAATCCCATCAATAATACATACATAAATGGGAATATGGTATGGGTGAAAACAGATGTGAAAACATCTAATAAGTCTCTTAAAAGTCCTAGGACTGTTATAATGTGAAGGGTGAATAACAGTGCTGCAGCCTTTCACTGTGCAAATAAAATATAGCAGGTGTCTCTTCTTGTCATACAGTGAAATGAAACAAACAGCATGTGTAAATAAATATTTAAATTTCTCCTGTGGGTCCTTCTATGGGTGGCTGATAGTTCTCAGGTGTTAGTTATCCCAGCTACCCTTAGGGGTCCTTCTCTCATTTCCCAGTAGTTGATGCTCTGTGGTTGATAATAGCTCCTCTACAGTGGAAGGAGCCTGGAGAAGAAAACCAACAAAGGAAAACCACACAAACTACAAAGCACTCACTAAGAAATTCCACAAAGCAATCTTTAAAGCAAAAAAGAACACTTCTCAAACACCATCTCAAAGGCCCTAAACCGGGCATCACTAAATGGCGGCCCGCGGTCCGCGTCCGGCCCGAGCTGCTGCTCTTCACGGACCGCGGCGATCGCGCCATCTAGTCGCCGCTTTTGTCCCCAGCCTCCTCCGCTATCATTAGCAGAGTAGAGGAGCGGACGGCGGGAGGCGGGACAATTCTGGACTGGGGGCGAGACCAGAGAGGTAGCTGCCTGTCACGTTAATCAGGATTTGATTGGCTGCTGGAGGCGGTCCTAGCAGCCAATCACCAGTTCACTGAAAATTCAACCCTGTGGGACCGCGCCCCTCCCAGTGCTGCTGTGCCTTCAGTTCGCGATTGTCCCGCCTCCTGCTCTCCGCTCTGTGAAAGGTAGGAGTAGAGAGGGAAGGGAGGAAAATATATCTAAATGTGATGGATGGATGGGGGGCAGTGATGTGTGTGTGGGGGGTAGTGCTGTGTGTGGGGGGGCAGTGCTGTGTGTGCGGGGGCAGTGCTGTGGGGGGGACAGTGCTGTGTGTGTGGAGGCAGTGCTGTGGGGGGGACAGTGCTGTGTGTGTGGAGGCAGTGCTGTGTGTGTGGGGGCAGTGCTGTGTGTGCGGGGGCAGTGCTGTGGGGGGGACAGTGCTGTGTGTGTGGAGGCAGTGCTGTGTGTGTGGGGGCAGTGCTGTGTGTGCGGGGGCAGTGCTGTGGGGGGGACAGTGCTGTGTGTGCGGGGGCAGTGCTGTGGGGGGGACAGTGCTGTGTGTGTGGGGGCAGTGCTGTGTGTGGGGGGGGGCAGTGCTGTGTGTGCGGGGACAGTGCTGTGTGTGGGGGGACAGTGCTGTGTGTGGGGGGGCAGTGGTGTGTGTGTGGGGGCAGTGCTGTGTGTGTGGGGGCAGTGCTGTGTGTGTGGGGGCAGTGCTGTGTGTGGGGGGGCAGTGCTGTGTGTGCGGGGGCAGTGCTGTGGGGGGTAGTGCTGTGGGGGGGACAGTGCTGTGTGTGTGGGGGCAATGCTGTGTGTGGGGGCAGTGCTGTGGGGGGGGGTAGTGCTGTGTGTGGGGGGGCAGTTCTGTGTGTGGGGGGATGTGTGATAGGACAATACTGTGTGGGGTGATATGTGAAGGGGGTAATACTGTGGGGGGGATATGTGAAGGGGGGCAGGGCTGTGGTGGGGAAGATGTGAAGGGGACAAGCAGCTGTGCACAAAATGTGGTGCTGCACAGTAAACGTGAAGGGGTACCATTGACTCCTAAATGCACTGAAATGCAAGGTGCAATTTCCCGCACATAAACGCAGCATGCAGTTTCCATGCGGCTGCATTTTTAAAAAAGATGCCAGGACCTTTTTCCAGCAGAAAACTCAGGCACAGCAACCCATTCAAACAAATTGTGTGTCGCGCCTGCACCCCTGGGCTGTGATGTAAAGAATCAGAGTAATTGCACAAAACTGCGATTCGGACCTCAGCTTGAAGAAAATTTTACTAATCCGACCTCAGTAAATTTTAATTCAATACCCCTGCCCTAAACCGTCCCTGTGAACTTTTCAAACTAGTAGCAATAGGAAGAAGGAGATGGACAGCCGCACTCCGAAATAACTTTTCAAAAAAGTTGTCTTTTATTTTTCAAGCAGGAACATGCATAATCACCACAACCATAAACCAGGACAGCCGACTAGTTTCGCACTCTTGCTAGTGCTTAATCATGGCCATGATTAAGCACTAGCAAGAGTGCGAAACTAGTCGGCTGTCCTGGTTTATGGTTGTGGTGATTATGCATGTTCCTGCTTGAAAAATAAAAGACAACTTTTTTGAAAAGTTATTTCGGAGTGCGGCTGTCCATCTCCTTCTTCCTATTGCTACTGTTACGTGCATTGCCTGCACCTTGGTAATCCGACCGTCCCTGATTGTCTATAGGGCTCACCTGGAGCGGTGAAAATCTTCAACTTTTCAAACTAGTCACTCAGACTATGAACCCTACCTGCCTAAGGCCGCTAGCAAATAACACTCAAGAAGTCTGCAATGAACTATCAATTTTTTTTATCGACAAAATCGAAAACATTCGTGAAATAATTCAACAGAAAAAAACAAACAACCTCACTCAGCCAAAGCAAGAAAAGGAATGCAATACCCATATTCTACAATCGACAAAATGTTCACTGGTCCCAATCACCATAGACACCACCAAAAACATCATCAGAAGCCTCCGAGACAGCACATCACCAGGTGACATCATTCCTACAAAACTCCTGAAAGAATGTACCGACATCTTGGCACCTACCATAACACATCTCGTAAATCAAGGAATTATGGTATCTCCCTAAAGCAAGGCATAATCAAACCCCTCCTAAAGAAACCCAATCTCGACCCCAAAGACCCTAACCACCACAGACATTGCGAACTCCACCCAGCGGACGCCGAAGTATTGCATCTGCGATCCGAAGGCGTACGAAGCCGTACGCCTGTCGGATTGAACCCAGATGCCATTGTATCTTGGTTTGAGGATTCAAACTAAAGATACGACGCGGGAAATTTGAAAGTACGCCGGCGTATCAGTAGATACGCCGGCGTACTTGCTCTATGGATCTGCCCCAATGGATCCAAAACAGAAGATTTTGATGGATGCACAAATAGGATCAGTAGTCAGCGAATCCCACCATCTTCTCCGCCTACTGCGTAGACTCATCCCCTTCATTCCGGAAGAAGACACAGCACTAGTAGTCAGAACAATCATCAATTCCCGACTAGACTGCACAAACTCCCTCTATCTAGGACTACCTAAATACCAGATTTCATGCCTACAAGTTGTCCAGAACACGGCAGGAAGGCTGGTAACGGGGAAAAAAACATGGGAATCAATCACCCCATCCCTGAGGATCCTCCATTGGCTAACCGTAAAGGATTGGGTCACATTTAAGACCCTCTGACTCACCCACAAATGCACACAAGTAAACGCTCCTCAATACTTATGCGAGAAAATTAAACACTACATCCCGAATCGTATTCTCTGATCAACTAACCAAAACCTCCTCCACGTCCCAAAGTCCCGCTACAAATCGAAGGGAGAATGAAGATTTGCAGTCCAAGGACCACGGCTATGGAACACGCTACCCACCAACATCCGAATGGAGGAAAACAATCGGACCTTTAGAAAAAAACTTAAGACCCACCTCTTCTGAAGAATCAGGATGACACCGGATGGAAACAAGCGCCTTGAGGCGATTTAGTTCGCATTTGTAGCGCTATATAATTTATTCACTCACTCACTCACTTTTACAGTGGTATATAAGGGTCCTCTCACACTCGCCCATCGAGGGTAGATGGAAAGAAAGGGAATGCCTCAAATAGAACTATTAGCCATCCATAGGAGGACCCACAGTAGAAATTGGAATATTTATTTACACATGCTGTTACCTTACAGCAGTAAAGTGAGAGACCATCTTGCACGGAGTATGGAAAGAAAAGACACCTGCTATATTTTATTTGTACAGTCTTTTTCAAGTCTGTTTTCACACATATCATATTCACGTTTATGTATGCATTAGTGATTGGGATTTTTATAATATACATGAGCACTGATTAATTACCTATTTTATATTATGCATGATTTTTTTCTGTTATGAAAGATTATCTTCCACATACCCCTATGAGTCCACATACTTGAATAATTTGAGTTACTTTTCTGCATTATTTTTGATGTCACCAGATTTAATCTATTATTGCATTATTTGGGATTAGTACATACCCTTTATTAGTCACCCTTTTCAGTCTACAATAGCGCAGCACCATTTATTACTTTATCCATTGAAAGCATGGGAGTACCTTGTTTATATATTTTCTATAATAATCATAAAATAATTATGAATCAAATAAAAATAATGAAAAGAAAAGCATAATGAATAGAGCCCTCCTTAAATTTATATAGAGTGAAAGATAGACCCCTTTAAACTTTTGGTCATTGGAAAGAATGCCCCTTATTCGCCCAGAGGCGATTCAGTTTGCATGTGTTGCGCTTTACAAGTCTCTCACTCACTCACTCACTCACTTATGTTGATCATCATAGGAAAGAATGCCCACTACATTGTTGTGTCAGGCCTTTACATTTAAGACCCCTTTCACACTGTGGCGGTGCGGGCATTAGTGGTAAAGCACCACTGTTATGGCGGTGCTTTTCTGCCGCTAGCGGGGCGCTTTAAATCCCTGCTAGTAGGCAAATAAAGGGTTAATAGTGCCCGTGTTGCGGCGCTGCCAAAGCATTAATTTCAATAGGCAAGGGTGGTGGAGGAGTGCTGCCCCAAAGATGCTGCTTGCAGGACTTTTTTTCCCGTCCTACAAGCGCACCGCCCCAGTGTGAAAGTACTCAGGCTTTCACACTGGGGTGGGTTGAGAGGCGTTTTTCAGGTGCTTTACAATCGCTATTTTTAGCGCTAAAACACCTGAAAAGCATGTGAAAGGGGTCTAATGGTCAGAGAAAAGAATATCTTTCACAATTGTGGCCAGTGGGGGTTAGGATGGTTAGGTGTAAAGATGCCCCATTACATTGATGGTCAGTGAGAACGTCCCTTACAGCGGTGGTTAGTAAGAAAAATGCCCCTGACATTGAAGGTCGGTAGAATAAACATCCTGTACATTGGTGGTTGGTTAAAAGAATAACTCCACACATTGGAGTTCATATGCTTGTGCACAGGCTGTCCCTAATCACCCCGTGTGCATAGGGCTTTTTTTCAGCCCAAATGTGCCCACTCTGGCGCTGGCCCTGTGCTTTCCACTGACTACTATCACTTCTGAACACAGAAGCCCGGCTTTTGTAGTTAGAAGTGACAGCGAACCTCTCTGAGTGGCTACACTGAACCCCCCCCCCCCCCCATCTCCAGGCACAGCTAGTGTAATGTACAAGAAAGGGCAGGGCATCAATGACATCTCTAGTGACGGGAATCTGGGCATTGTCAATACCTGCAGCATCTTTCCTTGTTGACTGCTACCTGTGTAACAGAGCCAACAAAGCTTATACTAGGCTCCTCCTTGGCTCTAACCTGTCTCATGACAGACTATGAGGAGGAGCCTGGGAGGAAGATTATCTCCCACCTGTATCAAGTCGTGTGGTATCTGAGGTCTGTGTTTGGAGCGATAACTTGTTCTAGAATTGGGATGCCAACACTGTCAAGGATGGGGATTTAGAGGTGGGAGGAGAACTGTACTGAAGGAGGAGGGGGATTATGGGGGAAAAATGGGAGTCATTTTTTGGTTTAAAGTGGTCAGTGAGAGTCGTTGCTATCCCAACCTAACAGACCAGAACACTTGCTATCCCAAATTTACCAGATTTTATTAAAGGTCTCTTTTCTAGATTCACCACCATTCCTGTCAAAATGGGAACAAGAAATAAATGTATCCCCTGATGATTTGAAATGGGGAAAAAACACTGGCGCTTTCCTTCCAGCTGTCTATATCTTCCCATGATCAAGAAAGGAATTACTGAATTGTGTCTAGGTGATATCGCTGCAATACTATCCTGCATAAAATTGATCCTGTCATACCAGATACATGCTGGAGATGTTTACAGCCCCCCGGCACCATGACACACATATGGGGCACATCCCCACGCATTATCCCTTTTTGGGATAAAATACTACATCTATATGATAAACTTGTTGGGGACAAACTTCCAAAGGAACTTTGCGTAACCGTACTTTCAATGGTACGGGGCTCCTATAAACAAATAAAAAAAGCTTAATTCGCCATTTTCTTACGGCTGCCCGATTAATTATCGATAGGTTTTGGCGCCAAACAGGAGATTCCCTATTTATCTGACTTGGCTTGTAAAATGGACTAGATTAAACTCATAGAACGTATGATAGCCTGGGATACTGATAAGACCGAATCCTATACTATTATGTGGATTTTGTGGTTACACTTCCGGTTATTCCCATGTATAGGTGGCCTTCCCCTTATCTTCCTTTACCAACATTTCCTTTACCCCCTTTCCCCCTTTTTTTTTCTACATCTTCTCTCTTCCGTTCTTCCTTTTCTACTTTGCTTTCTGCTACCCTTTATTTCTTTCAAAGGCTTCTATTATTTTTGGTGCTTTGAAAGATATAAATATGTGACTGTGGTTTTATTATCTGTAGGACCACTCATAATAAATCTGTTGTGATCTCTAACATTACATTACTAATGGTCTATAGAGATAATTTTCTATACAGAGTGTATGTTCACTAGCATGCCTAAGGCCTTGTACACACGGCCGAACATGTCCGCTGAAACTGGTCCGTGGACCAGTTTCCGCGGACATGTCCGACCGTGTGTAGGGCCTAGCGGACAGTTTTCCGGCCTAGCGGACAGGTTTCCAGGTTTCCAGCTATGGTATTAATCTATACTTATACATTCATCGGAAATTATCTAGCAATCTCACATTCATGCTATGTATTGTTTAAAACTTAATAAAACAGATTCAACATAAAGTGGGCAGTGAGATATGCATTTCTGAACTCTGCACTCTGTACGTAGCACACCCCTGAACCCTGCACTCCGGATGTAGCTCACCCCTGAATCCTGCACTCTGGATGTAGTGCACCCCTGAACCCTGCACTCTGTACATAGCGCACCCCTGAACCCTGCAATCTGTACTGTACATAGTGCACCCCTGAACTCCTGATGCCCCTTTAAGACCCTGCCAATCTTAGTGTAATTTGGCCAAACCATTTGCTATTGCGTACTCTCCTGCTCCCCTGCCCCCCTGCCTGGGAAAAAGTGGAGGGCGTGGTTGAGTTCCTGCGCCTAAAATTGCCACATATGAACTTGAACCTAATTTATAACATTTGGAGGAGGATTTGGATTTTGTGGGAATTTCAGAGACTTGGTTCAACATCTCTCATGATTGGCTGGCAACCATTCAAGGGTATACACATTATCGCAAGGATAGAGAGGGTAAAAAAGGGGGAGGGGTATGCCTATATATTAAGAATAATGTACAAGTGAATGTGAGAGATGACATCACTAAGGGAGCAAGGGAAGAGGTGGAATCCTTATGGGTAGAGCTACAAAGGAAGGAAACTAAGGGGAAAGTAATACTGGGAGTGTGATATAGGCCCCCTATCCAGAGGGAGGAGGCGTAGGCGGACCTCCTATCACAGTCTGGATTAGCGGCAAGGATGGGGGATTTAAATTATCCAGACATAGAACCACACATTCATCTAAGGCTCGCCAGTACCTAAATGTCTTGAAGGACAATTTTTTGGGTCAGATGGTAGACACACCAACTAGAAATAAAGCGTTACTGGATCTACTGATTACCAACAATACAGATCTGATCACGGGTGTGGAAATATGGGGTAATTTAGGTAACAGCGATCACAGGTCAATTGGCTTCAGTATTAAACACACAAATGGGAAACCTAAGGGGAATACAAAGACACTGAATTTCAAAAGAGCCAACTTCCCCAAACTACAAACATTGCTAGAAGGCATAAATTGGGATAAAATCCTAGGAACAAAGAACAGAGAGGAGAGATGGGTTTGCTTTAAGACCACTGGGTAATACATTTAAAAGAGCGAGCAAAGGTCCTGGATGGCTCAACTCCAATGTAAAAATGCATATAAAAGCAAAAGAGAAGGCCTTCAAAAAATACAAGGTTGAGTGATCATCACCAGCATTCAGACTTTATAAAGGATACAACAAGAAATGTAAGGGTGCAATTAGGGCGGCTAAGATAGAACATGAAAGACACAAAGACACATAGCGGAGGAGAGCAAAATAAATCCCAAGAAATTCTTTAGGTATGTAAACAGTAAAAAAGGGAGGACAGACCATATTTGCCCCATAAAGAATGAGGAAGGACATCTGGTTACAAAGGATAGGGAGATGGCGAAGGTATTGAATTTATTCTTCTCCTCAGTCTTCACGAGGGAATCGGGGGGCTTCAGTAACCAAAACTGCAGTGTCTATCCTCATGACTAGGGATGAGCCGAACATACCCGCGTTCGGTTCGCACCAGAACTTTCAAACGGACCGAACGTTCGCGCGAACATTTAGAACCCAATTGAAGTCTATGGGACTCGAACAGTCGAATTCAAAAGTGCTAATTTTAAAGCCCAATATTCAAGTTATTGTTGGAAAACGTCTTTGAGAACCCGGGTCTTGCCCCAGGGAACATGTATCAATGGAAAAAAAACTTTTAAAAACTGTAGTTTTTTGTGGAGCAGCGATTTTAATGATGCTTAAATGGAAAAAAAAATATCAAAATTTCCTTAAAAATCATACCTGCTGGGTGTCTATAGTAGTGGCACGTGTTTAGAAATGTCCCTGCACAACATGAGATTACCATAAGAAAAAAGAAATGTAATGCTGCTTGCGGCTTTAATGTAATGTTTGGTCCCTGCAATATGGATAAAAATCATTGAAAAAAATAGCATGAGTTTCCCCGCCACCACTCCCCCCAGGTCATTACAAGACCCAGTGCCGATCCTGACCTCCCTGGGGCCCTAAGCAAAATTACATGGCACATTTAAAATGAGAACCGGGTGGTGAGCTGACGACAGGGACATGTCACATTAAAGAAAGTTGAGAAGTGGGGGGAGGGGGTGTTCTGCTGTCGTAAATGAATCAGGCCAGCCAGCGAGTTTAGAAGCGGGGGTGAGGGTGCGAAAATTACTTCTCACCAAGCGGGGCCTCTAGTAAAATGGGGGCCCTTTGCAGCTTTGTGGGGCCCTAAGCGGCGTGCATAGTGAGCCTATAGCGAGGATCGGCCCTGACAAGACCTTTTGGCCCTATATACTTTGAACAGCAGTTTGTTTGTTAAGTAGAATCTGAACCATGTCATACTTTGCTCCTGCATATTGCACAATTTCCTAAAGAGACCCTCAACAAACTACATGACACTTGTGCCTGATGAGGCCACTGATGTTCCAGTGGTGGTGGCCCGTGAGACTGTCTATACAGGCATGGCCCCCCAAAGTGCATGTGCTGTGTGGCAACTGGCAACAATATGTAGATTATTTTAGGGTTGGGGGGGGGCATTACAATGCCAGATCTTGGCTGAATAAATATTTTTTTGGGGAAATAAAAATTCTAGAAAAAAGGGGGGTTGCCATCTGGGGCCCCCTTTGAACAAATTTTGTGAAGAACTCCTGTTCTCTGAAGGCCTCCATTATTCCTGAAAGTCAAAATTAAGCAAAAAAAGCTAATGTCAGTCAAGCCTTATCTTCCTCCCCATATCTAACCCACAAACTCATCCACTGATCATAAAGTTAAAAAATCAAGTTTCGTATCGTCGTACTGCACAATCGTTTTTTCCGGCGTTTTCTACCGACTGTGAACAACGTTCTCATTCACGCAATATCCCTTTATACACTGCGCATGTGAGAAGCTCTGCACGTTTGACCGCCCATGACGATCGTTCTAGTGATTGCCACGCCCCTTTTAAGTCAGTCAATGCAAGACGGTGAAGAGTCTGAAGACATGATGGAGGAAAGACAGCAAGCTGCAACCAGGCAGGAGAGAGGCCAGGCACACACCAGGAGGAGCAGGAGGTACAAAGCCACCAACATGACCTTCGACGAGATGGTTGAGATGGTGGCTATTCTTAAAAAGGAGGACTACGACTGCAAAAAAGGGCCTTACAAGAACCCAAATAAAGTCAAGTCCCAGATCATGGAGAAGGTACGGAGGACTATCCATGCAAAATTCGGGGTGCAGAGGTCCAGGGAGCAGTTGCACAAGAGATGGTCTGATTTGAAAATCAGAGAGCCGGACCAGATGGAGAGAATTCGAAGAGTCATCAGAAGACGTAATTAATTTTCATGTGTACTCTGAATATTTGTTTTTATTATTTTGCGGCATGTGCTTTTTATTTCAGGTTGTGTATATATACAGTTCAAGAATAGATGTCTCAAGGTTCATGTTTGTGGGCATAATAATTGATTGTTCATTCTATTTAGGATCTTTTTATGTGAGACCAGATACTGTAATTGGAGCGCAGCAAAGAGCCACATGCAAAGTATTGCATCAAAAATTGTTATTAGACGCAGAAAAATTGGGCCTTAGGCACTGGTGGCGGAGCCCAGAAACAAACATTTTCTTACTAGCTATCAGCAAGATCAGTGAGGAGGAAAAGGATATTCAGTCAGCAGCATAACAGGACAGTCACTCAGCATCAGCATAGGCAGTCTCCAAGGGATCTGTCATTTAAAAAAAAAATATTCAGTTACATCAGCATCAGGTGCTTGGTAGCTGGTGTTGATCCAAGCCTGATTCATTTTTATGAAGGTCAGTCGATCGACGGAGTCGGTGGAGAGGCGCACCCTGTGATCGGTCACAAAGCCTCCCGCAGCACTGAATGTGCGTTCTGAAAGAACGCTGGATGCAGGGCAAGCCAGTAGCTCAATTGCGTACTGTGCAAGCTCTGGCCAGTGATCCATCCTCAAGACCCAGTAAGCCAGAGGATTTTCGGTGGGGAAGATGTCCAAGTCTGATCTTGCCCCTAGGTATTCACGCACCATGTAAACCAAACGCTGGCGATGGTTGCTGGAACCGGTCATACCTTGGGGCTGTGGACTAAAAAATTGTCTGAACGCATCGGTCAGACGGCCACCTTCTCCCCGCTCCTTCTGTGACTCACTGAAGCCTCAGCAACACGTTGTCCAGGAACAGGATTTA
This sequence comes from Rana temporaria, assembly GCF_905171775.1. Taxonomy (NCBI): domain Eukaryota; kingdom Metazoa; phylum Chordata; class Amphibia; order Anura; family Ranidae; genus Rana; species Rana temporaria. Next base: position 82,203,221 of record NC_053500.1, on the reverse strand, counting down.
GTAATCCCCCAGGTTCTGGGAACGCGTTGCACAGACCCTTCTGCAAGGCCTCCCGAAGATGTTTCATCTTCTGCTCCCTCTGCGACGGCAAGATAAGCTCCGCAACCTTTCTCTTGTAACGTGGATCAAGGAGAGTTGCCAGCCAGTAATGATCCCTCTCCTTGATACCACGAACACAAGGATCCTTACGCAGGCTTTGCAGGATCAGGGAGGCCATGCAGCGTAGGTTTGTTGAGGCATTCGGAGCACAGTCCTCTGGGTCACTGAGGACGACAGGATCCGCAGCCACCTCATCCCAGCCACGTAAAAGTTCACGGGTTCCTTGGGACTGTAAGTGATCCCTTGAAGACTGCTGCTGCTGATGCTGAGTGCTAAGCTCCATCTCCATGCTGCTGATACAATCATCCTCCTCCTCCTCCACCTCGTCCTCCTCATCCTCTTCCTGTGTGCTAGGCGAGCATGCAGGACCACTGTCTGGATAAAGGGGGTCTTGAGAGGTAAGGAAGTCCTCCTCTTCCTCCCTCTGTTCTGCCTCAAGGGCCCTGTCCATTATTCCATGTAGCGTGTGCTCCAACAGGTGAATAAGAGGGACAGTCTCACTAATGCATGCACTGTCACTGCTCACCATCCTCGTGGCCTCCTCAAATGGTGACAGGACAGTGCATGCATCAAGGCCCACTGGCATGGGGAAAAAAAAAAGCTCCCCTGACCCAGTTCTGCTGCCATATTGGCACAGGTACTCATTGATGGCCCTCTGCTGCGTGTGCAGCCGCTGCAGCATGGCCAATGTAGAGTTCTGTGAAGGACTTTTATGCAATTGCCTATATGCTTCAGTTTAATTCTCTCCCTGCTATTTTAATGTCTGTGTGTTATGTGTAGAAGGTGATTTCATGGGGACCCGAATGACTCATTCCTCTGCATAACAGACTGTTGAAATGTTAATGTCCCATTCCCAGCCAGCTCTCTATTCTAAAGGGTAATTGATCTATTGTGTGTGTGAAGAAGACCTGTGTTTACCCTTAAGAGATGTGTATTGTATCGTCAGGCTAAATGATTAGATAATTTTCTCATGTTAATTATTCTGATTGCTTCGTTGTAGTAATCAACTTCACTGATGTCATTATCTAAAGAAATGTGCCTTGTCAGGGTCGGCACCAAAGTGTCTACCTATAATCTGTATGGGAGCCCAGTGTGTGGAAAGGGGGTGGAGATTTCATTTTTCTTTGATTGATGATTAGCTTGTAAACTGTATATAACTAGCAGCATGCTGCCATTAAAGTGTGTCTTGTTCCAGCATTAAGCTTTGGCTCATGTATGGTCTTTTATGGGAAGAAGGGAATGCTTGACGGGGATATTCTCTACTACCGTCACAAGCTCCATCTGGTGGGCATGTCACAGATTAGGCGGTTCTTGGGCAGGTTGTATTCCCTCTGGAGATCTGTCAGCCGAGCAGTGGCATTGTATGACCTTCAGAAATGCGCACAGACTTTCCTGGCCTGCTTCAGGACATCCTGTAAGCCTGGGTACCTGCCCAAGAACCGCTGCACCACCAAATTCAGGACATAAGCAAAACAGGGCACATGGGTCAGTTTTCCCTGTCGCAGGGCAGAGAGGAGGTTGGTGCCATTGTCGCTAACCACCATTCCTGGCTTAAGCTGGCGTGGCGTCAACCACCTCTGAGCCTGCCCCTGTAGAGCTGACAGAACCTCTGCTCCAGTGTGGCTCCTGTCTCCCAAGCACACCAGCTCTAGGACCACATGGCATCTCTTTGCCTGCATTTCTGCGTAGCCCCTCCTACGCCTACGGAGCATGGCTGGTTCAGAGGAAACATCAGCACAGGAAGAGGCCACAGAGGAAGAAGAATAGGAGGGGGTGGAGGAGAGAGGTGTGTCACAACCAGTAGTAGTGTTTTAGAGGCGTGGTGGCGGAACAACCTCCAACACTACTGTACATTGCCCTGCGTCCTTCCCAGCTGCAAGCAGAGTCACCTAATGCGCCGTGAAAGAGAGGTAACGTCCCTGTCCATGCCTGCTGGGCCATGATTCAGCGGTAAGTTGTACCTTACCACTGACCGCCCTGTTCAGCTAAACATGGACATTGCCTTCAACATGCCGGTAGAGAGCGGGAATCGCCTTCCGTGAGAAAAAGTGGCGTTTGGGTACTTGCCACTGAGGTACCGCACATTCCACAAACTCACGGAAGGGGGAAGAATCTACCAACTGAAAAGGTAGCAGTTAAAGTGCTAGCAATTTCACTAAGCTAGCATTCAACCGCTGTGCATGTGGATGGCTGAGAGAGTACTTCTTTCGGCGCTGCAGCAGCTGGGGCAGGGAAATTTGTCTGCTACCATCAGTAGATTTCCTGCATGTACTACTAGGTTGTGACACACCTATTTCTACACCTTCAGTCCTATCAGTGCAGGCTTCAGAGAGGACTGAGGGTCTAGTGGGGTTGGAGGTCCCAGCTGATGAGGGGCAAGGGGAGGTCCACTTTGTTCTTTGGTGTGGGTCTTTCAGGTATGCTTGCCAATGAACTGCATGGCAGGTCGACATATGTCTGGTCAAGCATGTGGTGCCCAAGCGGGTGATGTTTTGGCAATGCGAGATATGCTTGAGACATATGTTGCAAATAGCAACAGTGCGATCTGATGCACATGTCTCAAGAAGGGCCCACACCAAAGAACTTTTGCAGTACCGTTGAGACACAGCAGTGCCCTGCACAGGCATAGCTCTGCAATGTAATGCAGTTGGTGTGCTGCCCTTAAGCTGTCCCCTGGAGGGCATCCTGCCTCTTTGAAGATGTGCCTGTGCCTCTTCCTCCTCCACCTCCTCCTCCTCCTCCTCTTCTTCCTCCTCTCTCCTATCAGGCACCCACGTAGAGTCAGTGACCTCATCATCCCCTCCCTCCTCATCACTGTCGAAAACCTGGCAGTATGCTGCAGCTGGGGGAACATGACTGCCAGATTGCTGTCCCTCTTGGGCACCCGCTCTCTCAGGGCTCACATCAATGCCTTCCTCTATCTGTGTTCCGTCATCGGAGCCTTCAAAACGCTGCTCATCTTCATGCAGCATGTACCCAACACTGTGTTGAAACAGTTCGGGGGACTCCTCAGGAGGACATGGTGGGACTAGGGAAGGATTGTGTGATGCCATTGTGCAGAGGGAAGAGGACGCCTTGGCAGCTGCTTTGCCAGACAAACTAAGTTCAGCCTGGGTGAGAGAGGATGAGGAGGATGAGGACGGCTTAGTCATCCACTCTACTAATTTCTCTGCATGTTGGGGCTCAACGCGGCCAGCTCCCAAAAAGAAGGACGAGTGTGTCAGACGGCCATGTGCTGAAGAGGATGCACCATGTCCACCACCAGCATTGCCTCTAGATGCAGAGCCTGCTTGCCCTCGTGACTCTCTGCCCCTTTGTTGTCCTTCCAGACGTTTTAATGGCCTGCACAGGACAAAATCAGAAATAAACAGCACACGTGCAGTAAGAGCGACTGCGTTTATTGTGAAATTAAATAACACACGTGCACTAACAGCAACTGCGTTTATGTGCAAATAAATAGCACACGTGCAGTAACAGCTAATGCATTTATGTGCAATTAAATAGCTGTCATGGATCTGCCACTTAAGGGTTAATGGTGCAGACTGATTTCAGTGATTAACAGCAGGCTGCCCTATTTAAACACTTCAGCAGCACAGGGTCTTTGCTGCCTGATCTGCAGTTCTGACGTGGATCCTATCTGAGACCTGTTTGCTATCTGAAACCTGATTTGAACACTGAACTTGGCTTGTTTTGACTACTCTACCTGAAACCTGATTTGAACACCGAACCCGGCTTGTCTGACTCCTCTCATCTCTCCTATCCTGACCCGGCTCCGTTTGACCATCCATCTGCTTGACTTCACTGCTGCCAGATCCACCTGCTTGTTTACCGACCATTCTTCAGTCATCTTTCTGCACGATCACCTGTTATGACCCGGCTTGTTTGACCCTGCTTTCCCGGTATACCTGAACTATTACTAACTTGTGCCGCTGTAGTCGCAGCTTCTGTGCGGGTCGCTGACCCATCCTACCTGAACTGTTACCAACTTGTGCCGCTGTAGTCGCAGCTTCTGTGCGGGTCGCTGACCCATCCTCCGCTGTACGTTCAGCATCTACTTGCCAGAGGTATTCGTCCACCTGCTTCTACACATCACCACCCGGCACTCCTACCCCTCTGTGCTCCGAGCCCACTGTCCCATATCCAGTGGCTCGCGAACCAGAGTCGTAAGAGAGGCTACCCTGCATCAGACTCTACACACCAGGTTCGTTACAGTATCAGGCAGCCATGACAGAGTCTGCAGGTGTAGTTCCTGCAGACTCTGTCTAGCTTCCCTTACCCAAGCCGTGAAAAATCTGCAAGATGGCTATCTAAGGTTGGAGGGACAAGTTCAGAACTTAACAGCATCTGGGGACGCAAATTCAGCATCTGCTGCTAGACCATCTACATCTTCATCCGCTTCTGGTCCGTCAGTAGTGATGTTACCGCCGGAACCCAGGGTTCCCATGCCCGAACGATTTTCTGGAGATCTAACCAAATTCCGGGACTTTCGCAACTCCTGTCAGTTGTATTTCGCCTTGCAACCTCGCACATTTTCTTTGGAAGCTACCAAAGTAGGATTTGTTGTTTCTTTGCTTCAAGGGGAACCTTTGAATTGGGCACATCGATTACTGGAGGAGAACAGTGTCCAAACCGAGACTTTGCCGTTCTTTTTCCAGGCCATGGCGCAACTTTATGACGACCCTCAGAGAACTGCCACAGCTGAAGCGGCTCTACTCGCTCTCCAACAGGGGCGAAGGGCCGTAGAGGACTATGTTACAGATTTCCGCCGCTGGAGTGCGGACACTCAGTGGAATAGCGCAGCCTTGCGCCATCAATTTCGTTTAGGTTTGTCCGAAGCTTTAAAAGACGAATTGGCCCGTATTGGGGTACCTGACACCCTGGATGACCTGATCCATAAAGCTGTGCAGATCGACCGACGATTAAGGGAGCGCCGAGCAGAACGATCTTCTCAGCCAAGTCGCCCAGTCTGGGTCACTACCCGAGCTCCTTTGCCTCCTTCTCGTTATCAGCCACCAACTTCTTCTAACTCTACTGGCTCTTCCTTGGACACTCCTGAACCCATGCAGTTAGGCGTGATGCGACCTACCTTACCGCCAGAAGAACGCATTCGCCGCCGCCAGCTGAACTTATGCCTGTATTGCGGTGAGGCCGGCCACTACGTTCACAATTGCCCTGTTAAACTACGTAAGTCCCGATCATCAGTTCCTGGTAACATTTCTGCTATCTCTACCAATACCAACCTTCTCGATATCTCCCTTTTGTTACAGCTTCCAGGAAAGACGGTGTCGGTCAAAGCCATCGTTGATTCAGGTGCGTGCAGCTGCTTTATTGACTCCTCATTTGCCGATATGCACAACATCCCTGTCCGCTTAAAGAACTTTACACTTTCAGTTTTTTTGGCTGATGGCTCACATATCAAATCCGGGCAAGTCACCCAGGAAACCTTTCCTTTACCTGCCATCACTGCCTCCAATCATAAGGAACTTTTGATTTTGGACGTTATCTCGTCTCCTTTGTTCCCAGTGATCCTGGGAATACCTTGGCTTAAAGCACATAATCCTCAGATCGACTGGATATCCAAAGAAATCTTGTTTTCATCCCCCTACTGTCAAGTACACTGTCTACCTGGACGCCCTGATCCATCTTCTGCCCTACTTTGTTTGAATACCGATCCAAGTCTGCTACAATCCGTCCCTAAACCCTACCACCAATTCCTGGATGTCTTCAGCAAGAAGGGAGCTGACTCCCTTCCACCTCATCGGCCATATGATTGTCCGATCGACCTCCTTCCCGGGGCTGAGATTCCCTTCGGACAAATTTTTCCACTCTCCGAAAAAGAACAGGACGCATTAAAGATCAACCTGGATAAAAATCTGGAAAAGGGATTTATCCGCCCGTCCACTTCACCAGCAGGTGCCGGAATATTTTTTGTTACAAAGAAAGATCAATCTCTCCGTCCCTGCATTGACTACCGGGAACTCAACAATGTTACAGTGAAAAACCGTTACCCCTTACCCCTAATACTGGAACTCTTCCAAAAGCTAAGGTTTGCCGTCATTTTCACGAAATTAGACCTGAGGGGAGCGTATAACCTAATACGTATCAAAGACGAACATGAGTGGAAGACAGCATTTCGTACCTGTTATGGCCACTACGAGTACTTGGTCATGCCCTTCGGGTTATGCAATGCGCCTGCTACATTCCAACATTTTGTTAATGACGTGTTCAGAGATTTCTTGGACATTTTCGTTATTGTTTATTTAGATGACATATTAATTTTCTCTCGTTCCTTAGAAGAACACTGAGGACATGTCTGTAAAGTTTTGGATCGTCTTCGCCAGCACAGTTTGTATGCGAAAGCAGAAAAATGCGAGTTCGAGCAGCAAACCATTCAATTTTTAGGCTTGGTAATTTCTCCAACAGGAATTGAGATGGATCAAAAGAAGGTATCTGCAATCTTAGACTGGCCAACACCTCTAGATAAGAAAGGGGTACAACGCTTCATAGGATTCGCAAATTTTTATAGAAAATTTATTAAAGGTTTTTCTGCTATTGTCGCCCCCATCACACAACTCACAAAACAGAACCTTCGCTTCCGTTGGAACCCTGAAGCCCAGAAGGCCTTCGACACTCTAAAAATACTTTTTACTTCAGCTCCAATTCTCAGACACCCCAATCCAGCGTTACCCTTCCTCCTCGAAGTAGACGCCTCTGAAGTTGCCGTTGGGGCCGTCCTCTCCCAACGTTTAGGAGATAAAGATCTAATACATCCAATAGGATTCTTTTCTCGAAAGCTTTCCCCCACAGAAAAGAACTACGACGTGGGAGATCGGGAATTACTAGCCATTAAGACCGCCTTAGAGGAATGGAGATATTTGCTAGAAGGCGCCGCTCACCCTGTTCTGATCTATACGGATCACAAAAATTTGGAATACTTAAAAACTGCCAGACGCCTTAAACCTCGACAAGCTCGTTGGGTTCTTTTCTTTTCTCGTTTTTGTTTTCACATTACTTACCGGCCAGGATCTAAAAACGTGAAACCGGATACATTATCCCGAATGCACGACAATCCGAAGGATGCATCCACTCCTGATACCATTTTACCGGACAACAACTTCCTACTGTTACATACCGACCTACTCTCTATGATCAGAAGGGCCTCTTCCGATTCCTCTAAACCCTCTAATATCTCACTAACCCCTAGAGACGGACTATTTTGGAGAGGAAGTCAGGTTTTTGTACCAGAAGATATCAGAGTCGAGGTCTTGAAACTTTGCCATGATCATCCATTAGCAGGCCACTTTGGAGTTAATAAAACTCTTGAATTAATACGACGCACATTCTGGTGGCCCAATCTGGAGGACTTTTGTAGGTCATACATCAATTCTTGTCCTATATGCAACCAAAATAAAACACCCCGAAAACAAGCTTGGGGTTTACTAAAACCGTTACCAGTACCCAACCGACCATGGGAAATGATCGCAATGGATTTCATTGTTGAACTTCCCCATTCCGAGGGATGTACGGCGATCTTTGTTGTTGTGGATCGTTTCACCAAAATGGCCCATTTCTTGCCCCTGAAAAACACGCCTTCTGCAGCGGAGACGGCCCGCGTGTTTATCAAGGAGATTATCAGATTGCATGGAGTACCTTCTAATATCGTCTCTGACAGAGGGGTTCAGTTTACTTCCCGATTCTGGAGAGCTCTCTGCGAAACACTACAAATTCAACTGTCCTTGTCCTCTGCCTATCATCCTCAGTCCAATGGACAAACGGAAAGGACGAATCAAACATTAGAGCAATATATTAGATGTTTCACAACCTTCTCCCAAGACGATTGGGTCTCCCTGCTACCTTTGGCAGAATTTGCATACAACAATGCCAATCATTCAGCTACTGGGCAATCTCCTTTCTTTGCTAATTATGGGTTCAATTTAACATTTTTGCCAGATTTCTTTTCAGAGTCACCAGTTCCAGCCGTACAAAGTACTATGGACTTTCTCAGACGCAACAATCAACTTTTGCACGACGCAATTACCAAGGCTCAGGCGGACAGCAAAAAATGTTTCGATAAGAAGAGAAGGGGTGACTTGGATCTAAAACCGGACGATCAGGTATGGCTATCTTCAAATAACCTCAGATTACCTTGTCCGTCTAAAAAGCTAGCACCTAAGTTTTTGGGTCCTTTTCCAGTCAAAAGAAAAATTAATGTAGCCTCTTATGAACTGTTTTTGCCTGACACCCTAAAGATACATCCTGTGTTTCACGTCTCTTTGCTCAAGCCTGCAGTTGCCGATCCTTTTCCCAACAGAGGGTCTAAACCTCCAGAAACCATTCATGTGGACGGATGGGAAGAATACGTGGTAGAAGCCATATTGGACTGTCGGAAGCGACAAGGCCAGAATCAGTTCCTAGTCAAATGGAAGGGGTACGGCACAGAGGATAATTCTTGGGAGCCAGAAGGTAATATACATGCCAAGAGGTTGTTACGTGCTTTTTTCCTTGCTCATCCTGACAAAGAAGCCCGACTGGGCATCCGGAGGCTGCCCCTTGGGGGGGGCAATGTCATGAATCTGCCACTTAAGGGTTAATGGTGCAGACTGATTTCAGTGATTAACAGCAGGCTGCCCTATTTAAACACTTCAGCAGCACAGGGTCTTTGCTGCCTGATCTGCAGTTCTGACGTGGATCCTATCTGAGACCTGTTTGCTATCTGAAACCTGATTTGAACACTGAACTTGGCTTGCTTTGACTACTCTACCTGAAACCTGATTTGAACACCGAACCCGGCTTGTCTGACTCCTCTCATCTCTCCTATCCTGACCCGGCTCCGTTTGACCATCCACCTGCTTGACTTCACTGCTGCCAGATCCACCTGCTTGTTTACCGACCATTCTTCAGTCATCTTTCTGCACGATCACCTGTTATGACCCGGCTTGTTTGACCCTGCTTTCCCGGTATACCTGAACTATTACTAACTTGTGCCGTTGTAGTCGCAGCTTCTGTGCGGGTCGCTGACCCATCCTACCTGAACTGTTACCAACTTGTGCCGCTGTAGTCGCAGCTTCTGTGCGGGTCGCTGACCCATCCTCCGCTGTACGTTCAGCATCTACTTGCCAGAGGTATTCGTCCACCTGCTTCTACACATCACCACCCGGCACTCCTACCCCTCTGTGCTCCGAGCCCGCTGTCCCATATCCAGTGGCTCACGAACCAGAGTCGTAAGAGAGGCTACCCTGCATCAGACTCTACACACCAGGTTCGTTACAATAGCACACGTGCAATAACAGCAACTGTGTTTATGGGCAAATAAACAGCACACGTGCAGTAAGAGTGACTGCGTTTATGGGCAAATAAATAGCACATGTGCAGTAACAGCTAATGCGTTTTTGTGCAATTAAATAGCACACGTGCACTAACAGCAACTGCGTTTATGTGCAAATAAATAGCACACGTGCAGTAACAGCTAATGAGTTTATGGGCAAAAAAACAGCACACGTGCACTAACAGCAACTGTGTTTATGGGCAAATAAACAACACACATGCAGTAAGAGCGACTGCGTTTATGGGCAAAAAAACAGCACACATGCAGTAAGAGCGACTGCGTTTATGGGCAAAAAAACAGCACACGTGCAGTAAGAGCAAATGCATTTATGTGCAATTAAATAGCCCACGTGCAGTAACAGCAACTGCGTTTATGTGCAATTAAATAGCCCACGTGCGCTAACAGCAACTGCATTTATGTGCAAATAAATAGCACACGTGCAGTAACAGCTAATGTGTTTATGTGCAATTAAATAGCACATGTGCACTAACAGCAACTGCGTTTATGTGCAAATAAATATCACACGTGCAGTAACAGCTAATGCGTTTATGGGCAAAAAAACAGCACACGTGCACTAACAGCAACTGCGTTTATGGGCAAATAAACAGCACACGTGCAGTAAGAGCGACTGCGTTTATGGGCAAAAAAACAGCACACGTGCAGTTAGAGCGACTGCGTTTATGGGCAAAACACCAGCACACGTGCAGTAAGAGCAAATGCGTTTATGTGCAATTAAATAGCACACGTGATACGTGCAGTTAGAGCGACTGCGTTTATGGGCAAAAAAACAGCACACGTGCAGTAAGAGCAAATGCGTTTATGTGCAATTAAATAGCACAAGTGCAGTAACAGCAACTGTGTTTATGTGCAATTAAATAGCCCACGTGTAGTAACAGCAACTGCGTTTATGTGCAAATAAAAAGGACACGTGCAGTAACAGCTAATGCGTTTATGTGCAAATAAATAGCACACGTGCACTAACAGCAACTGCGCTTATGTGCAATTAAATAGCACACGTGCACTAACAGCAACTGCATTTATGGGCAAATAAATAGCACACGTGCAGTAACAGCTAATGCGTTTATGGGCAAAAAACAGCACACGTGCACTAACAGCAACTGCGTTTATGGGCAAATAAACAGCACACGTGCAGTTAGAGCGACTGCGTTTATGGGCAAAAAAACAGCACACGTGCAGTAAGAGCAAATGCGTTTATGTGCAATTAAATAGCACACGTGCAGTAACAGCAACTGCGTTTATGTGCAATTAAATAGCCCACGTGTAGTAACAGCAACTGCGTTTATGTGCAAATAAATAGCACACGTGCACTAACAGCAACTGCGCTTATGTGCAATTAAATAGCACACGTGCACTAACAGCAACTGCGTTTATGGGCAAATAAATAGCACACGTGCACTAACAGCAACTGCGTTTATGGGCAAATAAATAGCACACGTGCAGTAACAGCAACTGCGTTTATGTGCAATTAAATAGCCCACGTGCAGTAACAGCAACTGCGTTTATGTGCAATTAAATAATCCACGTGCAGTAACAGCAACTGCGTTTATGTGCAAATAAATAGCACACATGCAGTAACAGCTAATGCGCTTACGTGCAATTAAATAGCACACATGCACTAACAGCAACTGCGCTTATGTGCAATTAAATAGCACACGTGCACTAACAGCAACTGCGTTTATGTGCAATTAAATAGCACACGTGCACTAACAGCAACTGCATTTATGGGCAAATAAATAGCACACGTGCAGTAACAGCTAATGCGTTTATGTGCAATTAAATAGCACACGTGCAGTAACAGCAACTGCGTTTATGTGCAATTAAAATGCCTACGTGCAGTAACGGCAACTGAGTTTATGTGCAAATAAATAGCACACGTGCAGTAACAGCTAATGCGTTTGTGTGCAATTAAATAGCACACGTGCACTAACAGCATCTGCGTTTATGTGCAATTAATTAGCACACGTCCACTAACACTGAGTACTATGTTTAGGTGTAAACTAAACAGCATACAGGCAATACAACACCTTAGAGCACTGCAGCTAGCACAATCTACTGCCTGACAAATAGGAAGAGCTGATCTAGCTAAGCTATACAGTGTATAAATATATGTACAACACCTAGGATGTATATATATCCTCTACACACTGTAAATTTAACTAAACTGACTAGCCTGCCTGCTCTATCTATCTATTTCTATCTATCTGGTAGAAAAGACACTGTGTCTCTCTCTATCTCTCTCTCTCTCTAACTGACTGACTGTCTGATGTGGTCTGTAACAATGCCGCAACACACTTGCAGGCGTCCTTGTATAGTGTGGGGCATGTACTAAACCCCCTGAACCATAATTGGCCAAAGCCATCCTGGCTTTGGCCAATTATGGTTCTCTGTTTTTTGCGCGCTGTGATTGGCCAAGCATGCATAGTGCATGCTTGACCAATCATCAGTGCGCAATGCCGCAGTGAATTATGGGCCGTTGCGCGTCACTCGAATTTGGCGCTGTAACGGCTACCCAAGTGGTGTGAGGGTCTCAGCCGTTGGAGACGTCCTTTTCCCTGGCAAGCTGCGATATGCAGGTACCGCCGGTATATCCCATCGAACGCCCTTCCAGGAAACGAGGCGTGCTACGTTTGCAGAGTCAAGCAGACTGACTTTATTTGGCATATTTCACCTGCTTATATCTGCTTACAACTGTACAGAAACAAATGACACTCCCCCCCCACCAGGGGGGACTTCAATACACACACTTTGAAACAATGACACTCCCTTGAGCCAATCAGTCGCTAGCCGTTTTGGCTCCTTAACTTGATCAGACAATAGAATTCAATTAACCTTTAAAACAATTATCACTCACACATAATCCCCATCAGCATACACCTCACAGGGGGGCTGTTACCTCCACAAGAGAGAGTTCATTAGCATTCAGCAGTGAAAGAGACTTGTCCAATTAACCCTTTGAGCTCAGAATACAATGTGGTGCATCCAATGGTGACAAGCCATGCAGTTCCTTGTAGTCCTCCCTGCAGGAAGATTATCGATGTCCCGGCAGCAGGCATATGTCCGTTACACTACTCCCCTTTTGTGGAACACTCCGGCAGACCCGGATTGATCCTTTTCGGATCAACTTGGGGATGTCCGGTCTGCTGTTAGGGTAAAAGTTCCGTTTGCCTGGACAGTCCGTCGGCCTTCCCATTGGCTTACCAGGTCGGTAGCTGATGGTGAAGGTGAATAATAGAATTCAGTTCTGGAACAGTCACTTGCTTTGCTCTCTCAATGGCTCCCAAAACCTGTTGCTGATGCTCTTGGGACAGATACGGCACCACCTGGATGCAAATCCCATTTAATCTTTTGACAATTTCCGCCTGTTTGTGCATTTCAATGTTCAAGCCACGGGACATCTCATAATACATGACATAGTGTCGTTGCATCTCTGATTTCTCACTGGCCAACTTGTCACATTCCCATTTTAGACTGTGATATTGTGCCGGATCTACAGTACATGTCGGGGAAGGTAGTCTTACCCGGTTCTCAGCAGCAAGCGGGTTGATTCCAGCAACGCGGGTGGTCACGGGACAAGCAGCAGCAGGTGTAGGTAAATAAGCCGAAGTCAGAGGGCCAATGTCGTTGCCCAGCACCACCTCGGCAGGTAGGTTGTCCATGATACCAACTGTGGTCTTTCCTGACCCGGCTCCCCAGTCTAAGTGCACCCGGGTGGTGGGTACGCGAAATACAGCACCCCCTGCGACCCGGACGGCAACTGTGCGAGTGGACACGTTCTCTGGCTTTACCAGATGTTTTTGAATCAGAGTGATAGTAGTCCCAGAATCTCTTAGGCCTTGTGCTACTTGTCCATTCACTCGTACCTCCTGACGGTGATGCTGACGGTTATCCGGAGAGGCCGCTTGTATTGGGTCTGCCTCATACCAAATTCCCAGACATTCCTCAGGGACCCCCTCGTCTCCAGGCAGTGGGCCGCAGAGGGACGTGATGGAGTGACCTCTGTGTTGGGTGTTGTGCGTCTCCAATTGTTATTTGTAGCTCTCAAAGGGCAATAACGAGCAATATGTCCCGTGTCGCTGCAGTGATGGCACGTCACCCATGGCGAATCCCGGGGGTAATTGCTAGGCCCCTGAGGACGTGGTGGGACTGGAGCCCGAAACTCTGGGCGTGGGGTGACGGTTGTAGTACGCGGTTCTACCTTCTGAGCCAGCCGCGTAGTACCCTGGCTTACTTTCCTTGTCTCCGCGTACTCATCTGCTAGCCGAGCCGCCTCGTTTAAGTTAGCGGGACGGCGATCTCGTACCCAGTCTTGTATGTCTGCGGCCAGGTCTTGGAAGAAATGTTCCATTAGGAACAGCTGCAATACTTCCTCCCCGGTGTTGGCCTTGCACCCTTGGACCCAAAGGGATGCCACCCTTTGTAACTGGTTGGCCCATTCCATGTGGGAGTCCACAGCCATCTTCTTGGACTCCCGGAAGTGCCGGCGGTAGGCTTCTGGCGTTACGGCATATCGGGTTAGCAGCGCCTTTTTAACTTGCTGGTATTGTAAAATATCCTCTGGAGCGAGAGCCTGAAAGGCTTCATTGGCTTTGCCCGACAATTTCCCCGACAAAATAGTGACCCATTGGTCTGGTGGTACCTGGTGTAGTGAGCACTGCCTCTCAAAGTCCGCCAAATATCCATCGATTTCCTCCTCACTTTCTACAAAAGCTTTAAATGCAGTGAACGGTATTTTCTTTCCTGTAGCAGCAGGTGGGGGGGTAGGAACTGCAGGTGTAATGGGCTGTCTCGCTCTTACCAGTTCCAGTTCTTGTCCCCTCTTCGTTTGTATCTCTTCCCTTGCTTCCCGAAACAGCTGGTTGATTAGTTCCACGAACGTTTCTGGATACAAGGATAATCTCCGCTGTACAATCCCAGTAATTACATCTTCTTTGCTGACCGGTGCAAGGGGCTCAGTTCCTTCCATGGATCCATCCATTTTGTCCAGCTCCAGCAGTTCAGCTATCAGCTCCCTCCGTGGTCTGTTGCTGGCGCTCCTACCACGACTCTCTAATAAATCTTTTAGTGTGGATCTTTTCAGCCTGGCGTACTGCGACTCCATTCAGCACTTGCTCTTTGGATAAAAGGACCATCCCACCGCTGCCAACCAATGTAACGGCTACCCAAGTGGTGTGAGGGTCTCAGCCGTTGGAGACGTCCTTTTCCCTGGCAAGCTGCGATATGCAGGTACCGCCGGTATATCCCATCGAACGCCCTTCCAAGAAACGAGACGTGCTACGTTTGCAGAGTCAAGCAGACTGACTTTATTTGGCATATTTCACCTGCTTATATCTGCTTACAACTGTACAGAAACAAATGACACTCCCCCCCCCCCACCAGGGGGGACTTCAATACACACACTTTGAAACAATGACACTCCCTTGAGCCAATCAGTCGCTAGCCGTTTTGGCTCCTTAACTTGATCAGACAATAGAATTCAATTAACCTTTAAAACAATTATCACTCACACATAATCCCCATCAGCATACACCTCACAGGGGGGCTGTTACCTCCACAAGAGAGAGTTCATTAGCATTCAGCAGTGAAAGAGACTTGTCCAATTAACCCTTTGAGCTCAGAATACAATGTGGTGCATCCAATGGTGACAAGCCATGCAGTTCCTTGTAGTCCTCCCTGCAGGAAGATTATCGATGTCCCGGCAGCAGGCATATGTCCGTTACAGGCGCGAACGACCGATTTTGTTCGAAATTTGGCGAACGTGCAAACAGACAATGTTCGAGCCGAACATACGTTCGCATCGAACACAAAGCTCATCCCTACTCATGACACAGCACAGGAATCACCTTCATGGTTAACAGATAACCAAATTTAAACATAACATTATTAATGTACCTGGACCAGATGGCTTGCACCCAACAGTACTTAGGGAACTCAGTCAAGTAATTGCCAGACCATTGTTCCTAATTTTTACTGACAGTCTACTGACTGGAATGGTACTAGCTGATTGGAGAAAAGCCAATGTAGCACCAATATTTAAAAAAAGGCCCAAAATACATCCCTGGGAATTACAGACCAGTTAGCCTAACATCAATAGTATATAAGCTCTTGGATGGGTTAATAAGGAACTATATACAAGATTTTAGTAATGATAACGGCATCATTAGCAGTAATCAGCAGTGTATCTGGATTTTTCAAAAACATTTGACACAGTTCCCCATAATTGTTTACTGTGTGTAGCGCCTGTGTACTTTCAGTACAGGTGCTATGTTAAATTTAGAGGGGGATGAGAGAGTTACTTTGCTCTCATCCATGTTGATTTGGTTAAATTGGGTTTCTGCCAGGCTGGGCTGTTCTGTGGTTGCATTCTGTGTTCCAAAGATACATTTCCATCTTTGGATAGCAGGTGGCGCCAGAGGGGTCCAGGTGGAGGCGCCCTTTCCCCAGCAGCCAATCAGAGGAGTGTTTCCCTCGTGGGGCATGCTGGGGAGGGTGTTTCTTGGGCAGACGCCATTTTGTGGGGTTCGTCTTCGCCCGTTCCTGGCTCCGGGTGTGGCACCCACCTTTAGGGTGTGAGCACATCACAGGCCCCCGGCGAGATGGCCTACCAGGCCGGGGCGCACATGCTACACAGAGTTCATGGCCCGGAGCAATTGAAGCTGCAAAGGGGCCCCAGTGACTCACTGGGTCCCCACATTCTATGAGGGAGATCCCAAGCGAGTTGTGCTGTTCGGTGCGGAGTCGGTCTGAGTTGAGCCCGGAGGCAGGTGATCCAATAGGGCTTAGACAATCCATCGGGGTTCTGGGTGGCCAGACACTGAGAAGTTGTATGCTGCAACTTGTCAGTCGGTGACCCCAAAACCAAGAAGTCTACCTGAGGGAGATTCAGGCAAAAGTATAGTCATTGAGAGGATTCACTCTATTGTCTATGTTCCTGAGTAGAGAGCCTGTAGCAGAGGTTCCACTCCTAAGTCAAATTCTATTAGAGCCAAGTCGTGGCAGAGACTTGTTCCTTCTCAAAAGTTCCGAGTGATACCCTGGCTGCCAGGTCGGTGTGAGGGGCCTGTCCAGGTAAACTATACCCACTCTGGCTGGAGTGGCAACGTGAGTTAAAGTCCCATTGGAGGCAGGACTGCTTCCGTTATCCATAGGCCTGAATCTGCAAATTCTCCTTTCACCAACCTATTTCTATCTACCTCAAGTTAACTGTTTGCCATGTTGGGCAAAAAATAAAAGCACAGAAAACGACACCCTGCTGTTTGGAAATTCCATTATTGCATCATCATCATCGATCCCTAGACACATCACAGAGGTAACATAACATGCCGTCCCAATCTAACCATCAGCTCTTGAGGGGTTAGCGCTACATGTACAAAATAAGGCCTGTTGGCATGGACCATAGGGTGAGTACATGGATTGAAAACTGGCTACAAGGGGCGAGTTCAGAGGGTGGTGATAAATGGGGAGTACTCGGAATGGTCAGGGGTGGGTAGTGGGGTCCCCCAGGGTTCTGTGCTGAGACAATCCTGTTTAATAAATAAACGACCTGGAGGATGGGGTAAGCAGTGCAATCTCTGTATTTGCAGACAATACTAATCTAAGCAGGGCAATAAATTATCCGCAGGATGTGGAAACCTTGCAAAAAGATCTGAACAAATTAATGGGGTGGGCAACTATATGGCAAATGAGGTTCAATGTAGAAAAATGTAAAATAATGCATTTGGGTGGCAAAAATATTAATTAAATTTATACACTGGGGGGAGAACCTCTGGGTAGGGATGAGCTTGGAGTTCGAGTCGAACTCATGTTCGACTCGAACATTGACTGTTCGCCTATTCAGCGAACAACGAACAGTTTGGGGTGTTCGCGGCAAATTGGAAAAGCTGCGGAACACCCTGTTAAAGTCTATGGGAGAAATCTAAAGTGCTAATTTTAAAGGCTAATATGCAAGTTATTGTCCTAAAAAGTGTTTGGGGACCTGGGTCCTGTCCCAGGGGACATGTATCAATGCAAAAAAAAAAGTTTTAAAAACGGCAGTTTTTTCGGGAGCAGTGAATTTAATAATGCTAAAAGTGAAACAAAAAAAGTGAAATATTCCTTTAAATTTCATACCTGGGGGGGGGGGGTGTAAAGTTAGCATGTGAAATATCGCATTTTTCCCGTACTTAGAACTGTCCCTGCACAAAGTGTCATTTCTGAAAGAAAAAAAGACATTTAAAACCCGACTTGCGGCTATAATGAATTGTCGGCTCTGGCAATTCAGAGCGAATTCATTCTTAAAAAAAAAAAATTGTGTGGGGGTCCCCCCCAAATTCAATTACCAGGCCCTTCAGGTCTGAAATGTATATTAAGGGGAACCCCGCCGTCAATTTAAAAAAAAAATGACGTGGGTTCCCCCAAATATCCATTCCAGACCCTTCAGGTCTGGTGTGGATTTTAAGGGGAACTCCACCCCAAATTTAAAAAAAAATGGTGTGGAGTTCCCCCAAAAATCCACACCAGACCCATTATCCGAGCACGTTAACCTGGCCGTCCGCAGAAAAGAGGGGGGGAAAGAGTGCGCCCCCCCTCTCCTGAATCGTACCAGGCCAAATGCCCTGAACATGGGGAGGATGTCCCCATGTTGATGGGGACAAGGGCCTCATCCCCACAACCCTTGCCCGGTGGTTGTGGGGGTCTGCGGGCGGGGGGCTTATCAGAATCTGGAAGACCCCTTTAACAAAGGGGACCCCCAGATCCTGGCCCCCCCTATGTGAATTGGTAATGGGGTACATTGTACCCCTACTATTTCACAAAGGAAGTGTAAATAGTTTAAAAAAAAACACACACACCGTAGAAAAAAGTCCTTTATTAATAAAAAATAAATACAAAAAATCCAGCGGTGGTAATCCACTCTCGGTCCCGGCTTCCTGCTCCAACACTGTCTGTATCCAGCGATGGATGATCTCCGGTCCAGCGATGAGGAGATCCATCCATCCAGAGCGCAGCCATGCCGACCTCCTCTCTCCGCCGGACACAGCCCAGCGAATGACATGGCTGAAGCTGTGACATTTCTTATATAGGGGAGGAGGGGCCACCCGTCACGTGACCCCGCCCCCTCTGATGCAAGGGGGAAGACCGGTCTTCCCCAGTGACGTAGCAGAAGGTGCGTCAGAGGGTGCGGGGGTCACGTGACAAGTGGCCCCGCCTCCCCTATATAACAAATGTCAAAGCTCCAGCCGCGTCATTCGCTGGGCTGTGTCCAGCGGAGAGAGGAGGTCGGCAATGCTGCGCTCTGGATGGATGGATCTTCTCATCGCTGGACCAGAGATCACCCATCGCTGGATACAGACAACATTGGAGCAGGAAGCCGGGACCGAGTAAATTACCACCACTGAATTTTTTTTCTATTTTTTTTAATAAAGGACTTTTTTCTACGGTGTGTGTGTGTGTGTTTTTTTTTTAACTATTTACACTTCCTTCATGAAATGGTAGAGGTACAGTGTACCCCATTACCAATTCACATAGGGCGGGGGCCAGGATCTGGGGGTCCCCTTTGTTAAAGGGGTCTTCCAGATTCTGATAAGCCCCCCGCCCGCAGACCCCCACAACCACCGGGCAAGGGTTGTGGGGATGAGGCCCTTGTCCCCATCAACATGGGGACATCCTCCCCATGTTGAGGGCATGTGGCCTGGTGCGGTTCAGGAGAGGGGGGGCGCACTCTGTCCCCCCCTCTTTTCTGCGGCCAGCCAGGTTAACGTGCTCAGATAAGGGTCTGGTGTGGATTTTTAGGGGGACTCCACGCCATTTTTTTTTTAATTTGGGGTGGAGTTCCCCTTAAAATCCACACCAGACCTGAAGGGCCTGGTATGGATATTTGCGGGGAACCCTACGAAATATTTTTTTCTTTATGAATGAATCATCTCTGTAATTGAAAGAGCCGACAATTCATTAGAGCCGCAAAGCCGGTTTTAAATGGCTTTTTTTCTTTCAGAAATGACACTTTGTGCAGGGACAGTTCTATGTACGGGAAACATGCGCTTTTTCACATGCTGACTTTACACCCCCCCCTAGGTACGAAATTTAAAGTAATATTACACTTTTATTGATTTCACTTTTAGCATTAATAAATTCACTGCTCCTGAAAAAACGTCAGTTTTTGAAAAAAAAATTTGCATTGATACATGTTTCCTGGGACAGGACCCAGGTCCCCAAACACTTTTTTAGGACAATAACTTGCATATTAGCCTTTAAAATTAACACTTTAGATTTGCGGTTCGAGTCCCATAGACTTTAACGGGGTTCTAATGTTCACACGAACATTTGGTGTGTTTTCAAGTTCTGATGCGAACCGAACAGGGGGGTGTTCGGCTCATCCTTACTGTGCAGTTTAGGGCTGGGTTACCTGCTTCTTGGTATAGGTAGAGAAATATATAGGTGAATCTCTGCCCATTTCACCAACACACTCTACCTGTCCCCTGTCATATACTGTCTGTGCAGTACAATTGTTTAGGGCTGGGTTACCTGCTTCTTGCTCTAGGTAGAGAAATATATTGGTGAATCTCTGCCCATTTCACCAGCACACTCTACCTGTCCCCTGTCATATACTGTTTGTGCAGTACAATTGTTTAGGGCTGGGTTACCTGCTTCTTCCTCTAGGTAGAGAAATATATTGGTGAATCTCTGGCCATTTCACCAGCACACTCTACCGGTCCCTTGTCAAATACTGTCTGTGCAGTACAATTGTTTAGGGCTGGGTTACCTGCTTCTTGCTCTAGGTAGAGAAATATATTGGTGAATCTCTGCCCTTTTTACCAGCACACTCTACCTGTCCCCTGTCATATACTGTCTGTGCAGTAAAATTGTTTAGGGCTGGGTTACCTGCTTCTTGCTCTAGGTAGAGAAATATATTGGTGAATCTCTGGCCATTTCACCAGCACACTCTACCTGTCCCCTGTCATATACTGTCTGTGCAGTACAATTGATTAGGGCTGGGTTACCTGCTTCTTGCTCTAGGTAGAGAAATATATTGGTGAATCTCTGGCCATTTCACCAGCACACTCTACCTGTCCCCTGTCATATACTGTCTGTGCAGTACAATTGTTTAGGGCTGGGTTACCTGCTTCTTGCTCTAGGTAGAGAAATATATTGGTGAATCTCTGCCCATTTCACCAGCACACTCTACCTGTCCCCTGTCATATACTGTCTGTGCAGTACAATTGTTTAGGGCTGGGTTACCTGCTTCTTGCTCTATGTAGATAAATATATTGGTGAATCTCTGGCCATTTCACCAGCACACTCTACCTGTCCCCTGTCATATACTGTCTGTGCAGTACAATTGTTTAGGGCTGGGTTACCTGCTTCTTGCTGTAGTTAGAGAAATATATTGGTGAATCTCTGGCCATTTCACCAGCACACTCTACCTGTCCCCTGTCAAATACTGTCTGTGCAGTACAATTGTTTAGGGCGGGGTTACCTGCTTCTTGCTCTAGGTAGAGAAATATATTGGTGAATCTCTGGCCATTTCACCAGCACACTCTACCTGTCCCCTGTCATATACTGTCTGTGCAGTACAATTGTTTAGGGCTGGGTTACCTGCTTCTTGCTCTGGGTAGAGAAATATATAGGTGAATCTCTGCCTATTTCACTATATTACACTATTTTTGAATTTAAAATTTCTCAAAATTAGGGCAAGACCCTAAATTTGAGAAATATGAGGAAAACGTCAAATAAGGGACGTGGCCGCGGTCGTGGTGCTGCTGGTGGAGCTCCTGTTACAGGGAGAGGACGTGGTCGATCTGTGCCAGCTACACGCACAAGTGAAACACCTTTCTCAGGTGCGAGTAGCCGACAGAGCCTGCAGCGGTATTTGGTTGGGCCTAATCCAGCTCTACGAATGTTGAGGCCAGGAGCAGAACAGGCGGTAGTAGATTGGGTTGCTGACAGTGCCTCCAGTTCCTTCACATTGTTTTCCAACCAGTCTTGTGCTGAAAGTTCAGAGTTGGCGCCTGCAGCCGATGTCCACCATCAGTCTTTCACCTCACCCCCTTGCAAATCAGCCAAGCAGTCTGAGCCCCAAAGAATGCAGCAGTCTCTTCTTCTTTTTGATGAGTCTGTTAGCATGTGTTCCCAGGGCCATCCACCTAGCCCAGCCTCAGAAGGGGAAGAGATTGAGTGCACCGATGCCCAACCACTTATATTTCAGGATGAGTTCATGGGGGGACCATCACAGCATGTCTTGCATGATGATGATGAAACACAGTTGCCAACTGCTGGTGCTTTTGCAATTGTGCAGACCGACAAGGAGGGCAGTGGTGAAGACTGGGTGGAAGATGATGTGCAGGACGATGAGATCCTCGACCCGACATGGAATCAACCTCATGCAGGTGACCCGTGTAGTTCAGAGGAAGAGGCGGTGGTCGCACAGAGCCACCAGCACAGCAGAAGAGGGAGCAGGGTGCCAAAGCAGAGCGTCCGCCCCCTAGACAGTACGTCTGCTACTGCCCAACACAGCAAGGGACCGAGCACACCAAAGCCAGGTTCAAGGAGTTCCCTAGCGTGGCAGTTTTTCACACAATGTGCTGATGACAAGACACGCATGGTTTGCACGTTGTGCAATCAGAGCCTGAAGCGAGGCATAAACGTTCTCAACCTGAGCACAACCTGCATGACGCTCCTCCTGCTTCCTCTTCTGCATCAGTCTCGGGCCTCTCTGCCTCTTCATCCACCTCCGTAGTGACAGTGCCACCTGCCACCCCTCAATTAGAGGACCGGCAAGCAACACTACCACCTGGGTCACCAAACATCTCCACCAAGTCCCATCGAAGCATTCAGCTCTCCATCTCCCAAACACTGGAGCGATCCCTGGCCCTGAATGCCAGCATTTCAAAATTACTGGCCTTTGAAATGCTGTCATTCCGTCTGGTGGAGACGCAGAGTTTTAAAAGCCTGATGGCATTGGCTGTCCCACAGTACGTCGTGCCCAGCCGTCACTACTTTTCCAGGCGAGCCATCCCTTCCCTGCACAACCAAGTGGAGGACAAAATCAGGTGTGCACTGCGCAACGCCATCTGTGCCAAGGTCCACCTAACTACGGATACGTGGACCAGTAAGCACGGTCAGGGACGTTATATCTCCCTAACAGCGCACTGGGTAAATGTAGTGGCGGCTGGGCCTGAGGTGGATAGCAGTTTGGCGCATGTCCTTCCACCACCGAGGATTGCAGGGCGCTTCAGTTTGCCTCCTGTTCCTAACTCCTTCTACTCCGCTTCCTCATCCTCTACCGCCTCCTCATCCAGTCAGCGTAACAAATTCACCACCAACTTCAGCACAGCCATGGGTAAACGCCAGCAGGCAGTTTTAAAACTTTCCTGTTTGTGGGAAAAACCACACACCGCGCAGGAGTTGTGGAGGGACATGGAACAACAGACCGATGAGTGGTTGACGTCAGTGAGCCTCAAGCCGGGCCTGGTGGTGTGCGATAACGGGCGAAATCTCGTAGCAGCTCTGGGCCTAGCCGGTTTGACGCACACCCCTTGCCTGGCGCATGTGATGAATTTGGTGGTGCAGAGTTTCCTGAGAACTTACCCCGATTTGCCACAGCTGCTGCAGAAAGTGCGGGCCGTCTGTGCGCACTTTCGGCGTTCTCACCCTGCTGCTGCTCGCCTGTCAGCGCTGCAGCATAACTTCGGCCTTCCCGCTCACCGCCTCATATGTGATGTGCCCACAAGGTGGAACTCCACCTTGCACATGCTGGCCAGACTGTGCGAGCAGCAGCAGGCGACAGTGAAGTTCCAGCCGCAGCACGCACGCGTGAGTCGCATTGCGGAACAGAACCACTTTACCACCAATAACTGGGTCTCCATGCGAGACCTGTGTGCC
The DNA here is from genome assembly GCF_905171775.1 of Rana temporaria. Taxonomy (NCBI): domain Eukaryota; kingdom Metazoa; phylum Chordata; class Amphibia; order Anura; family Ranidae; genus Rana; species Rana temporaria. The sequence goes on along the minus strand of NC_053500.1, from coordinate 82,179,922 downwards.
TTGTTGCGCTGTTTTGAGTACTCCACCAACATGGCCAGTGCCAATGACGCCGCTCTCAGCGTGACTATCCCAGTTCTATGCCTCCTTGAAAAAACGCTACGGGCGATGATGGAAGAGGATGTGGCACAGGAGGAGGAGGAGGAGGAGGAATCGGGATCATTTGCAAGGCTTTCAGGGCAGTCATTCACAAGTGGCTCCGAGGGTGGGTTCGTGCACCAACAAAGGCCAGGTAGACAATTGTCTAGCAAGGGCACAGTTCTGGAGGATGACGCGGTGGAGGATGAGGAGGAGGAAGACATAGAGGAGGAGGAGCAACCATGTTCACAGCAGGATGGCATCCAGACCAGCTCATGGCCATTACTGGTGCGTGGCTGGGGGGATACAAAGGACACAGATGATACACCTCCCACAGAGGACAGCTTTTCGTTGCCTCTGGGCAGCCTGGCACACATGAGCAATTACATGCTGCAGTGTCTCTGCAACGACCGGCGTGTTTCGCACATTATGACAGGTGCTGATTACTGGGTGGCCACGCTGCTGGATCCCCGTTACAAGGACAATGTACCGTCCTTAATCCCCTCACTGGAGCGTGAACGCAAGATGTGCGAGTACAAGCGCACGCTGGTAGACGCGCTGCTGGTGCAATTCCCACCTGGCAGCGGGGGCACAGTGGAAGCAGAAGGCGAAGGCAGAGGAGGAGGAAGAGGTCACCAACGCAGCAGGGGCACCGCCAGCACCTCAGAAGGCAGGGTTAGCATGCCCGAAATGTGGAAAAGCTTTGTCAGCACGCCACAACAAACAGCACCACCAGCTGATATGGAACGTTTTAGCAGGAGGCAGCATTTCAGCAACATGGTGGAGCAGTATGTGTGCACACGCCTACACGTACTGAATGACGGCTATGCCCCCTTAAACTTCTGGGTCTCCAAATTGGGCACATGGCCTGAGCTTGCCCTTTACGCCTTGGAGGTGCTGGCCTGCCCTGCGGCCAGTGTATTGTCTGAACGTGTATTTAGCACGGCAGGGGGCGTTATCACAGACAAGCGCAGCCGCCTGTCCAGAGCCAATGTGGACAAGCTCACGTTCATTAAAATAAACCAGGCATGGATCCCACAGGACTTGTCCGTACCTTGTGCAGAATAGACACCGGGCTGGCCTTACCCAGCCATTGTTTGTTTTTTTTCTGATCTTTCTAGGGTTGCCATCTCATCCCTTTCAAAGCAAAAACATATTAATTACACAGGTTCTCTGGCTGATTACGGTGCTGCTAATTAAACTCACTTGGTGCCTTATCGACATTAAATTAGCCCCAGAACCTGTGTAACTCTGTGTTCAGGTTTAAAGGGATGAGGTAGCAACCCTAGATCTGTCTCACTATTTTGGGGTTTACCCTAATTTAAAAAATAAATCAATTAAAAACCAAAACCTGCTGTGTTGGCTACCTCCTCCTCCACCGCCGCTTCCACCTTCAGTCACATTCTTAGGCTTGCGCACTGAAACTGCTTTCTTTAAGTCCCACCCGAGGTTCTCAATCAGATTTAAGTCTGGTGACTGCGATGGCCACTCCAAAATGTTCCAGCCTTTAATCTGCAACCATGCTCTAGTGGACTTGGAGGTATGGTTGGGATCATTGTCCTGTTGAAAGGTCCAACGTCTCCCAAGCCTCAGGTTTGTGACGGACTGCATCACATTGTCATCCAATATCTCCTGGTACTGAAGATAATTCATGGTACCTTGCACACGCTGAAGCTTCCCTGTACCTGCAGAAGCAAAACAGCCCCAAAGCATGATTTAACCCCCCGCCATGCTTCACAGTAGGCAAGGTGTTCTTTTCATCATAGGCCTTGTTCTTCCTCCTCCAAACATAGCGTTGATCCATGGGCCCAAACAGTTCTAATTTTGTTTCATCAGTCCACAGAACACAATCCCAAAACTTGTGTGGTTTGCCCACATGACTTTTGGCATACTGCGGTCGACTCTTCTTATTCTTTAGAGACAGCAAGGGGGTGCGCCTGGGAGTTCTGGCATGGAGGCCTTCATTACGCAGTGTGCGCCGTATTGTCTGAGCAGAAACTTCAGTACCCACATCTGACAAATATTTTCTCAGTTCCTCAGCAGTCACACAGGGACTTTTCTCCACTCTACGCTTCAGGTAGCGCACAGCAGTCAAAGTCAGCATCTTCTTTCTGCCACGACCAGGTAGCGTTTCAACAGTGCCCTTTGCCTTCAATTTTGCATTTACTACTGTATTACAAAACCAATTGATGTCATATTAGTTGCATATGGTTCTTTATGAAGTCCTTGTAGGATTTCATTCTGAATACAATTACAAATGTACACTAAATTCCCTAAAACCCTTTACAACATTGGGGGGTTGAATAATTTTGAACAAAACTGTATGGACCTCGTCCTCCAAGGTCAAAATCATTATATTTTTTATTTTTATTTTTTATGCCATTTTGAGTTATTTCCCTATCCACATTTATTTCCAGAGTACTTGCCATGCTCTTCCCGACATTTTGCTGCCATTTGCAGCCCTCCAGCCCTTTCCCTTAGTTTTTTTAGAGACATTTTTGTAGTCAAAAGTCCGGGTCCCCATTGACTTCAATAGGGTTCGGGTCCGGGTCAAAGTCCGGGTTCGGGTTCGGTCCCGAACCCGAACATTTTTTTCAAAGTCCGAACCCGAACATCCAGGTGTCCGCTCAACTCTAACTGTGAACTGTTAAGAGAGCTATATTCAAATATAGTTCCCACTACCCATGGATATTATCATAATCCCTTCGTGTTTAGAAGCTGCCTACCAAACATCTAAATGCCCCAGGAAAACAATATGCACCCAATATTTCCAAAAGTATTTCAAGTTTTAAATGTTTACCAATCATTACCTTAGGGTTCCAGAGCCATCAGTTGACTATTTCAAGGTCTATATGCAAAGAAATTGGAGCGCCACTCGAAGCACTACAAACCTCCCCCTGTAGTCCAAAAGACAAAACGGGTTCTGCCATTTAAACAAGCTCACATAGTAAGGTGACCAGATTTCTAAAATGAAATCCGGGGGACATATTTTTTCTTTACTAGTAATGGCAACAATCAGCGACTCTCTGCCCGTTGCCGCCCGCCTCACAGCCTCTCAAGTCTTACTCTTTGGGCCCCGGCTACTACTGGATGGGGAGCGGAGGAAGATCACTCCACCAGGGAAGGCAAGGAGATAGGCAGGCGGCTGGCCGGGACTTGAGCCAAGGCAGAAGAACATGCGAGCGATGCTGAATGGGCATGCGCCCGGAACTGAAGAAATATTCCCTCCGCTCCTATCAGCGCATGATCATCAGAAAGGGGCACAGATAATGGGAAAAATACACCCCCTAAGCTAGTAGGCACGGCGGAGCGGGGGTGTGTAATTCTAATTTTTTTTTTTTAATTGTGCACTGACTGTCTTTGAAATTGCCCCTGCCCCTTATTAAATCCAATCTGGGGACAAAACATCTGGGGACAAAACCAGGGACAGACTTGGTCCGGGGACAGTGTCCTCAATCAGGAGACTGTCCCCTGAAACTGGGGATGTCTGGTCACCCTATCACATAGGCCAGTGGAAGCTATTAAGAAGACAGAAGGTGGAATCACCACACACCAGAGCCCAGACACTGTACAGACAGGGGAAGATATGGTTTCAGCCTAAGCTTCTCCTGAATACACTCCTCTGACATATTTTGCTCCATCAATGGGCTTAATCATAGAGATCATAGTTCTCTACAATGCTGGTGCTGGAATACCTAAAAGAGAAGTCACTGTATCAGATACAGGTCGTAGGTATAATGCTGATATCAGCTTAAGGAAGTAATCTCAGAAACCCCAGTCACATATTGCGAATGAAAAATAATCCCGAGAGAGTCAGAGGCTTTCTGCACATCTAATGAGAGCAACATTGTTTGGAAGTAGCAGGTGTGAGCAGGGTTGATCAGTTGAATGATATATCATCATGTTAGCCTGCTTTGCTTTTAGGTATGAATCTCACTTTGTCCCTATGTATCAACAAACCAATGAAGGATTTTGGTCTGTTTGCTTATATTTTAGCTAGTATTTAAATATCAAAGTTAAATGATAATAGTGTTACATAGTTACATAGTCACATAGTTAGTCAGGTTGAAAAAAGACACAAGTCCATCCAGTCCAACCACAAAAAAATAAAATAAACAAACAAAATAAAAAAGACAGTACAATCCCATACACCCAACTCCATACACACAGTTGATCCAGAGGAAGGCAAAAAACCCCAGCAGAGCTCGATCCAATTTGCTACAGCAGGGGAAAAAATTCCTTCCTGATCCCCCGAGAGGCAATCGGATTTACCCTGGATCAACTGTTCTGAAGCTGTGTGAGTCGGTGGTGTGTTTGGGAGCATATTGATGGTGGAGGCTAGCATTTCCAATGGCAAGGTGCTGTCTTGTTTTAAAGAACTGAAGAGCTATGTCAAACGAGCAGATACAGGTGTTGATTTACTAAGGCTGGGTTCACACTACTACACTACTTTCATCCTACTTTGCTCTGCTACATTGGTCCTACATTTATCCTACATTGGTCCTACATCCATCCTACTTTCATGAACAGGATACTACTTTGGTCCAACTTTAATGATATTCAATGGGTTGAAGTCGGATCAATGTAGGACCAAAAGTAGTACAGGGAGCATTTTCAAAGTCGGACCGACTTGTGTAGGACCAGTTAAGACAGCTCTCATAGGGAAACATTGATTTTCACACGTCATGCTACATGAGGCTCCCAATGTAGGACCGTTTGTCGGACAAGTGTGAACCCAGCCTCAGTGTGAACCCAGCCTGAGGCTGGGTTCACACTACTACACTACTTTCATCCTACTTTGCTCTGCTACATTGGTCCTACATTTATCCTACATTGGTCCTACATCCATCCTACTTTCATGAACAGGATACTACTTTGGTCCGACTTCAATGATATTCAATGGACTGAAGTAGGATCAATGTAGGACCAAAAGTAGTACAGGGAGCATTTTTAAAGTCGGACCGACTTGTGTAGGACCAGTTAAAGTGGAGTTCCACCCATAAATATAACATTACATCAGTAGTTTTAAAAAAAATTCATTAGTCCTTTACGGATTTTTTTTTTTTTTTAGATGCCTTTAAAGTGTTGTTGCTAGGCAGAATAGTTAATCTTCCCACTTCCTGCACCTAGGTGCCTAATGCTTCCTAACCTACACCGCACAGACTCCTGGGAATTTAGTGGGTGTAACTTTCCAGGAGTCTGTGCATTCCCCAGTCTCAAAGAATCATGTGACTTGGACAGCACAGGTGCTGAAACCTGATCTGACACTGCTTGTGCAGCACTGAGCATGTGCGAGATTTGCAAGGCTGAAATCCAGGAAGTCATACAGTCTGGCTTCATGATGCCCACACTTAAGATGGCCCCAGTCAATTTCTATTTTATAAAGTGTCTAAATGCTGTAACAACCTAACAAAACGGACCTTAGTTTACAGACTAACTTTACTAGAATACATTAAGCTTGTGTATTACAGGGGTATTTATATTTAAAAAGTGAAATTGTGGCCGGAACTCCGCTTTAAGACAGCTCTCATAGGGAAACATTGATTTTCACACGTCATGCTACATGAGGCTCCCAATGTAGGACCGTTTGTCGGACAAGTGTGAACCCAGCCATATAGTGTGAATTTTTGTAGAATAACCTGTAGAGTACCTGTACACAGGGCCGATCCACCCTATACACTCACTATCAGGGCCGGGCTGGTAATAAAAACCATCCCTGGAAAAAATGTCATACCAGCCCCACAGCATTATTATACCAGCGTAACAGCATAGCGTCATTATTTTCTTGTTCATGAAAGGGAAAACCATACATTTTAAAGCACATTTAATGAGTGTATTATATATAGATAAGACAGATAAAAAAGCAAATAGTGATTTATATTTATAAAAGCAAATTTCAGTTAAAAGTGGTCAATCATCAAGGGGGACCCCAGGAACTCAGAACGTGGGGAGGGGGGGACCATCTTCCGCAGAAATAATACACTAAGGTAAGGGGGGTGGGTTACTGATATAAGGGGGAAACCTTTATATCAGTGCCCCCTTACATTATTGTATTTACTTCCACCTTACATCAGTGACCCCCCTCAGACTGGCCTAGCGGTGCTGTCACTGACTTCCTCTCAGGTGCACCGTGCAGGGCTTAGTCAGTGGGCTCCAGCTCGGTGGCTCTGGTTTTATCCTATACAGTCTCCTCTCCACAGTCCACACACATTTGACTTCTCCCATGACCCCCATCCCGGCGGTGATCCCACTCTTGACTCCTCTCCAGACTCCCTCAGAGACTGCAGACATGATACAGGAGATGGTCAGAGGCTGCAGACATGATACAAGAGCTCAATGCAGCCTCATCAGTGCCCATCAAATGCAGCCTCACTGTGTTCATCAAATGCAGCCTCACTGTGCTCATCAAATGCAGCCTCATTGTGCTCATCAAATGCAGCCTCACTGTGCCCACCATTACAGCCTTGCTGTGCTCATCAATTGCAGCCTCGCTGTGCTCATCAAATGCAGCCTCACTGTGCCCATAAATGCAGCCTCAGTGTGCTCATCAAATGCAGATTTACTGTGCCCACCATTGCAGCCTCACTGTGCCCACCATTGCAGCCTCGCTGTGCCCATCATTGCAGCCTCACTGTGCCCATAAATACAGCTTTACTGTACCCATCATTGCAGCCTCACTGTGCCCATCATTGAAGCCTCACTGTGCCCATCAAATGCAGTCTCACTGTGCCCACAAATGTAGCCTCACTGTGCCCATCATTGCAGCCCCTCTTATGCCCCATGTCTGCAGTCCCTGTCTGTGGGAAGGTGTGTTGTTGATGCTCGGTACGGTACCTTCCATGCCAGCAGGATATCCATGATCACCATCAGCAGGCAGGGTCTTTTCTCGTATTGGATAGGGACAGTGCTCCTTCCAGAGGATCTGTTTGCTGTGGAGTTGGAGTGGTCCCTGGCCACCTGCACCTTCAGCCGTCCTCATTTTCTGCCCCCAATCAGCCTGTCCTCTGGTCCTGGGGAAGTGAGAGCACTAGGTGGGAGCTGGAGAGCGGAGAGCACTGGTGCGGTTGGAGAGCACATGGGTGGGGGCAAAGAGCAGGGGGTAGTGGAGATCACAGGGGTGGGGAGCGGAGAGCGCTGGGGGGGGCTTGAGAGCACCAGGGGGGAGCCAAAAGGAACAGGGGTGGAGTGTATGGGAGGCTGAGAGGGGGGGCTGGAGAGCACTAAGGGGGCTAAGCTAAGAGTGTGGGGGTAAAGAGCACTGGGGGGGATCTTGAGAGCACTGGGGGAGAAAGAACAGGGGTGAAGAGCACGGGGGCTGGAGAGCACTGGGGGGTACAAAGAGCAGGGGGGAGTGGAGAACAAAGGGGGAGCTTGAGAGCACCAGTGGGGGGCAGAAAAAACAGGGGTGGAAAGTACGGGGGGCTGGAGCGCACTATGGGGGGCGGAGAGCACTGGCGGGGTTGGACAGCACATGGGTGGGGACAAAATGCAGCGGGGAGCGAAGAGAGCACTGGCGGGGTTGGAGAGCATGTGGGTGGGGGCAAAATGCAGGGGGATTGAAGAGTACAGGGGTGGGGAGCGGAGAGTGCTGGGGGGAGCTTAAGAGCACTGGAGGGGGAGCCAAAAAGAACAGGGGTGGAGAGCACTGGGGGGCTAGAGAGCGATGAGTGGAGCTTGAGAGCACTGGGGGGGGCAGAAAAAACAGGGGTGAGGAGTACTGGGGGGGACAGGGGCGGAGACCACTGGAGGGGAACAGGGGTGGAAAGCACGGGGGGGAAAAGGGGTGGACAGCATGGGGGGAACAGGGGTGGACACCACGGGGGGGAACAGGGGTGGACACCACGGGGGGGAACAGGGGTGGACACCACGGGGGGGAACAGGGCTGGAGACCACTGGGGGGGAACAGGGGTGGACAGCACAGGGGGGGGAACAGGGGTGGGCAGCACAGGGGGGTGACAGGGGTAGACAGCACGGGGAGGAGAACAGGGGTGGACAGCATGGGGGGAGAGAACAGGGGTGGAGAGCACTGGGGGGGATCTTGAGAGCACTGGGGGAGAAAGAACAGGGGTGAAGAGCACGGGGGCTGGAGAGCACTGGGGGGTACAAAGAGCAGGGGGGAGTGGAGAACAAAGGGGGAGCTTGAGAGCACCAGTGGGGGGCAGAAAAAACAGGGGTGGAAAGTACGGGGGGCTGGAGCGCACTATGGGGGGCGGAGAGCACTGGCGGGGTTGGACAGCACATGGGTGGGGACAAAATGCAGCGGGGAGCGAAGAGAGCACTGGCGGGGTTGGAGAGCATGTGGATGGGGGCAAAATGCAGGGGGATTGAAGAGTACAGGGGTGGGGAGCGGAGAGTGCTGGGGGGAGCTTAAGAGCACTGGAGGGGGAGCCAAAAAGAACAGGGGTGGAGAGCACTGGGGGGCTAGAGAGCGATGAGTGGAGCTTGAGAGCACTGGGGGGGGCAGAAAAAACAGGGGTGAGGAGTACTGGGGGGGACAGGGGCGGAGACCACTGGAGGGGAACAGGGGTGGAAAGCACGGGGGGGAAAAGGGGTGGACAGCATGGGGGGAACAGGGGTGGACACCACGGGGGGGAACAGGGGTGGACACCACGGGGGGGAACAGGGCTGGAGACCACTGGGGGGGAACAGGGGTGGACAGCACAGGGGGGGGAACAGGGGTGGGCAGCACAGGGGGGTGACAGGGGTAGACAGCACGGGGAGGAGAACAGGGGTGGACAGCATGGGGGGAGAGAACAGGGGTGGAGAGCACTGGGGGGGACAGGGTTGGACAACATGGGGGGAACAGAGATGGACAGCACGGGGGGGATAACAGGGGTGGAGACCACTGGGGGGGAACAGGGGTGGACAGCACTAGGGGAACAGGGGTGGAGACCACTGGGGGGGACACGGGTGGACAGCACGGGGGGGGACAGGGGTGGACAGCACGGGGGGGACAGGGGTGGACAGCATGGGGGGGAACAGGGGTGGACACCATGGGGGGGAACAGGGGTGGAGATCACGGGGGGGCAGGGGTGGACAGAACAGGGGGGGCAGGGGTGGACAGCACGGGGAGGAGAACAGGGATGGACAGCACGGGGGGGAGAACAGGGGTGGAGAGCACTGGGGGGGACAGGGGTGGAGAGCACTGGGGGGGGACAAGGGTGGAGAGCATTGGGGGGGACAGGGGTGGAGAGCATTGAGGGGGGACAAGGGTGGAGAGCATTGGGGGGGACAATGGTGTAAAGCACTGGGGGGGTCAGGGGTGGAGAGCACTGGGGGGGCAAAGGTGGAGAGCACTGGAGGGGACAGGGGTGGAGAGCACTGGGGGGGACAGGAGTGGAGAGCACTGGGGGATGACAGGGGTGGAGAGCACTGGGGGATGACAGGGGTGGAGAGCACTGGTGGGGGGACAGGGGTGGAGAGCACTGGGGGGGGGACAGGGGTGGAGAGCACTGGGGGGGGGGCAGGGGTGGAGAGCACTGGGGGGGAGGAGTGGAGAGAACTGTGGAGGGACTGGAGAGTGTGGTGGGGGAGGCGAACACTGGGGGGGAGAACACTTTGGAGGGAGCTTCAAGGAGAACCTGATAGGAGGAGAAGCAGGGTGGCTGCATATAGAGGAAATGAGCTTTCTATATTCCAACATACAGCTGCGGAATGCTTGATTCTCCTCCTCTCCCTCCTGCAAGCGATCAGTGGCTGTATGGAGGAATATAGGCAGCTCATTTCTTCTATATGCAGCCAACCCTGCCGAATCCGATCCTCCTCCTATTAGGCACATAGGGCGGGCTGTACCGGAATCTAGCATGTATCATCACTGACTGAGCTGGCCTGGCTGGGTCTGTGTTCGGAGGTGATGCTGTAACACGGTCCCGCCCCCCTAGACCGGCTTGTGTAATAGGCTGAACACTGATTCTATCTACTATCACATGAGCCGGTCTAGGGGGCGGGACCATGTTACCATACCTCCCAACTTTGGAACTTGAGAATGAGGGACATTTTAGGCTGCATTCACACCTTGGCGTACAAAATCGCAGCGTTTTGTCCCGCGAATTGCGGCGACAAATTGCGGCGTTTTGTACCGCGATTTGTGGCAACAAAACGCCGCGATTGTGAATGCAGCCTTCACCCCCTCTATGGAGATGGTTCACATCTCCTATGCCGAACGCCGAAAGCCGCCTGAAAAAAAGGTCCGGGACCTGTTTTCAGGCGGCTGGCGTACGTCGTTCGGCGTGGAGATGTGAACCATCTCCATAGAGGGCAATGTGAAATCATCCCTCCAGCGTCTCAGGGGCAGCTGCGGGGGTCGCACTACAGGCGTATATACGCCTAGGTGTGAACGGGGGCTTAGGGAGAAAGTGACCTGCAGTGCACTGTGCGCACCGCAGCAAAAAGTGGGCGCGACCAAACAGTGGTGGGGGATAAAGAGGCACAGTAAAACAAAACCTGAACTTCCTAGTACCTATACAATATACATTGATTGCTGTGCCACAAGCTGGAGTCACACAAACACATACCTTCTATACTCCTAGATAACACCAGACCCCCCTATACCCCCTGTACTCCTAGATAACACCAGATCCCCCTAAACTAGGAGTACAGGGGGTATAGGGGGGTCTGCTGTTCACCAGGAGTACAGGGGTAAACACCAGACCCCCCTATACCCCCTGTACTCCTAGTATTTTTTGTATGCAAGACAGATACACGCAGACTGCTGGGACTTGTAGTTCCTGTATACAAGACACACACAGAATGCTGGGACTTGTAGTTCCTGTATACAAGACACACACAGAATGCTGGGACTTGTAGTTTCTGTATACACGACACACACAGAATGCTGGGACTTGTAGTTTCTGTATACACGACACACACAGAATGCTGGGACTTGTAGTTTCTGTATACACGACACACACAGAATGCTGGGACTTGTAGTTTCTGTATACACGACACACACAGAATGCTGGGACTTGTAGTTTCTGTATACACGACACACACAGAATGCTGGGACGTGTAGTTTCTGTATACACGACACACACAGAATGCTGGGACTTGTAGTTCCGGTATACAAGACACACAGAATGCTGGGACTTGTAGTTTCTGTATACAAGACACACAGAATGCTGGGACTTGTAGTTCCTGTATACAAGACACACAGAATGCTGGGACTTGTAGTTCCTGTATACAAGACACACAGAATGCTGGGACTAGTAGTTCCTGTATACAAGACACACAGACTGCTGGGACTAGTAGTTTCTGTATACAAGACAGACATAGACTGCTGAGACTTGTAGTTCCTGTATAAAAAAAGAAATATACAGACTGCTGGGACTTGCAAAGTTGTAACCAATACACACATACAGCACAGTAAACTGACCTGCTGATCTTCTGTGCAGACCCCTGGCTGCCATTCTCTGCTACACACGGGGAGGGGACATGAGCCGAGACTGAGGGGAGGATTTTTTCTTTAGTGAATGCAGCCAGCAAGAGAGCTCAGCGAATGAAATCACAGGGCAGCTCTGAAGGGCTCTGCAATATCACTCGTGCTGGCGAAGGGACTGGGGGTATTATAGGAAGCACAGCCCGACCTGCTCTAGACTGGCTACCAGGTGACCCCCCTCCTCATCCTTCTTACTCCTGCTCTCCCTCCACAGAACCTGTCTATTCTATAGCTTTTGTCTCAACCCGCTCTTAGGCTCCATTCACACCTAGGCAGACAAATTTGCGGCGTTTTGTCGCCGCAAATCGCGGTACAAATAGCGGCGTTTTGTACCGCGATTTGCGGCGACAAAACGCCGGTATTGTCCGCCTAGATGTGCCCCAGATTGAACCCCTCTATGGAGATGCTTCCCATCTCCTAGCCGAACGCCGAAAGCCGCCTGAAAAAAAGGTCCGGACCTTTTTTCAGGCGGCAGGCGTCCGGACGCCTGCCGCCTGAAAAAAAGGCGGCACGCAGACCCGTTCAGCATGGAGATGTGAACCATCTCCATAGAGGGACATGTGTTTTCATCCCTCTGGCGACAGTGGCGTAGCACTACAGGTGTAAAAACGCCTAGGTGTGAATGGGGGCTTACCTTTGCAGCTGGGAGCTAGGAGTCGGGGGGCGGAGCTGGGAGAGAGCCGCTCTAAACAGAGGTAGTTTCCTCACAGTGCGCGCCTTCAAATCACGTGATCGGTTGCCAGGACGCCGGCGGTCCTGGCAACTAGTGTCTGTAGAGAAGTTTGAGGGGAAGGAGAATTTTTCAAGGGGGAGAGAGGAGCTGACACATCCTGCTGGCAGAAATCCTTACTGGCTGCATTGAGGATACTCCCACTGAATGGAGCCCAGTGTCGGAACTCACTTGTTTTGGCACTGGGCTGCGGGAATTTAGCCCTGATCGCGGGACCGCGGGATTGACTTCTGTAACGGTCACCACCGTTTACGATCTTCCATCCCATCCAAGACAGCTTATCGACACTCCAACCAACAGAACCCGATCCATTCCATAAGAACTCCCTCAATAACGAGACTGACAAGCTCTGTTACTGCATCAAAATATGAACTAACTTTTAATGGCTTCTTAGCTTGTTCATATGCAGTACAACAGGTCACAGAATTTACAGGAACAATCAAACTGTCCCCTCCTCATCACACCATGGGGGCTTCAATCACACTCTTTTACATAATGATATTCAGAGTTAATTATCCCCTAGACGTTGCGTCTCCGACAATAAGTCATTCATCTGCCCAATCCACATTGCACAGACGTCTGACTTTTAGGCCCCATACACACGATAGAATTTATCCGCGAATACGGTCCAGCGGACCGTTTCCGCGGATAAATCCTCTCGAGGATTTCAGCAGATTTTAATGCGATGGAGTGTACTCACCATCGCACTGAAATCCGCGCCGAAATCCTCTGGCGATGACGTGTCGCGCCGTCGTCGCGATTATGACGCGGCGACGTGCGCGACGCTGTCATATAAGGAATTCCACGCATGCGTCGAATCATTACGAAGCATGCGGGGGATCCCTTCGGACGGATGGATCCGGTGAGTCTGTACAGACCAGCGGATCCATCTGTTGGGATGAACTCCAGCAGATGGATATGTTCTGCATATCAGCAAATATCCGATCTGCTGGAATCCATCCCAGGGGAGATATATCCGCGGAAACAGATCCGCTGGCGTGTACACACCATAGGATCTATCCGTTGAAACCCATTTGCTGGGATTTATCTGCGGATGGATTCTATGGTGTGTACGGGGCCTTAGAGTCACAACACATTTATCGTCAATAGCACACAAAGCAGCATCACACAATGGAATGTCTTCCAGGCCCTGACTCAATTAGCATGTCACTAGAAATGAGTCATAGAATATTCTTTGCAGGCATTAAGGAATATACTGTAAATCACTATCCACACCAAAACAATCCAACATCTTGCAGTATCTCAAAATCCTGCAATACAAACTATCCGTGATGTCCTATTTCATGTTAAACATGAATTATGATTCACTTGCCACTCCATGCCCAAAGGGCACAGAGTGGACTCAGACCCAAGAGTTATCAATGACGCTGACACAGGAGTATCCTCCATCCTCACAAAGTCTCTGGATGTCCCGGGTCATTCCGTTACAACTTCAAATCCGGGAACGAGGGGACAGAGAGCACTGCAGCCCCGCAACTGAAACCGGCCACAGAACAGGCAGCCTACCGTGAAATCTCCCGATCTCCCGGTAGGCCAGTCCGGCCCTGCTCATTATGCAAGCCGCTTAGGGCCCCGCAAAGCTGCGGAGGGCCCCCCAAATTACTAGAGGCCCTGCCTGGTAAGAAGTCATTTTCGGCCCCTCACTCTGCTTCTCAACTCACTGGCTGTATGGGAGAAGAGGTAAGAAGTCAGCACCCCCCCCCCCCTTCTCACTTTAATGTGACGTGTCATTTTGCTTAGGGCCCCAGGGAGGTCATTTCCGACAGCAGAACACCCCCTCCCCCACTTCTCAACTTTAATGTGACATGTCATTTTGCTTAGGGCCCCAGGGAGGTCAGGATCAGCACTGCCTGTACAGGTAATGTTTTTTCCTGATTGTAAGGATTTGATGGCTGAATTTACATCCAGAAGGCTTATGTGTGCATCCAGGTGGACCGAACACTGAGATTATATCTAGGGAAGAGAAAAAATGGGAGAAGGATTCAGTTTTAGTTTCTGCAAGTGGTTGTATATAGTTCAGACAAGTGGGATTGAAATCCCTGTAGAAATTCCGCAGGGTTGTTTGGTTGTGTTGCATTCTAAGGAAAATTAGCATGAATTTAGGGGAGTGACGTCACGTGGCTCCGGCGAATCACAGAGCCAGAGTCCGCAGTCCCAGAAGGAAGAGGGGCCAGAATATGGATGCAGCCTGCACAGGGGACAGTGCTGGATTTGTTTGCAGGTAAGTGTCACATAATGAGCTAGTATGCGATGCATACTCGCCCATTATGCTTTTAATTGGCAGGCTTTTCAGGGAGCAAAAGAGGAAGTAAAACCCATCAGTTTTTATTTCCTCTTTAAAGTGGTTGTAAACCCAACCACACAACTTGCACCTACAGGTAAGCCTAGATTAAGGCTTACCTGTAGGTGCAAGAAATATCTCCATAACCTACACGGTTAAGGAGATATTTTCCCAAAAACGGGCACCGATGTCTACGACGCATGCGCACCATAGAGAACGGCACAGGCGCACTAAGCGTGCCGTTTTTGTGAATGGAAAATGCGGGGTTAATGCCATATTTTTCGCGTGTGCGCAGGGATCTGCCGGTGATATCTTTGCCGCTCCCGCCAATCACAGCGCCGGAGCAGCGATAACAGGAAGAAGATCGGAGGACACATGGCGGCAGCGGCAGAGGGCAGGGAGGAGAACTTCGGGGGCTTCGATCTCAGGTAAGTCGATCATAATGAGCTAGTATGCTATGCATACTAGCTCATTATGACTTTCTCTTGCAGGTTTTTTGAAAAAAAAAAAATGAATGAGGATTTACTTCCTCTTTAAGACTTTTGTTTAAAATCTCCAGATTGCTTTTTTCTTGCTACTGTGATCTGACTTCCTGTTAAAGAGTGGTTATGATTGGCTAAGAGTTCTCCATGGTCTAAATATATGTAGGAACATAGCCACCCTCTCTTGTTCACCCCCAAGATAAACTAGAGACTATGGTATTTGTAGTGTGCATAGAGCAGTGCACATGACCGCAACTAAAGTTTACTGCTAATGCCCAACTAACGAAAGTGCAGGGGGAAAAGTGAGGTTCGGAAACTCCCATAACATGTTACAAGGAGGCA
The DNA here is from genome assembly GCF_905171775.1 of Rana temporaria. Taxonomy (NCBI): domain Eukaryota; kingdom Metazoa; phylum Chordata; class Amphibia; order Anura; family Ranidae; genus Rana; species Rana temporaria. The sequence goes on along the minus strand of NC_053500.1, from coordinate 82,164,557 downwards.
GCAAAATATTGTAAGAAACAATTTATTTAAAAATAGGTTAAAGGCCCATTAGGTAGTGAATGTGTATGGATTATTTTGGGAGAAAGGATATCATTTAGTGTCACTTTAAGTTTGTTTTTAACGTTATCTACTTTGCACTTAAGTTGTTATGTGAGGTGTTGTTTAAACTTGTGCGTAACCACAACCAGCTCAAATTCCAGAGTGTTTATCATTCTCCCAACAGCTTTAAGATACAATTTGAATGAGACACTATCTTATAAAGTTGCCCAAAGGACTGTGGGGGAGGAAAACGAGTGTTCAGAGGAAAGTTCTCTGTTGTCACTGGCTACATGGTCTCCACCATATGAGATAGGTAAGATGGGGGAATTTGTTTAGTAGCCATGGGAACAGTTCAGAGAGGCCCGGAGCAAAAGCACCAGGACATCGGCGCAGGGCCGGCCATGACGGGGTTAAAGAAAAAGCCCTGCCATGGTCGGAGGGAGGGGTCAGTAAGGAAGGAGAGCGGTGGGAGGGAGGTTATATATTTCCCCTCCCACGCTTCCCGGGTAACACACGTGGGGCGAAGTTTTGGCCTGCTGGGGACTTGCTGCTTTGCCAGATTCTGAAAGGGGCGAGGTAGGCCACGACCGGGGACATTCTTTTTCGTTTTTCCAGCGATCTAGACCAGCGCTGCTGGGGGAAGCTAGGCTCTGCCAGACAAACAAAAAAAAAAACGAGCGCAGCTAGGCCGCAGCCGGGGACTAAATTTTGGCACATCCATCGGCCTGCACCATGGCTGGGGTCGAGGCTATGCTCGCCCAGCTCAGGCAGGAGGCGGATCGCCGCGGTGAGGGGTGGCTGCAGTCTATGTTGGGGCCGCTCCTCCCGCCCGGGGACACTGAAAATGATTCACCCGCACAGGGGGGGGCACCCCGCGAGCGGGGGGGGGCGCATACTGCCACCCAGGAAATATCCAGCAATTCGCCCGTCCGGGGGGGGAGGGGGACACCCCGCGATCCAGGGTGTCCCGGCCTCCGGCTCGTTATTCCCCGGGACCGTCCACCCGGTCCCACAGGAGAGGGGGTAGCCCCATCCGGGCCCCCTCGGGCCCACCCGCAAAACGGACAGCGTCAGCGGCGGGGGGGCGCCAGGAGAAGGCCACCGATCGGCAGCGGGGTACGGGGAGGGGACGGCCAGGGGGCTCCAATGCGGCGGCCAGGTCCGCTCGGCGAGAAGATCGGAGGGATGCGGGCTCCAACCCCGGTTTTGCACCGGAGGGCCGGGAGCCTCGGCAAAGCACATCGGTCCCTGCGGTGGCTAGCTCTTCAGCATCCGCGGCTAGCCACCTCCAATCCAGCCCCGTGGTGAGGGAGCGAGGGGGAGGGGAAGACGGCAGAGTGTCCGAGGCGCCGAGAAAAGCTACGCGGAAGTCGGTGCACGGGTCCAGGGCGCGCAGCGAGAGTGAGTCCAGCTCTGGGCCCGCGGCTCCCAGGCCCGAGTCGCCTGGAGGGCTTTCATCTGGTGAGGAGGTTCGGCATGGAGATCGATCGGAAGGGGAGCTGTCGGAGGAGGAAGTCGTGCCCAGGATGGAGGTCGCAGCGCGGGAGCCAAGCCGGACGGCTGGTGGGATTGCTTCCAGACAGCCCGGTGAGTCACTTTTGGCTTTTCCTTCTACGTTACAAAATGTGGGGGTGTTAGCGGGGGGACGGGGGGGTTCCCTGTAGTCGAGTGGGGGTGCCCGCAGGGGTGAGTAGTGGTGATTCTGGTGCACTGGGGGTACAGTCGAGAGAGGATGCGGGTTTGCACCGGTTCCTGGCGGGTCTGGAGACGTTGGTTAGCCAGCTGAAGGGTGGGGTCAGCCCCGCCGTTAGCCCGGCGGCAGCATGGGGAACGGCGGGGGGATCCGGGGTTACGGCACCTGCAGTAGCGGTCGCCGTGCCGGGGGCTGTGGTGCCCGTGGACAAGGGACAAGAGGTAGGGGCAGTGGCGGCAGGTGCAGTGGTGCCGCCTACGGAAAAGGGGGATGCGGGGGTCGATTCTGCGAAGAAGAGAGAGTTGGTCCGGTTGGCGGACGCGGCTAAAGGGGAGGTTTACACGTGTTGGGAGGCACCGCTGGGTTCGCATTTGAAGCCGGAGGTGCGGGAGAAGATTTGGAAGAGTGAATATGTAGAGATATTCGCGTTGTTACCGCTGGAAAAGTTTAACCTTGATAGGGTTAAGCCGGAAGAGTCCAAGAAAGAGGACGAGGAGAAGAGGAGGTATAGGCTTATACCTAGGACTCTTGCGAATTGGTCGCAAGCCTACTCGATCATGGCGAGCGTGATCGGTGAGAAAAACCCCGAACATTGTTCGGCGCTTTTCAGTTACCAGGAGGCGATTAGCGAGGCCTACCGGTGTTACGGTGGCACGGGGTGGCTCCGGTATGATGAGCAGTTCCGGCAACGCCGGGCTATCAGGCCGGATATTAGGTGGGACACTAAAGGCATTGGCCTTTGGATGCGGCTTATGTCGGCCCCACGGACGTCCACGCCATTTTTTCAGGGGGGGGCGGTGGAACCTCTTCCCCAGGACAGTCGGCCGGAAAGAAGAAGGGGGTCTGCTGGCAGTTTAACGAGGGAAACTGCAGGTTCGGAGGGTCTTGCCGGTTCAAGCACGAGTGCTCTGGCTGTGGTGGCAATCACCCCTCTTCCCGGTGTTTTAAGCAAGGCAAGGGGCGTCCCGGAGATTCTTCAAGTAAGAGGGAGGACTCCGGTGATGGTGGAAAGGATGCGACCGTTTCTCGGTAGATATCCTGATAGGGCGGCCGCCCTGTCGTTGGAAAGGGGATTCTCGGTGGGTTTAAACATTCCGTGCTCTTTGGCCGTGGTCCCCCCGGTGGCTAAGAATTTGCGTTCCGGGTTACAACACCCGGATGTGGTCTCAGAGAAACTGCGGAAGGAAGTGGCGTTGGGCCGTATGGGGGGCCCATTTGTCTCGCCTCCCTTGGACGACTTGGTGGTTTCCCCATTGGGGGTGGTGCCTAAGAAGGAGCCGAACAAATTTCGGCTTATTCATCATTTGTCGTTTCCGAAGGGGGGGTCGGTGAACGACGCCATCAGCATGGAGGAGTGTACGGTGAGTTACACCTCTTTTGATGCTGCGGTGGGCTGGGTCAGGCGGTATGGCCTGGGGGCCTTGATGGCCAAGTCGGATATTGAGGCGGCGTTTCGGCTCCTGCCGGTCCACCCAGATAGTTTCAGGCTCTTGGGCTGCCATTGGGGTGGGGAGTTCTACGTAGACAAGTGTCTGCTGATGGGCTGTTCCATTTCCTGCGCGCTGTTTGAACGGTTTAGTTCGTTCCTGGAGTGGGTGGTTCGGGATGTGTCCGGCGTAAGCTCCGTGATCCACTATCTGGACGACTTTCTCTGTGTTGGCCCGGCGGGGTCACGGATTTGCGCAGTGTTGTTGGCCACTTTGGAGCACATTGCGGAGCGATTTGGTGTGCCGCTGGCACCCGAGAAAACGGAAGGACCGAGATCGGTCATCCAATTCTTGGGCATCGTGATCGACTCGGAGAGGATGGAATGTAGGTTACCGCTGGACAAGTTGGTGGGCCTCAAGGCCGAGATTCAGGAGATGGTGGGCTTGCGGAAGGTGCAACTCCGAGCGCTTCAGTCGCTCCTGGGGAAGCTAAATTTTGCTTGCCGCATTCTCCCCATGGGGAGGGTCTTTTGCAGGTGCCTCTCGGCGGCCACAGCGGGCGTCAGGTCGCCCAGGCACTATGTGCGCCTGGGGAAGGAACATAGGGAGGATTTGTTGGTATGGCACTCCTTTTTGGACTCAAAACAGCAGGGCCTTGTGGATGTCCGGTCCGGTTAGCAACTTTGACATGGAGTTGTTCACAGATGCGGCCGGTGGCGCAGGTTTTGGGGCATATTTTCAAGGGCAATGGAGTGCGGGCTCTTGGCCTCAGGCCTGGTTGGAGGCGGGGTTCACAAAGAACTTGGTGCTGTTGGAATTGTTTCCGGTGGTGCTGGCAGTAGAATTGTGGGGTGCGGCCTTCCAGGATCGGAAGGTGCGGTTCCATGGTGACAATATGGGGGTGGTCCAGGTGATCAACAGAGTTACGGCGTCTTCTCCTCCAGTTATTCGGCTGTTACGGCACCTGGTGCTGCGCTGTTTGCAGTTGAACATATTTGTATATGCGGTGCATTTACCGGGGGTGGAGAATGTAGTAGCTGACGCTCTGTCTCGCTTTCAGTGGGACAGGTTCCGGGAGCTGGTGGCGGAGGCAGAGGAGCAAGGTGTCCCCTGTCCGGAGTGGCTTTGGAGGATTCTGTTGGAATCGTCTCCGATTGGATCAGAAGGTCGGTAAGTGTGAACACCTGGAGGGCGTATGAGAAGGTGTGGGCGGAATGGCAGGCTCTGGTTAGGGAGGCCGAGGTGGACCCGGCCGGTCCCGAGGTCAGGGGATTGGTGTTGTATTTCTTGGTCAGGAACATGGAGGCCGGGGTCTCTCCGTCCATGTTGGACAAAAAGTTGGCTGGATTGGCTTTCCTGCTTAAGTGGCAAGGGCGCCCGGACTTTACTAAGGAATTTTGTGTCCGGCAGGCTCTTAAGGGTTACAGGAAGCAGGGGCGTCAGGCGGATTCCCGGCGCCCTGTGTCGTTTGAAATATTGAGGGGTATTATGGAAAAGTTGGGGACATTGTGTTCGTCCCGGTTTGAAGTGTTATTGTTTCGCGCGGCGTTCGCGGTGGCGTTCTTTGGAGCTTTTCGAGTGGGAGAGTTGGTTAGCCCCTCGAAGACGGTGCAGGGTGGCATGTTAGCTGATGATGTGGTGTGGAATCAAGACGGGGTCACATTGTTGCTACGCCGGTCCAAGACGGACCAGAAAGGGAAGGGTAAAGTGGTGCGAGTCTTCCCTATTGAAGGGTCGGAATTGTGCCCGGTTAGGGTAGTGCGGGAATTTTTGGATGTACGGCCAGAGTTAAGTGGATCATTCTTGCTGCACGAGGATGGGACAGCGTTGTCGCGGTATCAGTTCGTGACAGTGTTCAGACGGTGTCTCGGGGGAAATGGGCCTGGTGGCTCAGGAGTTCTCGGCGCATTCCTTTCGGATTGGTGCCGCGACAGAAGCAGTACGTTGTGGCTTGGACGATGAATTGGTGAAAAGGATTGGTAGATGGGAGTCGAGGAGGTTTCGATTATATGTCAGACCTCAGCTCATGGTAGAATTAGGGGTGAGCGGTGGTGCAAAAAAATAGATGTACAGGGAAAGTTAATGTTAGGCCACCTCCAAGGGGGATGGGGAGTGGATCGGGGTTTTTGGTTAAGGGAACATGTTGGTAGTCGGGCATGGGAGCGTCTCCCGATGGGCTTGTGGTGATGGATTTCTTACTAGCTGTCTTTCAGGTGCGGGACAGGAACTGGTATGGATAATGGGCCACTCCTTCGTGCGTAGGGGGGCTGCGAGAGCGGATATGCGGCCGAACGGTCGCCAGCTGGGGGTCCCAAGACAGGAAGCGATGGTGCGGTGGTTGGGGTTCCCGGGGATGTTGTGGAGCAGGGTGGTGCCGGAAGTGCACAAGTTTGCACGCTTGGATCGACCACCGGACGTTTTGTTGATCCATGCGGGGGGAAACGACTTGGGGGTGCGTACTATGTTGGATGTCGCACGAGACATCAAGTTTGATTTCTTGAGGATTCGCATGTCCTACCCGGAAACGGTAGTGATATGGTCTGACATTGTGGGCAGGTCTTCATGGCGGATGGCTAGATCGTGGGAAGGTGTGAACAGGGCCAGGAGAAAGATTAATCGGGACGTGGCTAAATTTGTGATCCGGAACGGCGGGTTGGTGGTTAGACACCCTGAGTTGGAGGTGGATACGTGGAGGTATCAGCTGAGAGATGGAGTTCATTTGACCGACGTCGGGATTGATATGTGGGTGTTGGGCCTACAGGATGGGATACAGCGAGCATTGAGGGTGTGGAGGTGCGCCCAAAGGTAAGGAGTTACCTTTGGGTGCTGGTGGCGGGTGTTTTGGACTTTGCAGGAGAAGAAATTACCCTGAAGTGGATGCCATTACCCAGAGGTGGTATGGGTTCTGAAGGGGCTGTTAGTCCAGTCTACCAAGGTGTAGCTGGCAAGTGGTTAATGGGGGTACTGCGGTCAGTTGGTCGTCTTTGAGTCAGTTTGTCGGCTTGAGGCCTAAGACCAGAGTTAGGTACTGCAGTGCTCATAAAACGTTTTAGAATGGTTACAAGTATGTTAATGTGCCTGCAAAGTCCAGCACCAGCAGGGTTAAAATATTGTATCTCAGGTCTAATAAAGGTTTATGTGTGAAAATGTTATTTAATGTTATTTAATATTTAAAAAGGTTATTTAAAATAAATGGAGGCTGCTACGGCCAGTTTTTACTCCAAAGATTACAGTAGTGGTGTCAGTTATTTATTAAGGTAAAGGTTGAGTAAAAATGTGGGGCTTAGCAGATAAGGGGTTAATGTATTTATACCATAGTCAAGAGAGGCCCGGAGCAAAAGCAGCAGGACATCGGCGCAGGGCCGGCCATGACGGGGTTAAAGAAAAAGCCCTGCCATGGTCGGAGGGAGGGGTCAGTAAGGAAGGAGAGCGGTGGGAGGGAGGTTATATATTTCCCCTCCCACGCTTCCCGGGTAACACACGTGGGGCGAAGTTTCCCACCCACCCTCCCTTTGTTGGGTATTTTGAAGGGGGCCATTGGTATAGTGGGATGTAATGGTATGTGATATGGTGTTGGCGGTTTTGGGTGCTTTTCTGGTTTTTGTTTTTTCCACACAGGTACGAACTTATGATGTCGTGGCGGCGGCGGGTGTTTTGGACTTTGTAGGAGAAGAAATTACCCTGAAGTGGATGCCATTACCCAGAGGTGGTATGGGTTCTGAAGGGGCTGTTAGTCCAGTCTACCAAGGTGTAGCTGGCAAGTGGTTAATGGGGGTACTGCGGTCAGTTGGTCGTCTTTGAGTCAGTTTGTCGGCTTGAGGCCTAAGACCAGAGTTAGGTACTGCAGTGCTCATAAAACGTTTTAGAATGGTTACAAGTGTGTTAATGTGCCTGCAAAGTCCAGCACCAGCAGGGTTAAAATATTGTATCTCAGGTCTAATAAAGGTTTATGTGTGAAAATGTTATTTAATGTTATTTAATATTTAAAAAGGTTATTTAAAATAAATGGAGGCTGCTACGGCCAGTTTTTACTCCAAAGATTACAGTAGTGGTGTCAGTTATTTATTAAGGTAAAGGTTGAGTAAAAATGTGGGGCTTAGCAGATAAGGGGTTAATGTATTTATACCATAGTCAAGACACAGTCTGATAGTGGCCTGACCACAGGACAGTCATGATTTTGGTGGACAGTACAGGAGGTAGTTCCTGTGTACTAGGATTCTAGTCAGTGGGCTGTAGGGTGTGGAACAGTACATTTAGTCATCAGCAGCGGTCAGTCCATAAGGTGGCACAGGGGCACCCCCCCCCCCAGTTAGTATGTGGTTTGAATGCGGGGGTACCGAAATCATAGCTTTCTATGAGTTTTTTTTCCCAAGCACATGATTAGAGCCTGAGGCCTCGTACACACGACCGAGAATCTCGTCGTAAATGAAACGTCGTTTTCATCGACAAGGTTCTTGTCAGGCTTGACAAGAATCTTGTCAAGCTTTCCTTGCATACACACTGTCAAGACAAAATCTTGTCGTTTTCAAAAGCGGTGACGTACAACACGTATGACGGCACTATAAAGGGGAAGTTCAATTCCACTGGCACAACCCTTGGGGCTGCTTTTGCTAATCTCATGATACTGTGTGTTAAGTAAAAGTTTGGTAAGAGACGATTCACGCTTTTCAGTCTGTTACAGCGTGACGAATGTGCTATCTCCATTCCGAACGCTACTTTTATCGAAGGTGCGCTCCCGCCTCATACATTATTCTGAGCATGCGCAGGTTTCTAAGCATACACATGAACGTGTTTCTCGTCGTAAACCAGCCTGACGAGAAACACGACAAGGAATTTGAGACTCCCGACGAGATCCACGAGTTTTCTCGCCGAAAAACATACACACCGTTTTCCTCTGCAAAAAAGCTTGCCACCAATTTTCTTGATGGATTTTGACGAGGAAAACGGTTGTGTGTACGAGGCCTCAGGCTCCAATTGGCTTGAAAAAAGTTGGGGTCGGGCCTGAGGCTCTAATTGGCTTGAAAAAGGTTGGGTTTGAGCCTCGAGGTCACCCAGTGATGTGCCCATTGCGACGCCCTGTACCAGGAGGAAGTGGGACCCATCAAAAGAAAAAACTTTTTTTGTCAAAATATGAGCCAATATCTTAAGCACAAACGCATTGAGTTTGTCTAGTTTAGGGCCTTTCTCTGCCAAAAAGCTGGCAATGACTTCTAAACCCTTGGTATGCGGAATGGAAGAGTATAAGACCTCGACATCCATGGAAACTAGAAAGCATCCTAGTGGTACATTAAGGCCGTCTAAAGCCCTAAGTAAATCAGGGGTGTCCTGGATGTACGAGGGTAAGGATACCACGTGGGGTCTCAGGTATTCGTCGACAAACCTACTAGCCCGTTCGGTTTTCGAACCCACTCCTGAGACTATGGGGCTAAAAGTAGTAATTGATGGTCAGACTTTGAGGCAAGACGGAAGTATATAGAAAAAATATAAATTTATTACAAAATAGAAAATTGTACAGCAATAATGAAAATAAATAAAACCATATAAATTGATAAATGGATATGGACACAGTCCTTTGAAGTCACCTACGCGTTTCGCCGTTGGGCTTCCTCAGGACGAGACAAAAGGGATTTTTGACAATGTATAGGTATTATTTCATAGTCTGAAATTATATATATATTACATTAGCACAATATTACAACATCTTCATGTTGTAATATTGTAAAATGAAATATATCATCCCCTTACAAGAAGGGATTAAGATAGGGTTCACAGTGACAGACCAAACTCTGACAGACCAAACTCCCCTTTTAACGCACTGCAAACACTTGCAAACAGTCCATTTGCACAACCGCAAACTTCCCATTTACACAAGTTTGGATACCAAGCTAGCCATGTCCCGTTCCTTGTCCGCACTGACGTCAATGAACGTTTTGGAGATTGCAGGTGATGGGGGTTTTTCAAAGTCTATGGTCGTGCTGAGGTAGTTCAGTGGCAGCTAAGTGACCCAGAAAACAATGATTCTGCAGTGTGGGCCCATTGTAGGCTTTAACGTTCACCTTAGATCAGGAGTGGCCAACAAGTGGCCCGGGGGCCACATGTGTCCCGTGGAGTCCTCTGATGTGGCCCGCGACCTCCTGCTCTGGGATGGAATAGAATACTGTTATTAAAGGTAAGTTTATTACTAAAATCACAGTGTATAAATGGGCATATCTCTTCTGCAGTGGTTACTGGGCTGCTTTCAAACTGATCCGCAGGTGCACCTGCGAGTAACCTGCACTGAGCCTTGGGCCCTTTTCACACGGTCAGTCCAACCCAATTGGACCCTCCATTCACCTCTAAGGCCCCGTACACACGAGAGGATCGATCCGCTGAAATTGATCCGCGGATCGGTTTCAGCGGATAGATCCGCTGGTGTGTACGATCCAGCGGATATTTATCCACGGATATATTTCGGGCCGACCGATTTCCAGCGGATAAAAATTTCTTAGCATGCTAAGAAATCTATCCGCTGGAATCGGCTCCAGCGGATCGATCCGGTGGTCTGTACAGACTCACCGGATCGATCCGTCCAAACCCATCCCTCGCATGCGTCGTAATGATTCGACGAATGCGTGGATATCCTTATATGACAGCGTCGCGCACGTCGCCGCGTCATCATCGCGGCGACGGCGCGACACGTCACCGCGGTGTGAATTCGGCGCGGATTTCGATCCGATGGTGAGTACAATCCAGCGGATCGAAATCCTCAGAGGATTTATCCGCGGAAACGGTCCGGAGGACCGTATCCGCGGATAAATCCTCTCGTGTGTACCCGGCATAAGGAGTAGCAGATGTATATGGACTTGTGTCTAGGGCCGAAACAACTAATCGATTAATCGATTATGAAATTAATCGATTACAATTTTCATAATCGATTAATCGGCCAGTAACATAATGGGGTTAAAAAAAAAAAAAATTAGCCCTTTATAGTACAAAAAAGAACCCCTTACAGTAGCGATTATTTGCACTTTTTGTACTTTTGTTTTTTTAACCCCATTATGTTACTAAACATCTCAGGCCTGGGGTCACACCTCTGTTTTTTGGTGCTTTTTGTAGAAACACACTACAGTTCATTTACATGTTTTCCTATGGGACACATTCACATCCATGATTTTTTTTCAACTCCTGCATATTTGGAAAGGGCAAGGAGTTTTTAAGGCAAAACCGTGCTATTTTATTTTTTTTGGTTCAATATACTTCAATGGAGAAGCTGCATAAAAGCATATAATGTGTTTTTGCGGCAATTTGTGTTTTGTAATCTGCCCAACAACAAATTGGCCAAAAATTTTTTTTAAATGCTAATTTGTTATTTTTTTAAGGCTATTATCCGATTAATCGAAATAATAATTGGCCAACTAATCGATAATGAAAATAATCGTTAGTTGCAGCCCTACTTGTGTCCTACCTCCAATCCGATCCACAAAAAAAGAAAAAAAAGTAGAGTGGGCTGCCATCCACCCGCTCCACTCATTGTGGCCCGCGAACGGTTACCAAGTCGCTTAAGTGGCCCTCGCTCTTCAAAAGGTTGGGCATCCCTGCCTTAGATAATCACAAAGAAAATTAATGTTTTTTCTATGCAAAATTATCCAGCCGATCGCTTTTGGTCTGTTCACAATGAAGCGACCTTATCATTTGGGGTGTGCCAACATTGCCATTGCCAACACACTCATAGAGGTGGTCGCTTCATTGTGATATGCAAGCCCCTTCACCACAACAAGGTAATGATCACGAAGGGGAATTGACACATGTATGTGCCTTTTTTTTTTGTTTTGTTTTTGCAGCCACAGTGCAGCACCAGAGGCCTGAAAAAGTAGGTATTGTTGCAGCTGCTGCTGTAGCAGCGGCCAGAAAAATTGTTGTTTTCCAGGCACAAAGTGCACTTAAACATTGCGGCTTGAACCCTATTTGGTGGCGGATAAGTCACGCAAGTCATCCGGCATGCAGAGATAAAATACAGCAGTGTGTGGACCATTTGTAGCCCAAGGAAGCTCATCTTATCAGGCCTTTAGTCAAGAAAGTGCACTAAAACATTGCGGCTTGAACCCTATTTGGTGGCGGATAAGTCACGCAAGTCATCCGGCATGCAGAGATAAAATACAGCAGCGTGTGGACCATTTGTAGCCCAAGGAAGCTCATCTCATCAGGCCTTTAGTCAAATGTATCGCCCACTGTCAGTCCCTTCGGGATCCATGCCTCATTCATCTTAATAAAGGTGAGGCAATCTAGATTTTTTTGACCTAGGCGACTTCTCTTCTCAGTGACAATACCTCCTGCTGCACTGAAGGTCCTTTCTGAAAGGACACTTGAAGCGGGGCAGGCCAGAAGTTCTATCGCAAATTGGGATAGCTCAGGCCACAGGTCAAGCCTGCACACCCAGTAGTCAAGGGGTTTATCGCTCCTCAGAGTGTCGATATCTGCAGTTAAGGGGAGGTAGTCTGCTACCTGTCGGTCGAGTCGTTCTCTGAGGGTGGACCCCGAAGGGCTGTGGCGATGCGTAGGAATGAAAAAGCTCTGCATGTCCTCCATCAACAACACGTCTGTAAAGTGTCCTGTCCTTGCCAGCGTGGTCATGGTATGAGGAGGATTACTTTCACCTCTTCCACTGTTAGATTCCCTATGTGCTGTGACATCACCCTTGTATGCTGTGTAAAGCATACTTTTTAATTTATTTTGGAACTGCTGCATCCTTTCCGACTTCCGGTAATTTGGTAACATTTCAGGCACTTTCTGCATATACTGGGGGTCAAGTAGCGTGGCCACCCAGTATAGGTCGTTCTCCTTCAGCCTTTTTATACGAGGGTCCCTCAACAGGCACGACAGCATGAAAGACCCCATTTGCACAAGGTTGGATGCCGAGCTACTCATGTCCCGTTCCTCGTCCTCACTGATCTCACTGAAGGTCTGTTCTTCCTCCCAGCCACGTACAACACCACTGGTACCAGATAGGTGACAACGAGCACCCTGGGATGCCTGCTGTGGTTGGTCTTCCTCCTCCTCAAAGCCACATTACTCCTCTGACTCCTCTTCCTCACACTCCTCTTCCAGCGTTTCTGCAGGTCCAGCAAGTGATGCTGATAAGGCTGTTTCTGGTGGTGATGGTGACCACAACTCTTCCTCTCGCTCATCTATGGCCTGATCCAGCACTCTTCGCAGGGCACGTTCCAGGAAGAAAACAAATGGGATGATGTTGCTGATGCTGCCTTCAGTGCGACTGACTAGGTTTGTCACCTCCTCAAAAGGACGCATGAGCCTACAGGCATTGCGCATGAGCGTCCAGTAACGTGGCAAAAAAATTCCCAGCTGCACAGAGGCTGTCCTAGCACCCCGGTCATACAAATACTCGTTGACAGCTTTTTCTTGTTGGAGCTGGCGGTCGAACATTAGGAGTGTTGAATTCCATCGTGTCGGGCTGTCGCAAATCAAGAGCCTCACTGGCATGTTGTTTTGCCGCTGGATATCTGAAAAGTGCGCCATGGCCATGTAGGAATGCCTGAAATGGCCACACACCTTCCTGGCCTGCTTGAGGACGTCCTGTAAGTCTGGGTACTTATGCACAAAGCGTTGTACAATCAGATTCATCACATGTGCCATGCATGGGACATGCGTCAACTTGCCCAAATTCAATGCCGCCAACAAATTGCTTCCGTTGTCACACACCACTTTGCCGATCTCCAGTTGGTGTGGAGTCAGCCACTGATCCACCTTTGTGTTCAGGGCGGACAGGAGTGCTGGTCTGGTGTGACTCCCTGCTTTTAGGCAAGTCAACCCCCAAGACGGCGTGACACTGTCGTATCAATGATGTGGAATAGCCCCTGGGGAGCTGGGGGGGGGGTGCAGTTGATGAGGAGTAGGGATGAGCCGAACATACCCGGGTTCGGTTTGCACCAGAACGTTCGAACAGACCGCGGGTTCGCGCGAACATTTAGAACCCCATTGAAGTCTATGGGACTCGAACGTTCGAATTCAAAAACGCTCATTTTAAAGACCTATATTCAATTTAATGTTGGAAAACGTCTTTCAGAACCCGGGTCTTGCCCCAGGGAACATGTATGAATGGAAAATGTTTTTTTAAAAACGTTCGTTTTTCCGGAGCAGCGATTTTAATGATGCTTAAAGTGAAAAAAAAAATGAAAAATTCCTTCAAATATCACACCTGCTGTGTGTCTATAGTAGTGGCACGTGTTTAGAAATGTCCCTGCACAACATGAAATTATTATAAGAACAAAGTAATTTAATACTGCTTGCGCACGTGCTGTGTGGCAACAATATCTTGATTATTTTAGGGGTGGTGGGGGGGGGCCATTATTTTTTTGTGAAAGCAAAATTGTAGAAAAATGAATCTACCAACTGAAAAGTTAACAGTTGAAGTGCTAGTAATTTTGCTAAGCTAGTATTCAACCACTGGGCATGAGGATGGCTTGGAGTGTACTTTTTCCGGCGCTGCAGCAGCTGGGGCAGGGAAATTTGTCTAGTACTATCAGTAGATTGCCCGCATGTACTACCACTACTAGGTTGTGACACACCTATTTCTACAACTTCAGTGCAGGCTTCAGAGAGGACTGGGAGTCTAGTGGGGTTGGAGGTCACAGAAGGGCAAGGGGAGGTACGCTTTGGTCTTTGGTGTAGGTGTTTCTGGTATGCTTGCCAACGAGCTGCATGACAGCTCGACATATGTCTGGACAAGCATGTGGTGCCCAAGCGGGTGATGTTTTAGCCACGCCAGATACGCTTGAGACATATGTTGCAAACAGCAAAGGTACGATCTGATGGACATGTTTCAAAAAAGGCCCACACCAAAGAACTTTTGCTGTACCGTTGAGACACAGCAGTGCCACGTAATGCAGTTGGTGTGCTGCCCTTAAGCTGACCCCTGGAGGCTATCCTGCCTCTTTGGAGATGTGCCTGTGCCTTGTCCTCCTCCTCCTCCTCCTCTTCCTCCTCCTCTCTCCTATCAGGCACCCAGGTAGAGTCAGTGACCTCATCATCCCCTCCCCCCTCATCATCCCTGTCGACAACCTGGCAGTATGCTCCAGCTGGGGGAACATCACTCCCAGATTGTTGTCCCTCTCGGCCACCCCCTCTCGCTGGGCTCACATCAATGCCTTCCTCTATCTGTGTTCCGTCATCGGAGTCTTCAAAACGCTGCGCATCTTCATGCAGCATGTACCCAACACTGTGTTGGAACAGTTTGGGGGACTTCTCAGGAGGACACGGTGGGACTAGGGAAGGATTGTGTGATGCCATTGTGCAGAGGGAAGAGGACGCCTTGGCAGCTGCTTTGCCAGACAAACTATGATCAGTCTGTGTGAGAGAGGATGAGGAAGGTTGGTCATCCACTCCACTAATTTCTCTGCATGTTGAGGCTCAACACAGCCAGCTCCCGAAAAGAAGGACGAGCGGCCACGGCCATGTGCTGAAGAGGATGCACCACATCCACCACCAGCGTTACCTCTAGATGCAGAGCCTGGTTGCCCTCGTGACTCTCTGCCTCTCTTTGTCCTTCCAGCCATATTCATGCATTCAGGTGCTATGTAACAAAACAGACGCAGTCACACCAACTGCGTTCAGGTGTTAGTAAACTGCACACAAGCAGTAAGAGCGACTGCGTTCAGGTGCTATGTAACAAAATAGTCGCAGTCACACCAACTGCGTTCAGGTGTTAGTAAACTGCACACAAGCAGTAAGAGCGACTGCGTTCAGGTGCTATGTAACAAAACAGGCGCAGTCACACCAACTGCGTTCAGGTGTTAGTAAACTGCACACACGCAATACGAGCGACTGCGTTCAGGTGCTATGTAACAAAATAGTCACAGTCACACCAACTGCGTTCAGGTGTTAGTAAACTGCACACACGCAGTAAGAGCGACTGCGTTCAGGTGCTATGTAACAAAATAGTCGCAGTCACACCAACTCCGTTCAGGTGTTAGTAAACTGCACACAAGCAGTAAGAGCGACTGCGTTCAGGTGCTATGTAACAAAACAGGCGCAGTCACACCAACTGCGTTCAGGTGTTAGTAAACTGCACACACGCAGTAAGAGCGACTGCATTCAGGTGCTATGTAACAAAACAGGCGCAGTCACACCAACTGCGTTCAGGTGTTAGTAAACTGCACACACGCAGTTAGAGCGACTGCATTCAGGTGCTATGTAACAAAATAGTCGCAGTCACACCAACTGCGTTCAGGTGTTAGTAAACTGCACACAAGCAGTAAGAGCGACTGCGTTCAGGTGCTATGTAACAAAACAGGCGCAGTCACACCAACTGCGTTCAGGTGTTAGTAAACTGCACAAACGCAGTAAGAGCGACTGCGTTCAGGTGCTATATAACAAAATAGTCGCAGTCACACCAACTGCGTTCAGGTGTTAGTAAACTGCACACACGCAGTAAGAGCGACTGCGTTCAGGTGCTATGTAATAGCACACACGCAGTGACACCAACTGCGTTTAGTTGCTATTAAACAGCACACAGGCAATAAGAGCGACTGCGTTTCTGTGCAATTCAATAGCCCACTTGCATTAACAGCGACTGCGTTTCTGTGCAAATAAATTGCACACGTGCAGTAACAGGTAATGCGTGTATGTGCAATTAACTAGCACACCTTGAATAACGCGGAGTACTACGTTTAAGATAATCCCTAATGCATGCAATACAACTCGTTAGAGCGCTGCATGAAGAACAATCTCCTGCCTGACAGATACTAATAGCAGATCTAGCTGAGCTATACAGTTTATAAATATATTGACAACTCCTACGGATGTGAATATATTCTCTACAAACTGTAGATTAAACTATACTGACTAGCCTTCCTGCTCTATCTATCTATCTATCTATCTATCTATCTATCTATCTATCTATCTATCTATCTATCTATCTATCTAGTAGAAAAGACTTTGGGGGGCAGATTCATGTACAATGGTGCAGATTTGCACCGGCGTGGCGCATCATTTTTAGACTACACCGGTCCAGCGCGGAGAGGCAGTTAGGTGATTCAAGAAACTTGTTTTGTCTACGATGCCCCAGCGGGGCGGATTTTAGACGGCGTAAGGTGGGGTAAGGCCAAATGGGAGTCACCCTATGCTAATGAAGTGCCGACCGTGGCGCAGGGGTCACGCCGGGGCGCATCTTAGACCGCACATGCGCAGTGACATCCAGGGGTAAATGCCCCAATCTGCACATGCTCAGAACTGCGCCCTGGCGTGACCCCTGAGCTACGCCGGCCCACTACCAACGCCCAGTCCATAAATCAGCCCAGACTTCCGCCCTGCAGGTGCAAATGTACTGAAGCTTTTTTTTTCAAGCTAGGTCGTTTGCAGTGTGCTGGGGCAGTGATGGCTGATGAGGAATCAGGTGGGCGGATGACCAATTTCAGCCCAGAGGAGAGGGCTGTCATTATTGAGGGCCTCTCCCAACATGGGGGCTGCCTCTATGGGCCACAGAGTGCCTACACTGCCAAGGCTGACAAAGCCAGAATTTTTGCTGAGATCACAGCGCAGGTGAATGCTTTGGGGGTGGCGGAGAGGGAGCCAAAGCACATTCGGAAGAAACTAAATGATTTGCGTCGCTTAGTAAAAGAAAAATTGGTGGCCAAAAGAAAGCATGCCAGTGGAACAGGAGGAGGACCAGCCAAAAGGATCACCCTGACAGCGGAGGACCTTGTTGTGGCCAGGTTCCTGGCTAGGGAGCTGGTGTAGGGCCTGGAGGGCTTTGATTCTGGGGATCAGCCCTTGAGGAGAGGTAAGTGTGCTTTATCTTCTTTCGGGTGTGTTGCTTGTGTGTGTGTGTGGGGGGGAGGAAGAAGTGTCAAGTGTGTGGGTCCACCAACATCTGAATGTTTTGTGTCCTCCACAGATGTGCAGGATGGAGCTGGGCCATCATCGGCTGCAGGGCAACCCACCACATCCAGGGTGGAGACTGCCCCTACGTCTGTGATGGAGGAAGTGGAGGAGGAGCAGGTGGTGTTAGAGGAGGAGACTCTTTATTTATTGGTGGAGACCCCCATTGCTGGCCCCTCCCAAACCTCTCCCCTCATTAGAGTTACCCCCTCAGGGCTCTCAATCCCGATCAGGTATTCCCCCTCACGGGACCCCAGCCCCTCCAGGGCCAGCCCCTCACGGGACCCCAGCCCCTCCAGGTCCAGCCCCTCACGGGACCACAGCCCCTCCAGGGCCAGCCCTTCCACCCGGCCTCAAGCCGCTCCTGCCCCAAGGAAGGCTTAAAAAAAAACGAGGGGAGTCCCTGAAGAGCTGGAGTTAAGTCTTGCAAGGGACCAAACCAGGCAGACCCGCCACATTGGGACTCTTGCGGGGGATCTGACCCGGGTCGCAGCTAGCTTGGCGTCCTCTGCCGAGAGCCAGGCTGCCTGCACTGTGGCAGTGAAGGAGGCTGTTACGCAGCAGGCTGGGCAGAGTGGGCTCATCAATGAGAGCCTGCAGGATGTTGTGGGGAACGGGGCAGCCCTTCTGTCCTGTATGGGCGACCTGCAGAACACCACATCCGAGCTGGTTGCTGAGGTCCGGAGCCTGGCAGGTGCTGTCAGAGAGGAGGGGAGGCTGACAAGGCGGCAGCAGCGCAGCAATATCACCCGCCGGCTGCGGATGCAGGCTGCCACGAATAGCTACCTCCACCGGCTAGCCGTGGCAATGGAGGGCAGGCAGGCAGCTATGGAGAGACTGGGGGAGGTTCCACCACCAGCCCCCCCAGCTCCACCTCTTTTTTATTTATTTTTTACTCATTACTTTATTTATTTCCCTGCACACAGGCAGTAGTGCAGGCTTCAGTGTGAATGGTGTGTGAATGTGGGGGGGGGGGGGGATGACACTCCTGTCATTAAGGTTTGTCACCCTCAATCGTTGGGGAGAAGTGATCCCCTCGACCCGTGTGAAAGGTGTATGAATATACAGCAACATAATTGGAGCCTTGGCGCGGCGTTGCTGCTCCCTAGTACCATGGGGGGTACTTCGGTCTAATCCAATTCAATGTGGATGTGGGGTGTATGTGCTAGGGACCACAGTGGAGTACATGCGTGCATTCTCATTGTGCCATGATTAATGTGGTTGTTTAACGTGAAAAGAAGCCTTCCACGAGGCGTGTCCTGACTGCTCTTCCATCAGTAGATGGGATAGCCTCTGTTATGTACTGGAACGTACCTTGTAGCCAGAGCCTAGTGTGCAGGAGGAGGCCTCTCTTACAGCCCCGGCTCTGGAGCTGCTGGAGTTGGGACAGCAAGCTCGGGAGCGCGGCGAGGTAGGAGTGCCTGGTGATGATAGCAGCCCGGCACCAGTGGTGGTCCTTCGGGACGGTGGTTGTAGGAGACAGCGTCTCTGGAGCTGGCACAGGCACTGGATAGCAGGAGCTGGTGAAGCAAACCGGGTTAGCAGATAATCAGGTGGGTTAGGCAAGCGTAGTCAGATTCAGGCACAGGGTCTGGTAACGATGGGCAGGAGAGCAGAGCGGAGTCAGAGCAAGCCAGGGGTCGGAGTGGAGAGGGTCGGATGGTCAGACGGAGCCGGGTCGGTTTGAGGTAACAGGTTAAAACAGGTCACAAGTTTCACAGATACAATGCTGCAGATCAGACAGCAAAGTGTCACTGCAGCTGCTTGCTTTTTAAAGGCTGAGTGGCACCAATCGCGCATTAACGTGCACGCGCGCGTTCCCGCCGTCGTGCGCGTGTAGTAGGCGCATGCGCGCGCATACAAACGCGCGCATTTGGCGCACAAATGCGCGCATTTGGCACATATCCGTGTGCATGTGGGACGCGCCTGCGCACATGAATAGGTGATTGGTGCTGATTCTGACCATCAGTAAGTGTGCGCATGCGTGCACGCCGGAGCCTATTGGCAGGTCCCTGACAGCCTCTGGCAGGGGGGGACTGGGTGGTTGGGGGGTCAGGTCATCACGTAGCTCAATCTCCAGGCCCCTTCTCATGGCGAAGTTGTGTAACATGCAACATGCCCCGATGATCTGGCACACAAAGTCTGGGGAATACAACAGGGTACCCCCAGTCTTATCCAGGCATCGGAAACGGGACTTCAGGAGGCCAAATGTGGGTTCCACCAATCCACGGGTACGTGCGTGTGCTTCATTGTATCTTCTCTCTCCTGGGGTTTGGGGGTTCCGGAATGGAGTCATCATATGGGGTCCCAGTGCATATGCCGCGTCACCTGGAAGGGAAAAGACAGGAGGATGTTAGTCATGCATGTGCCCCTCATGATGTCTGCATCATGGGGGGGACAGACATACTTGACACCCATGTCACTCACCAACCAGCCAGCTGTCCCTGTACACGTTCTGTTCAAATTCTGTTGGGATGTTGCTTTGACGGTATATGAAGCTGTCATGGCTGGATCCGGGATGTTTGACACAGATGTGCCATATGAGGCATTGGGCATCGGCTATCACCTGCACATTGATGGAATGCCAGTGCTTCCTATTGCAGTATATGTGCTCCATGTCACGGGGGGGCTGTAGTGCCACATGGGTGCAATCAATGGCCCCCACAGTGCGTGGGAATCTGTCAATTTGGTAGAAATCTGTCATTGTCTTCAGCCGCTGGACCTCCTGGGTGGGTTTTATGATTTGGTTGGCCATGCGTCTCAGGATTGCAGGGACAACCTGGTGCACACATCTGCTCATGGTGGATTGTGACATCCCAGCCGACAATCCACTTGTGTGCTGAAAAGATCCAGTAGCCAGGAAATGCAGTGTTGCCAGGACCTTGACCAGTGGCTGCACTGCTTGTGTGCGGTGTGTTGGGCTGGTGATGTCATCCTGCAGGATTCTGGTTAATTCCAGGATGGCTTCACGGCTGAATCTGTAGATGCGATACACCTCCAATTCCCCCATGGCAAAGACGTCAATGCGCGTGCGGAATATCCTCTCCCGTACCCTCCTACGTGCCCGTCGACGCAATAGTGCAAGGACCACGGCTGCCCCTGGCATGTTGGCACACAGATGTGTTGTCCAGCAAGTGTTGTTGCTCAGGTCGTCTGTAACGCTGCTGCTTTAGCTGCTCTCCAGCTGACCTGTGCAAGTCTGGTGCAAAGTTACCCCTGCTTTTATGAGGGGTAACTTGGCGCCGGAATTTTCAGTTACGCGCACCGGGAGTAGCCTGCGCCGGACAAGCTTAAGTTGATGAATCGGCCCAACAACCTCATTTGCATATTTAAAATACAAAAACCTTGGCCGCGCCAGATCCGACCAGCGTAAATCTGCGCCAACGCCGCGCCGGCGTTGGAATGTTACACCGAGGCGAAGAAGTCTATTTGGAGGCGTAATCTGGTTCTCTGGGTAAGGCGCAGCGATCCGCCGGCGCAAATCTGCACTTACGCCGCGCATCTCCCAAAAAAACGGTGTAAGTGCTACATGAATCTGCCCCTGTGTCTATCTATCTCTCTCTCTCTAACTGTCTGACTGACTTCTCTAACAAAAGCCGGAACACACTACACGAGGCTGCCGTCAAGGCTGCCTTTTATAGTGTGGGGCGTGTACTAATCCCCCTGAGCGAACATACGTTCGTATCGAACGCGAAGCTCATCCCTAATGAGGAGCAAGACGCAGCAGCAGAAGAGGACTCAGCTGAGGAGATTATCAAAGAGGATAGAGTAAGAGGAGTAGAGGAGGTGGCAGCAGACCTGCCTGCAAGTCGTGGCGGTGTCACCAACTCCTCTGCAGAGCCACGCATTACATGCTTGGCAGCCGTCAGCAGGTTTACCCATTGCGCAGTGTAGGTGATATACCTGCCCTGACCGTGCTTTGCAGACCAGGTATCAGTGGTCAGATGGACCCTTGCCCAACACTGTGTGCCAGGGATGCCATGACTTCCTTTTGCACAATAGAGTACAGGTTGGGGATTGCCTTTTGTGAAAAGAAATTTCGGCCGGGTACCTTCCAATGCGGTGTCCCAATAGCTAAAAAATTTTTGAAGGCCTCAGACTCCATCAGCTTGTATGGTAAAAGCTGGCAGGCTCAGGCCCCGTACTCACGACCAAACATGTCTGCTGAAACTGGTCCGCAGACCAGTTTCAGCAGACATGTTTGGCCGTGTGTTGGCCCGAGCGGACCATTTTGGGACGGATCGGACAGGTTTCCAGCGGACAACTGTTTCCCGGACTTGTTTTAAAACAGTCCGCTGGAAACCTGTCCGCCCGGACATGTACAGTCGTCTGTACAGACCTACCGTACATGTCCTGCCGCCCGCATCCCTCGCATGCGTCGAATGACTTCGACGCATGCGTGGAAGCATTTTTAAGGCGGCCCGCCCACGTCGCCGCGTCATTGTCGCGGCGACACCGCGTCATCGACGCGGCGACACCGCGGACACGCCCCGCGTAATGTTTACGCGCGGGCTTCTGTTCGATGGTGTGTATAGCCATCGAACAGAAGTCCCCGGGCAGTCCCCGGCCAGACATGTCCGATGGAAACGGTCTGCAGACCGTTTTCATCGGACATGTCCTGTCGTGAGTACTCGGCCTCAGAGTTCCGACAAGCCAGCTGTCAGACGCCAGGCTAGGGGGTGACTCTGTGACATTGGCTTCTTATGCTCAAACATGTCCTTGACAGACACATGACTGTGGGCAGATGAGCAGGAACTGCTCAAGGTGAGAGACGGAGAGGCGGATGGTTGAGAGGGGACAAGGAGGACAACAGTGGTTGACGTGACTGAAGATGCTGCACCAGGAGGAGGATGGTGGCTTTGAGCTTGTGTGCTGCTTGTACTCGTCATCATGTGTTGATCCCATAGGCGTTTGTGATGTGCGATCATGTGCCTTCGCAAAGCAGTTGTACCTAGGTGGGTGTTGGATTTCCCACGACTCGGTTTCTTTTGGCACAGGTTGCAAATAGCATCACTGTTATCAGAGGCAGACACACAAAAAAATGCCACACTGCTGAGCTTTGCAATGACGTCATTCGGGTGGTGGCAACAGCATGCGTTGATTGGCGTGCTGTCTGGCTGACCCCGGGTGCCGATACATGCTGTCTGACTGTGCCACTAGCTCCTTGCGACGACCTCCCCCTGCTTCCAACTCGTCTCCTCCTCTCTGTCTCCCCATCTGAACTTTCCCCTTGTTCTTCTTCTCTTCGAGCGGGCACCCACGTGACATCCCCGGACACATCGTCATCATCAACCACTTCACTTGTATCTGACAACTCAGCAAAGGAAGCAGCAGCGGGTACATCATCATCACACCATACGTCCATGTGTGTTATGCTGCCTGACTGAGTCATATCCCTTTTATCTACAACCTCTGACAATAATGGTTGCGCATCACTCATTTCTTCCAACTCATGTGTAAATAACTCCTTTAAAAAGAAGGAAGTATTCCGCGCTTAGGATCCACCAAGGCTATTGCAAAGGACAGTGAAATAGTACGCTGGGGTAATGGAGTACTAAATATATATCCGGTGTAGTACAATAAGTATCCAATAGACATAAAAAATATACATAAAATGTAATTAAATATAAATTAAAATGTCGGGCTGCAGCCCCCCAGAAATCAAATCCCCAAAAGGGATAGCAAGAGTAGAATAAAAATAAGATGGGGTGTTGGCGCTGCCCTACTTATAAACTGTGCCAAGCCGTGGTAGGGGACAGTGACCCTATAGGGTACGAAATATAAGTATGGTGATCAATAAACCAGCATCATTTGTGAAAACAAAACTGTGTTCTAGCTATATAATATGTGTAGTGACAGTATTATGTGCTAGCATGCATATATGAACCAAACACATATAAGTGTATATAAACAAATGAACCAAACTGTGCTGTCACTGGTAGGCTGTGAGGTAGCCTGTGCAAAACTTCACTATGTAAATATAGTACATACATATGAAACAATTAATATAAAAATGATGCTCATGAATGAAAATAATAAAAAATAGTCCAATGGTTGTGTGCAATAAAAAGACTTTCTTCAATGAAAGAATAAATATATAAATAAATACAGAGTCACATAGAAAAAGCCCATCCAAGGGGTGATGAAGTCCGTGCTTGCAAAGGTGCACCTATAAAGGTGAGTGCTCAGGTGTACAGTAGTGTATATTTCCACGCAGTGGTCACGGTGCTCCCCTCCTGGGTCCCCACTCACCAGAGGCACTAACCCCTGCAGGGGTAAAGTGCAAGTAGTTAGCCTCCGACGGCTCTGGGAACTCCCACGGCACCTCTGTTGTGCTTAGGACCTCCTTCACTTCGTTCTGATGGTTTTCCAAGTCTAGGGATAAGGTTGGTTTTAAAAGTCCATAGTCCTCCGGAAAAACAGACACACTAACATAGCGTGGTATGTTGGAACAGGTACTAGGTTTATTGGCACTAACAATATCGTGCACAGTAGAAAAGGTATAACAAAAAATTATATAAAAATAAACAATAAAAGCAGGTAGAGCAAAGGTAGTGCTCTATGTAAATGGATAAAAAACTAAAAACAGATGATGCAGGTGGAGCGGCTAACAGCCTGTTAGCATAGCTCCGGCCGCCGCACTGAGTAAACCAGGAAGTGTCAGCAATAGCCTGGGAACGGCGTGCTAACGACCAACTGGAAACCGGAAGTGCGTGCGTGTGTGCGTGTATCCGCTTTACGCACGTTTCGTCAAAATACGTCTTCAGAAGCGGGTGCACGCATACAGCAGGAGGTTACTTATATGGCAGACTTCAATATGCAAACCCCTCCCACTAACGGCGATAACCAATCATGTATTTTGCATTGGATTCCCATCGAATCAAGTGTGGAGAGGATATACCCTTGGGCTTTCCTGTTTGCATATTTTCGCCTCGGCGTCCTAGATGGAGCCATAGTGTATTGTAGTTGTAATGTCAGCAGTGTTTACACAAATCATCCATCGCTAACATACAATATAGTGGTAACGGTATCTTAATAAGCAACCTGATCTGCTAACTAAGCCCTGTATTAACGATCATGGGCAAGTGTAAAAACAGATAAACAAAAATGAAAAGGATAATAATGGATTAAAAAGAAATTACATGTATGGTATAAGGTACGATGCAGGTGAGTTGAATACATATCTCATGGCATGTGTATAAATAAAATAAATGCGTTATCATAGGATTAACTACCATATGCTAGCATTGTGAAACGGGATCCGTCTCCAGTGTGGGTAATTTCACCTGAAAGTGAAAAAGGTGTATAGGGTACACCGTATTCCTAGCGCATCCGAGCAATTAAATATATAGGCCTGTTAAGGAAAAAGTGGTATAAATGGCCAAATAGCAAGCAAAGATGTATGCATATAAATGACAGTAAATGGAAAAGGCCACAAAGAGAGGTGATTATCAACTCTTACTTGGATATTATAAATAGCTTAGTATGAATATAAGTCTGTAAGTCGTCATCAATTGGCTAAGAGCTTTGGCTAAGAGCATTCTCTCTAGTAGAGAGGCATTAGATCAGTGGTTCTCAACCTGGGGGTCGGGACCCCCTCGGGGGTCAAATGATGATTTTCCAGGGGTCACCAAATCCTGGGCTGTTCCTGAAGCCTGCATCACTCTCCCAGCCTTTTTGGAGCCACCCAGCAGAGCTATTTCTGGAGCCCGTAGCCGCCCACTCAGCCTTTTCGCAGGTGCCCATTCAGTACACGGCATGGCTGGGGGGCAAAGACTAGAGGTCAGCTGACTGGTGAGGAATGTGAAATGGGAGGGGCTGGAGGAGACCCTATTTCCTGATTTCGGCATAGGTGTCACTGCTACGATACACCACAAAGTTGGAAACACAGTGAAGCCAGAGACACAGTGAGTGACACTACCTGTGATTATAGTTGCCATTAAAAGGACTCAGGGAGCGCTAAATGTCTGTGGGTTAGAGGTGCAAATTACTTTTCTTGCCTTGGGTGCTGAAAACCCACGCTACAAAAATAATTTTACTGTTAGGGGTCCCCACAACTTGAGGAAATTTTATCAAGGGGTCACGGCACTAGAGGGTTGAGAACCACTGCATTAGATGAATAATAAATAAAAAATAAAAATAGATGGGAATACGCATAAAATACAAAACCAACTTTGCACAATGGGAGACGGTAGAAAGTATAATGAGATATAAATAATGGAAAACAGATATGGATTGCCCCAAGTACAGTAGATGGTCATCAACCATTTGGGGTGTGTCATCAGGAACCCCAGGTGGGATGAGCAAATAATAGGTCTATGGGAATTAATGTGGGCAGACCCTGGCTGGTATTAAACCCTGCAACACCACAGAGTAGGTGGGGGTATGTATAAGTAGATGGTATATCCCATTGAGAAAATTTGTTTTTGTGGAATAATGGGAATGTAGGAGAGGTTAAGTATAGGTATGGAGAGCAAAGAGTTAGTTGAAGATCTCGCTTAAGAGGAGAGTATGTATTTACCTTGGACTCACTAGTGTATGGTGGTAGATATACACTATCCTAAGAGTTGGATTCAAGGGTTAGCCAGAAAGCAATTTAAATCAATGTCCTTATTTAACCCATAAGGCGCCAGTGATCTCAGACGGTAGATCCAGCTAGTCTCATTCTGGGAAATAGCAGTAGTCTTATTACCACCTCTCCAGTTATCTTTTACAAGGTCTATGCCATAAAAGATCAGGCCACTAGGGTCTTTGTGGTGGACCTCTTTAAAGTGGCGTGAGAGATAGTGTTTATCATAACCTGTTTTGATCCTATTTATGTGCTCACGAATTCTCACTTTAAGGGGTCTGGTGGTTCTACCCACATATTGTAGATGGCAAGGGCATTCGATGATATACGTTACATGGGTGGTACTGCAAGTAATGAGTTCATTGATTTTATATTCTTTAAAATCAGTTCTTGATTTAAAACTCATTTTCCGTCTTGGTTGTTTTTTGCTGACCCTACAGGCCAGACATTTCTGGCATTTGTAAAAGCCTTTGAGTTCTGGACATAGGCTGACAGGTCGTGGTGGGTCTATGACATTGTGCACAAGGTGGTGACGGAGGGAGGGAGCACGTCTATAGATAAAATTGGGTTTTTTCCCCAATATTTTAGTAAGGGCATGGTCTTCTTGTAGGATCGGCCAGTATTTTTTGATTATATGCTCAAAATCCTTGTATTGGGAGTTAAAACCTGTGATGAATGCCACATCTATCTTATTCTGCTTATTCTTTTTCTTGGATGCCAGCATGCTATTCCTGTCCATATTTAGGACTTCTTCTTTCAATTTTATCAGGTTTTGCTCCTTGTACCCTTTTTCCTTGAATCGGTCAATGATTATGTCGGCTTGTATTTTATAGTCTACAATGGAACTACAGTTTCTCCGGAGTCGCATCATTTGTCCTTTGGGTATATTGGACTTCCACCTAGGATGGTGGCAGCTGGCTGATGGAATATAACCATTGCGT